>NC_135310.1:158994948-159314115 GCF_048772815.1 Callospermophilus lateralis
CCCCGCAGTGAGGATCCTCATCACCCTGGTGCAGACTCAGCATTTCTTAAGAATTCAAAAGGGAACTTGGGTCCACTGACGAAGTCTGTTTGATCTTTCAACTGTGCTGCTTGTGGGATGGCAGCTCCTGGGTGGCGCGTCTGATGGCTAGAATGGCACAGAGCAGAACCAGGGCAGGTGCATCTGTCACACATTCTGAATTTCTACCCAGGGCCCTGTCACAAACCTGTGGCCTCAGCATGCACGTCACAGGGGGCTGTGTCCTGAGAGCAGCCTGGGCCTGTGAGCACCACCCATGCCCCTGAACTGTCTCAAGCATTTCTCTTTCTCAGCTTTGACTGAACCAAGACCTATGTCTTATCATAAAGAATTTAAACATCCTGAGCAGCTTCTCAGCCCTTGAAATCTCTTACTGGATATTGAGTCTAATCGTTGTATCTACCAAAAGCCTTACACTCATGCATTGAGCTGACAGGTTTACAAATTTATCTTGAGGGATTAGTCACAATGCTTTTAAGTAGCAAGGAATTGGAAATAACCTGGATGTCCAGCAGATGGGGGTGGATAAATATGCTATGGTACAACCATACAGTGGAATACTAGGCAGCCATCTAAAGAAATGTTCTAGAAACAGGCATGCTGACATGAGAAGATTTGCATAAGCAGATACTACATTAAAGGGGCAAGATGTACAGAGTTTTGAACATGTTAACAAGTTCCCTAGGTTCCTGGGGAAGATAAAGCAGGTTGGAAAACTATTTCTTTCTAACCATATTCTTTGTGTGTTAAAAAAGTACGTATGCGTGCGTCTGGATTTGGAATACATACCAAACTGTTTCCAGTGGTAATCCTTAAGTTGTGGCGTTCTGGGTGGTTTTATTACCCTGTTCCTGTGTTCCGGATTTTAAGATGCAGCCGCAGCTGTGTGGCTCAGACAGCAAGACGGTAGCGCTGACCTTGAGAGCCTGGCGCTACCTGGTCCCCGACTCCTCCTCCCCGCTATAAGTAACTACTCCTGCTGCCCTTGTCTTCCCGGCTCTTCATCAAGTACAAGCAAATAGGAAGGCACACTCTCATTTCTCCCTCTCCTTGTGCGATCGTCTTTCCAGACGCGCTGCGTGCACCCTCTTTTCTTCTTGGCTGGGTGGCTTTGTAGACGAAGGCTGAGCGCCTGGCAGCTGATTGGCGCTCACCACGCTCTCCCCCGCCCGCAGGTCCTGCTGCACTATGCCGCAGACTCTGTGAAGAGGGTCTCCATGGAGCTGGGCGGCCTGGCCCCGTTCATTGTCTTCGACAGCGCCAACGTGGACCAGGCCGTGGAAGGGGCGCTGGCGTCTAAATTCAGGAACGCTGGACAGGTGAGTCCTGGGGCGTAACTCAGGGTTTGAGGGAGCAGGTGTGTGTGTTCCCCCTCTGCTGCCTCCCCCGCTCCCGAATCCCACACCACTCATTCTCATTTGATTATTCGGGAGACATTTAGGAGGCACCTTCTTCCCAGGGACTGCGTCAGGCATGGATAGTCCAAAGGGAAAGGAGGCAGACTCTAGCTTCATGAGCTTCCTGGACCTGATGGTTCTTGTTCTCCTCTCTCTGCCCTTTCAATCTGATTGCTTTCATAGGTTTCCATCCAGTGAGGGCCTGTCTTCACTTAACTGATGCAGTCATCTCAGATGCGAAGCAGCCTTTAACAGCCAAGGTCTGAGGCCCAAAGTCCTTATTTTTGGTACTGGAAACTGAACCCAGGGGTGCTTGACCACTGAGCCACAGCCCCATTCCTTTTTATTATATTTATTTTCTATTTTGAGACAGGGTCTCCCTAAGTTGCTTAGGGGCTAAGTTGCTGAGACTGGCCTTGAACTCATGTCCTCCTGCCTCAGCCTCCCTAGTGGCTGGGAGTGTAGGTATGCCCCAGTGCACCCAGATAGTCCCTTAGTCTTAAGAGAAAGAAGATAGAAAAATATCAGGACAAAACCTGGAGAAACTCACAGCCCTACTGCCTCCAAAGACCTGCCTGGGCCTCATTCTTCCTGAGATGGGGCATCAGAGGTACCAGATGCAGGACACAGGGGCAAAGAGCTGGACTGTGCCCGGACATGTCTTGGGAGAGTGGAGGCCGAGCTCACATCTGATAGGAAACCCTGGAATTTCTGATCTGGCAGTGACCTTTCAAGTCATCTGATATAGATCTTGCATTTTCCTGATGAGAAACTAAACTGGGGGTGGTGGCTGTGGCTCAGTGGTAGAGCACTTGCCTAGCATGTATGAGGCACTGGGTTCCATCCTCAGTGCCACATTAAAAAAAAATAAATAAAAATAAGGATATTGTGTCCACCTGCAACTAAAAATATTTCAAGAAAAGAAGAAAGAAACAAACTGTTAAAAGACTGGGTAACTGAAGGGTCACTGAGCCAGTGGTCCTACCCCGTCCCCAGCTTTATCCATGTAGTTGCATGGAGTCTAGCTTCTTAAGAAATATACTTAAGCATTTGGCCTTAAAAGTATCATCAGTAAACCTGGTGCAGGGGCACACACCTGTAATCCCAGTGACTCAGGAGGCTAAGGGAAGAGGATCACAAGTGAAGGCCAGCCTTGGCCACTGAGCAAGACACTGTCTCGAAAAATGAACAGCACTGGGGATGTGGCACAGTGTGCCAGATGAGCTCAAATGCCAGCATTTAAAGTAAATAAATTACACATATATATATCTGAACATATGCATCACCAATAAGCATTTTTAAATGTTTCTCCAGAAACAGAGTCAGGGTTCCGGAAGGTCCCGTGTGAGAATGGGTGCTGTTTGCTGCTCCCTGTACACAGCTTGCACCTTGCCGTGGCCTTGAGCTTACCTCCCCCTTCAATGTCAGTGTAGATGCGTTTAGAGTCCGGCAGGTTCCCTCTGCAGACACAGAATGCCACCTGCCCAGCCTCCAGTGGACTGTGCGCTTGTCTCTGGGCCCAAGTGCCCTGGGAGGTGGGCCCTGGGAAGTGGTTCCACAGCGAGGCGGCAGGCAGCTGCAGCGAGGTTCCTGGTTGGACCAACCGCTGTCCAGCTGACCCTGGGCCTGTTTTCCTCTTCCATCTAGACCTGTGTTTGCTCGAACCGATTCTTGGTGCAAAGGGGGATCCACGACTCCTTTGTCAAAAAGTTTGCCGAGGCGATGAAGAGGAACCTGCGTGTGGGCAATGGATTTGAGGAGGGGACCACCCAAGGCCCACTGATTAATGAGAAAGCAGTAGAAAAGGTGAGTCCACCTTCGTCTGTGGAGTGACTTCTGCGGTTTCAAATCCAGAGCCTGGCTGAGCAAGTCGCCTTAGTGAGGTGGGGAGTCGGCAGTTCCACGGCTGGCGCATCCCCTGGCCTTCGGCTTCTGTGGCTGTCACGATGGGGGTCCTGTGAGATCCACCGAGGGTCCTCTCGGCCCACCTGAGCTTTCCGCCACAGAGGGGTCAGTTTCCTGGATGATGAAATGCCCTTCCAGAAGCGTCCTTGAGCAAAGCACCCGGGGCGCAAGGAGGTTGGACGGCACTCTGGCCAGTGTCCAGTGTGTTGCCGTGGGTGGCTCCAGCAGGACCACCTGCGTCTCAGAGGTGACTTTGGCTCCTAGGACACGCACGGGTTACTGCTGGTCTAGTGAAGGCAGTTTATCCTCGTTCAAATCCTAAAAGTGGTGACTCTCCCCGCTGCTGTGCCCTTTACCACTGGAGCTGCCCCCCGCCCCCCAACCACCACCTTCATGTGTCTACCCAGGGCCCTGGTTTTGGGTTTAGCTTGGTTCTGCTAGTGCTGGGATGGAACCCAGGGACTGGAACGTGCTGGGAAGTGCTCTCCACCGAGCTGGGCCCAGCCCAGCACCTGGTCTCAGTGCCTCGGGGGGTGCTGAGTGGGCCCTCTGGGAGCCGGTGAGCGTGGCGCTGTGGCCCTGGAGGGTGCTGTGCGCTGGGACTTCCCAGGAGCTGTCGCAGGACTTCCATCGCAGTGGAAGGAGGCTGGGTAGAGAGGGCGCTGTTCAGAAACAATCTTTGGGGCTAGGATGGAGCTCCGTGATAGAGCCCCCCCCCCCCCCCCCCCCCCCCCCCCCCCCCCCCCCCGGCCAGCATGCAGGAGGCCTGGGTTCCACCACCAGCACCAAACAATAAACAAAAATAAATGGAAACAATGGGTCGGGTTGGCTTTGGCCGACAGACCTTTACAGACCCTTAAGGAGTAGATCCCGAGGAAAAGACCTTTCCGTGACATTTCAGAAAAGGGCAGGAAAGGGCCCGTGGGGGAGAGGGAGAGGGGTGGGGGAGAGGGGTGGGGGAGAGGGGTGGGGAGAGGAGTCAGGGAGAGGGGTGGGGCTGGGTCGGTAAGTAGAGTTGTTTCCCAGCTCCAATCCTGGAGCAGGCCCTGCGGGCTAATGGGCACCCTGCGAGGCGCAGCAAGACGTGCCCAGGCCTGTCTGGGTCTCTTCTGAACCTGAGCTGGGGGAGGACTCCAAGGGGGCAGAGGCTGTGAGGGACCTCTGTGGGCAGCAGGCTGAGTCCGCCACGCGGGGCAGATGGAGGGACCCAGAGGCGCGTTTGGGACGCGGCCTTCTGGAGTGGAGTGGGGTACAGGAGGGAGGGTGGAGCAGGCAGACCACCGGGGCCCTCTCTGGGTCATGGCACTCCGCCTCTCCCCGCACAAGACGGCCCCTTGGCACTTCTAAGGTCACGCAGTCTGCCCTGAGGGATGAGACTGCACTTAGAATGTGCCAGAACAAAATGAAGGTGCCGCCAGAGTGGAGCTGCGCAGAGTGCGGGAAAGCCCATCCCAGGAGACTGCAGCGGAGGAGTGCGACCCAGGAGCGGGGCAGGCGGCAGGGCCAGGCAGGGCAGGCGGCCGGGGCGGCCAGCGGGTGAGGGCCTGTGCCATTGCTCTGCAGAGCGGTCTCCCAGGGCCCAGGCGGTTCTCTCGGCCTCTGTGAAGGTGAGGGGAACCGGTCACTGCTCTCTGGGGCTCAGACGTTCTAAGAGGTGGTGTCATTTGGAAGGTGACCTCCAGCAGCCCCCAAGCGCCCTCTCTCCCGTCACACAGGTGGAGAAGCACGTGAGCGATGCCGTTTCCAAAGGGGCCACCGTGGTGATGGGCGGGAAGCGCCACCAGTTCGGAAAGAACTTCTTCGAGCCCACGCTGCTCAGCAGTGTCACCAAGGACATGCTTTGTGCTCACGAAGAGACGTTCGGGCCTCTGGCACCAGTTATCAAGTAAGACCCAGCCCGCAGGAGGCCCCGGAAGGAAGGGAAACTACAACCTGGGGGGAGATGGCCGGGCCATTCTGAGGGCCAGGGGGGCCGCGGGGTGCAGGGGGCCAGAGCTGCACTGAGCAGATTGACGCGCAGGCTTCAACCTTTAAATTTAGAAAGCAGAATTTACCTACTTCTTGCTTTCTGCTGAACGCCCTCCTCCTCCTCCTCTTCTTCTTTTCGTTGCTGCTGTTGGTATTGAGATTCGACCCAGGGGTGCTTTACAACTGAGCTGTGTCCCAGCCCTTTTTATTTTTTATTTTGAAACATGGTCTAACTAAGTTGCTTAGGGCCTTGCTAAATTGCTGAGGCTGACCTCAAATTTGTGATCCTCCTGCCTCAGCCTCCTGAGCTTCTGGGATCACAGGAGTGCACCACTGCACCCGGCCTTCCTCCCCTTCTTAATGGAGAACGTCCTCTGAGGGCTCTTCCATGGCAGTCTGTAGGATGGACACTCAAGTGACCTCCGTGATCTTTCACCTTATGTTTACGAGTAGATAGTGGCTTGTGGATGAAATTCCAGGTTCCACACTGAACTGGCACTCAGGCCTCTGAACCTCCAGAGCTGTGGCTGAGAGATGCCATTCTGCCCCTTCCTCCTTGAAGGGGACCCACCTTTTTTCTTGGGGACCTGGAGGTGTTCTCTTGGCCCCTGATGCCCTCACGGGTGCTGCAGTGACTCTGGTTTGGTGCCCTGGGCTTCTTCAGGCTGCGTTCTGATGCCTTTCTTTGGTATCTAAGGTGTCTGTTCGGTCCTGGGAAGTCCCCGGCCGCTGTTTCTCCCTGCCTTGTCCTTCCTGCCCTGACCCTGTGACCCACACGCCCAGACTCACTTCACTCCTACTCTGCACCAGCCTTGCTGCCGCCCGCCGCCCGCGAGGCCCCTCCCTCCGCAGGCCTGGGGTTCAGGGGCACCCTGGCTCTTCCAGCTGGTGCCCCTCAGTCCCCACCTCGCCAGCCCTCTCCCCACCCCGGCTCCTCCTGCTTCGCGCTCTCTCACCTGCTGTAGGTCTGTCCTTTTCTGACATTGTCACCTGCTGTCTTGTGGGTCTTCCCTTCCTCTGATGTCTTGCTTGGGCTGTGGTCAAAGCTCAGCCTCCCTTTGTGCTCAGGCTTGGAGGCAAAGCCTCTCACCTCAGGGAGCGGGAGGACGTCTTGTGTTAAATCCTGAGTCGACACCCCTGCTCCTCGCCACCCCCCAGGGCTATTTTGCAGTTGCCTCTAATGGACCAGGGAAAGGAGCCTGCTGGCCTCTGCCTGTTTTGCCCTGGCTGGTGTGCCAGCTGGGCTGGGCACTGGCTGGGTCCCTTGCAACTGCCCCTTGGTACCTAGCACAGACCCAGAGCCAGCCCTGCAGATGGGACCAGCTCACAGTCACAGGAGTGGGGGAGGTGCAGCCCACGCCCGCTCCCCAGGGCATGTTCCCCCGGAGCTGTGCCCGGAGCCGTGCCCTGAGCTGCTGTGGAGGCGTTTTGTGAGCCCTGGTTTCTGTCCCTCCTCGGGTATTTCCAGCTTTGGCCCTCAGCTGCGCTCCCCTGGCTGTGCCGTCTTGTCCAGGGCCCGAGGTCTGTCTTCTCTCCCCGCTGCCAGCCTGTTCCATCTTGCTCATGAAGTTTCTCCACTGTTGGAGAAAAGGGTCACTTCTTTGTTTTAATGACGACGCTTTCCCTAGAATGAGAACTGGACGCTTTCTCAGGAACCTGGAAGGATGCCTTGGCTACAGGCTGTGCCGCCTCCTCCCAGCACCCCCACTGCCCGCCCCCAGGTTAACTCTTCTGGGTCAGCTGCGCCCAGCCACCAGCCCTGCAGAGACTGCGGCCCGCCCCGCTGACAGACTTCTAAAATTAGAATCGGGATGCTTAGAAACTGTGGCAGATGCAATTCTGGAGTGACAGAAAATTGCCACTCCAATCTTGTTCCGAAATAAAAGGATGGCGCTGGGCGAGCCCACGAGGGCCCTGGCACGTGGGCACAGCACCACGGCGAGCTCCGTGGTAGCGGGTGGCAGAGCCACTGAGAACCTGGCCTGGGTCTCTGAAGGGGGCTTTCTGCCCTGTTGGGCCTGCTTCTGCGCAGCGGGGTGGTCACCCCTCTGGGGAGCCCCCAGGCCAGGACTCCCTTCCCGTGGGACGCTGTTTGGTGGTATTGCCTGCCTCGCTGTTTCCTTTTCTCCTACAAGAGACGAGGGTCCCCTGGGGGGTGCTGGCCGTGAACACCGAGTGGCCTCGGCGATCGCTACCGCTCTCTGCCCTGGGGTCCCTTTGCGGACCTCGGACCCCTTGCCCTGATCTGGGAAAGAGGTCGGGGTTCTTCATTCTCCCCCTAGAGTTTGCTCCTGACCGACTCTACCTCCGGCAGGTTCGACACGGAAGAGGAGGCCATCGCCATTGCCAACGCCACCGAGGTCGGGCTGGCAGGTGGGTGTCTGTCCTGGTCTGCCCCCATTCCTGGGCTCCAGCAAATGCCTCACTGTCTTAGACGCCACCAGGGCTTCGAAAGGGACACTTCAGCAGGGTGTGTGTGTTTTCCAAGTGGCGAGGGTGGCTTTGTGCTGCTCACGTCTCTCTGTCCCCCGTGGCCCGCATTTGGGAGCCGTGGTTGGAGCTGGGGAGCAGTGGAGAGGAGACCAGTGCAGGCGTTGAGGGTGGAGGTCACGCGCACCTCCAAAGTCTCGGGTGCTCAGAGGCACGATGCCCAGAAACGCCAAGCGCTCTCTCTTCATTTGGCCCCACGCCTAAAGCCCGCACAACTAGGCAGCCTCCGACCCTGGGCATCGGCAGGAAGTGTGGCAGACAGAGAAAGGAGCGAGAGCGCCTGCAGCTGGCCTCGTGGACGGCTGCTGCTCGGTCTAGACATGGCCAGGTGCCACAGCGTGTCCCTGTAACCCCGGGAAAGTCAGTGTTGGCGTCCACAGTGAGGCCGAGCTTCCTGGAGGACAAGCTGTGGCGCTGCAGGTGCCCCTTGTCACCGGAGGAAGAATCAGCCTCTGTGGGTCTCCTGGCCACACCGCACCCAGGTCAGCTCCACGGTAACTGGAGCGAGGCGCCTGCCCTGGGCTTCTGCAGGACGTTCCGTCCTCCCTCTTCCCTCCCAGTGGGATGAAGGTGGAGGAAGCCTCACCCTGAACGAGGTCGAGAACGAGGGGCAAGATCACCAAGATCACCGTGCGGTTTGTGGGGGAGAGAGCCGGGCAGAGGGAACCCAGGGAGATCAGGAGCAGAGTAAGAAAGGGTAGGAGAACTTGGTGGGGAGTTCGGAGACACGGTTAGAGACGGGCCTAAGAGGTGCCGGTTCAGCCCCCATGGGGAGAGCTGACCGCCCACTGAGGACAGAGCCGTGCTGCTGGTCCACGAGGAGGGGAGGGGGTGTGGCAGGGAGTGTGTGGCCACCCAGCCGGTGTGCAGGATGGCAAGGAGCAGAGAGAGAGCCTGGCCAGCGGGGAACAGAAGCAAAAGGGGATTTCCTGGTGCCAAGATGAGGAGGGCACGGGACCCACTGGGGCTTTGCCAGGGAGCGGGGAGGACTCGGGCAAACAGTGGTCAGTGGGCATCAACTTCAGACGTGTCTCTGATGGACGCTCCACGGGTCACCCGTGTCCTTTCATCCCGCCACAGGCTACTTTTACTCTCAGGACCCTGCCCAGATCTGGAGGGTGGCAGAGCAGCTGGAGGTGGGCATGGTGGGCGTGAACGAAGGGCTGATTTCCTCCGTGGAGTGCCCTTTCGGTGGGGTGAAGCAGTCTGGCCTGGGGCGCGAGGGCTCCAAGTACGGCATTGACGAGTACCTGGAAGTCAAGTACGTGTGCTACGGGGGCCTGTAGCTCCTCGCTTGTTGGAGATCAGTAAAGGAGGCTTACCCACCCTCGGGACCTGCCCTCCATTCGTTAAGGGGCTCGGCCATTAGAGTCGTGACTTCTCACGCAGCCAGTCTTCGTGATCTTTAATCAGAGGCAACCCCCACCCTGCCATCTCCTAATGAGGGACCAACACAAGCCGCCCACCTGTGGCTGCAGACCCCAGAGAGCCAGGCCGGGGTCTGCAGAACAAGCCGGAGGACTCCACGTGACCCGTCCACCTGAGGGCAAGGCGCAGTGCCCAACAGACCCGCCCTTTGGGGCCACATAGCCAACCCCTGCCTGTCAGGGGCCACGGCCGGCTATCAGCGTGAGCCCCGAGCACTTGCAAGGAGCCCCCGGAGTACGATCAGCAGTGGGTGGGCCCAGCATCCCCTTCCCCAGCCAGCTGAGCCCTGGAGGTACTGTGTATCCAGAGGGGCTGCGGCTGAGGCTGGTGGGTCACCATTGAGAGCGTTCGACTGCAGCCGGAATCGCCTGTTCCACCGTGTGGCGCGGGAGCGCGTCTGTCCCAGGTCTGTGTGTAGACGGGAGCCTTCCTTGACCCTGGTCCTGCCTCAGCTTCACGTTGCTCCCCAAGCCCACTCTGAGAGCAGGATCGGTGGAGGCGGCTCGTGCAGTGGAGCCTCGCTGTCCCCTCCTGCTCCTGCCCAGGAGCACTCCTGAGTCCAGGACGGCGTCATGCAGGTCACCTGGGCCTGAGCGGAAGTGACTTGCAAGAAAGGGAACGTGCAGGGTAAGCACCGGAGCCACCTCTGAGCAGCAGCACTGCCCTGGGCCCAGAGAGGCGCACCCACCCACCCAAGCCCAGCCTGTTTGTCCTGGTGCCGTGCACTCTTGCACTTCCAAAGGGAAAAAGCACCTTCACCACCGTAATCTCGAAGGAAGAGAAGGTGCCAGTCCACGGTGTGGAGGAGGCTCAAGGCCTAGGATTTCAGGCACCTTTTACCTAGTAACCCCATTTACAGTTCAGCATACGAACCACCCCTCAAATTCCCTGTGACTGATGTTGGTGCTCACTCTGAAGAGAAAACTGGCCGTTCCAGCTCCTTCCTCCCCTTCTCATTATGCGTAGAGGCCCCTCAGTTCACTGGTAGTAGCAGGGAGACATGAATGAAAACAGTGCTGGATGCAGCTGCTCCTGAGCTCCACCCAGCACCCTTCACTGAGCACAGGCAGCTGCAGCTGAGTAACCAAGTGCAGAAAGTCCCACGCATACGGGATGCCTCCAGTCCTGCAGCTGCTGCACACCTGGCTGGGGTAGTCTTTGCCATGTGCCCAACCCCAAAGGAGAATCAGAACTCTGCCTTCTGGTGACACTGCCCAGGCCTGTCAAGAGGCACGCCCAGCACGTTGACAGCTAATTTCTGCTCCTCGCTGTACAGTGTTTGGTGGTTTTATAGAAGGCCCTCATTGCTTAAGATTCCTGTGCATCCATCCTTTTTCTATTAAGAAAGCAAATGCCCTGGTGTTGTTTTTAGAAGTAGAATACCAATGCTGAAATGTCCAGAGGAAAACCTTAAAACACACTTTCAACCCTGTAAGCAGGGAGAAATTTTGAGTTTTCTTGCATATTTGGCCAGAGACTCACTGTAATCTCCATGATCAATTCTGTAGTTAAATAGTTTGGGGTGGGGCTGGGGTTGTGGCTCAGAGGTAGAGCCCTGGACTAGCATGTGTCAGGCTCTGGGTTTGATCCTCAGCACCACAGAAAATAAGATAAAGGTATTTTGTCCACTTACAATTAAAAAAATATTTTTAAAAAATAGCTTGGGGTGCTGGGAACATTGACTCAGTGGTGGAGCTCAGAATTAGCATGCTTGAGGCCCTGGGTTCAGTGCCCAGCACCACCAAAAGAAAAAAAAAAATTCTTTTTGAAAAAGAAATAACTTACTGTTAAGTAAAATGTTTCTGGGTTGCGGGATAAAAGAGAAGTGTGTGGTTTTGGGGGGTTTTGCCTGTTTGGGGATGGGGTCTCACTGTGTTGCCCAGGCTGGCCTCAAACTTCAGGGCTCAAGTGATCCTCCAGTCGCAGCCTCCCAAGTAGCTAGGACTCAGGCATGCGCCACCAAGTCCATCTAAAAGTCATTTTAAATGAATGTTTTGTTAGTTTTTAGTAATGTAACCACATGTTAGATGTGGACAGATGGTATATATGAAATAGAAAAGGACCATTAGACCAGGGTTGGCAAACCACTCACCAGGTGTGACCTGCCAACTGCTTTTGTACAACCCATGAACTAAGAATGTGTTTGTATTTTCAAAAGATGGGGGAAAACGCACAGCAACAGTGTTTCATGACACCTGGAAACTGTAGGAAATCCAGACTTCAGAGTCCATCAGTGGAATCTTCCTTTGTGTTGTGGTCTGTGACCTCTGGCCTGGCAGGGCTGAACAGGAGAAGGCGTTGAGCCTACAGAGTCACTAGTCATCTCCCCCAGGAACGCCCAGGGGCCATACTGTGCAGTGTGCTTCTCTGGCCTGGCTCCCCTGGGTTCTCAGCAGGGGCTCCCCAGCAGTTACCCCTGACTCCCTTCCTCCAGCTGGGCAGCTTTCCCCCTGTAAGAGCTGATCCTGTCTGTGCCTCTGTCCGGGTGGATCTTTATTTTTAAAGAGGGCTGCGTGAAAATAAAGATCAGAGCACCACGTGGACAAGCCTATTGTACTGTGAACCACCGACACATGAACTTGGACCTGAAGTTCAAGTTCTGTGGGATTCTTTCCCCTGAAGGCAGGAGGTGGTACAATCAGCCCCCCATCAGCTAGTTCCGTAGCACTTTACTTGAATAATACTTAATGCTGTGATTGTGCCATGCTGCACTTTGTGAGCTAAAACTCGGGAGTAAGTGTTAGTGTGAAATCCGTAAACCCTTTGGTTTCTAAACGTGTGCCATGACTTACTTTCTGCTTCTTGACGGCGTACGCCTCACTCTCCAGCCAGCCGACTTCGTATGTGTGCCAATAAATGCTGAATTAGCACAGCTTCCCTCGAGTGTTGAGAGGTCTGGTTGTTTGTTTAGTTCTTTCCCTTGGCAGGTCACTGTTTTTACTGGACAGTCCTGGGCCAGCGTGGATGTAGTAGATAACGCTCCTTCCCCGGAGACCGACCACTCTCCACTGAGCCCCTGAAGGCGGGGCTTTGTGCTTAGGCATGTTTGCTGACCTGGACTGAGAATCCCCGCGGCAAGTCAGGTGCTGCCCGGAGCCGCCCGTCTGCCTTCCACACACCCCACTACCAACCACTTGTTCAAGGGCTGTTTCTGGTTTGGCTTGGGGAAAGCACAGGACTCCGTAGTGTCCACATGTGACCTCTGTGTGTGACTAACAGTACCCTAGGTATGTTTTCGGATCTAGAAACAGCACACAGATGGGACAGATTGCATAGCTCATTTTGGCTCTGGTCCAAGTCTGGTCCAAGGTCAAGGGCTGCATTTGGTGATGGCCCTGCGGGCAGAGTTCCTGGCAGCAGGGGTATCACATGACAAGTGACCTACCCAAGCTGGCTTTTAGACCAGACGGGCAGAGCAGTCCACCCTGGAGGGCAGAGCCCTAGTCACAGGGGTCCCCCTCCAGGCCCGCAGGGCCCCGCCTCAATGTCCTGACTCAGTCCTCCCCCTGTGCACACGGGCCGCCTCCTGGAGCACTGGGGAGAGAACGTCCCCCGTGAGCTGGAGGAGCCCTTGACAACCCATGTCAACACCCCTTCGGTTCCAGGAACATGTGTCAACCCACCTTCCATTGCCGAGGCAAACACCCAAGGTAACCAACAAGAGGAAGGATGTTTGGCTCACAGTTTCAGAGGCGCCCGTCCACCGTCTGGCCTGCTACTTCTGGGCAGTGGTGAGGCCGCCGTTAGGGCGGCAGGACCCAGTGGAAGGAAGCCGTTCACCACAGTGACCAGGTGCAGAGAGGGAAAGGGGCCCGGTGACTTCCCCACCAGGCCCACCTCCTAAACGGCCCCCAGATAGTGCCACAGGCTGGGGACCAAGCCTTCAGCGCGTCCTCTGGGACACACACAGAAAGCACAGTTTGATCCCCAGGGAACTGCCCAGAGCTCCTAGCAGGATCGACAGTGGCCAGGGGCCCTTTGTTTGCCCACCTGCAGTAGAGCACTCACTCACCATGCATGAGGCACTGGGTTTGATCCTCAGCACCGCATAAAGTAAAATAAAGACACTGTGTTCACCTATAACTAAAAGATAAACATTACAAAAAAGATTTTTAAAAACTTGGGTGTACAGAGTATGACTCTATTTTATAGGAAACTCTAGAACATTCAAGCTAATCTGTGTTGATGTCTAGCGGAGGGAGGGATTGCAAAGTCCATAAGGAAACTTTTGGGAGTGGACATATCTGCTCACTGGCTGGACAGTCGTGTTGGATCCACAGGTGTGCACGTACTGCAGAACCTATCAAATCACAAGCCTTAGGTAAGCACAGGTTATTGCAAGTGTGTTATGCCTCAATACACTGTTTTTTAAAGCCAGCTTTGTTACTGATCCAAGTGCAGTTTAGTATCTGCGACGGAATCTCACCACCACCCCCGGCACTGCCAACCTTCGCCAGCAGGGGGCACACGGCCGTCAATGGCAGCGCGGCCTCTGGCTGGGGCCCCAGCTCCTCCAGAGCCTGTCCCCGGGGTGGGAGAAGCAGGGGTCCTGCACTGCAGCCAGGGCTTTCTTGCTCTGTTCTCTGTAGAAGGTCAGACAGTGAATATTCTAAGAGTTTGCAAACTGTTTTGCCAAGACTTCTTGCCTTGTCCATAGCACAGAGCAGCCAAAGGTCCAGGTAAGCAAATGCTGGGTGGAGGTGTTCCAGTGAGGGTCTCCAGACACAACCCAGCTTCATACAGTTCATGTGATACAAAGTATTTTTTCCCCAACTGTTTGAAAACACAAAAACCATGCCCTTGGGCTCCCAGGATGTGCAACAAGCTACCGCCCACAGTTGCTGGACTTCCTATCCAGAGAAGCCTGCAGCCTGAAGAAAATATATTTCCCCTAAAAATAAGGCTTACAGAAGACAGGCCCCTCTATTTAATTAGCAAGATGTTTAATAGTGTTACATTAGAAGGAATAGCTTGTCAATACACTGGGGAGATAATGCATTTTAAAAAATAGAGTCAAGACTTAAAACCGTCCACCACAGCTTGGTCACATCGGAAAGAGGGGCTCTGGCCCTGGCCTCCTGCCAGGGAGGCGTGTCTGTCCCCATGTGCAGTGATGACTTGTCTGGCCTCACTGTGTGCTTTTAAGCAGGTTCTGTTAGCATGCTCAGCCTCTTAGTGCTTTGGGAGTGACTCCTGTTCTAGGGTGAGGATTTTCCCCTTGGTTTTGCAGTGCTGGGGAGCGCGTCCACGGTCCTGTGCGTGCGAGTCGAGCCGCACCCCCAGCCCTTCTCTTTATTAAATCTAATGCAGCCACTCATGAGCGTGTCTCCCTGCGAGCCCTGCAGCCGCTCTCTCCCCCTTGCCCACAGCTCCTATGGCGCTCTGCCCCCTGGGGACCCTCGTGATGGGCAGCAGGAGACGGCGTGCAGGGGGTCGTCCCACCTGGTGCTCTCTCCTCTATGAGGGATGACAGGGACCCGCTTTCTGGTCACTTTGGTGGTGTTCACTTTGGTTTCCCATAGATTCAAGATTCTTCTGTGGTGGAAGGGTCCCGGAGGCCAGGCTGAGGTGGCCGAGGACAGCAGGGGGTGGAAGCAGCACAGGCCAGCTCCAGGGAGCAGTGGCCCAGCAAAGCTCCCGCAGGAGGGCTGGATGGGCCAGCTGTCCCCTGGCTGTTGTCCTTGGACAAGCCCTTGATAGGACAAGGGCTTCCCTTCAGATCCAGGAGGACTTTCAGGAAGCCCAGAGGTCCCCAGAATTTGCCCTGCAAGGCAGGACTTCTCAGCGTAGTGGAAGGTGGGCCTCTGTGTTCAGTTCTTGACCCACCACTTAATCGACTGTGGCTTTGGGCCAGACCCAGAAACGGACTTCCTGGCCTTCAAAGGGCTATCTGAACACGAGAACAGCACTGTCTCCTTCCAGTTGGCAGCAGGGGTCCACTGAGCCCATGGACATGTGTGTCATGACACAGCAAAGGTCCTCCCTCTCCCTGACCACGCTCTGTGACATTGCACTTGGACTGATGTCTCCTATGCCAGTCATTTCCAATTACGCACAAGATCACCTTAACCTGGTCACTGGGTAGGGCAGATCTGAGTTCATGATGCTGAATACTACTACAGGTGGTACTGAACCTGCGAGTGATACAGAAAATATGAACATAAGGAATGACTACACCAAGAAATTACTGTAAAGGTGAAATTACACTCCTGTGCATTTTAGTTCTACTCTTCTGCGTGAAGGGTAACACAGGAGTCCCCTCTCACCCATGGTTTCACTTTCTGAGGTCCAATGCAGTCTGGAAATATTGAATGAAAAATTTCAGAAATCAGCAATTCACACTTTTGAGTAGCGTGGTGAAATGGCATGCTGCTGCACTCCGTCCAGCCTGGAAGTGAACCGCCCTGTGTCCACTGGTCCATGCAGTATATGCTACCTGCCCATTAGTCACTGGGTGGCAGCCAACGCCAATTGTCACAGCATCTCATTATGTCTGGTAAGGTAACCCCTAGTTTAACTTAACAATGGCCCCAAGGCACAAGAATAGGGAGGCTGGCAATTTGTATATGCTAACAGAACCCAAACGCTTCCTTCAAGTAAAAAGTGAAAGTTCTTGACTGAGAAGGAAAAAAAGCCCCATGCTGAGGCCACTGAGCGCTGTGTCCAGGACAACCACGTCCCTGAAGCTGTGAAGAGGGCAGAGAGCTTGTGTGGTTTTGTCATCACACCTCGACCTGCAGAGGCGGTGACCACCGAGTGTCAGTGCTCCATGAGGTGGAAAGGTTAGATGGCGTGTGCGGCCACGGGAGGACTGGACACGGCGCACTCCCGCCTGAGGGTTTCAGAGGCCCTGCTTCTCCTCGGGGTGGACAGAGGCATCCCCACCTGCGGCAGGCCAGAGCCTGAGCCACAGGGCAGTGCTGGCTGTCACACTGTGCCACACCCTGTGCCTCCCTCCCACTCCACAGACCAGCCCCACCCAGGACCACAGGTGGCCAGAGGACGCCAGGCAACAGCCAACTCTAGGTCACGCTCTGGGTGCTGCTCTGTGGGAGGAGATGGCTGCTTAAATAAGATCGATTGGGTCCAAAAACTGTTTAATAAATATCACTTTTAAGCATATGAAGTGAATATAGGTCCAGTTATTATGGAAAGTGCCTCAGGGGCCCAGAACCTCAGCACCCTGCCACCTGCATGAAGACTGACCGGATCTCAGGACTTTGGCTCACGGGTCACGGAGTGGTTACTGCCATCTGGGGCAGTCCAAACGCCCGGCCCGCGGTGAGACCCAATGTTCAGTGAATTGGTGATTCCACCGTGTGGACATGGACAGGTGAGGCAGGCTCAGCGTCGGCTCTCTCTCTTAGAGAAGGAAGAGGCAACGTTAAATGCTACCTTGGGTGTTCGGCCTCCCCTTTCCATTGCCTTAGAACACAGTTCTCCTCAGCTCCTGAGCTTCTGCCAGCCACAGAACGCTCTCTAAGGTTCTACAGACACACACAGGTGTGAAGCTTCGCCTGGACATGAGCATCAGCCCAGGGCCAGCTTTGGAAACACACAACTCTCGCCGGCACGTAGCCTGGGAGTTCACCGGGCCAGGCCCGCTAACGAGCTTCCCGGTCAGAAGAGATGTGTTCCATTTTGTTTGTCTCTCAACCCCAAGAAACCCGGCCTCTTCCTACAGAAGCCCACCAGGCCCCTGGGAAGGGCGACAGCGGGCAGCTTCCTGTTTCCAGGCCACAGTGGTCCTGCACACAGGGTCCCACGGGGTCCTCCATCTCCGGCTGCTGCACTATCTGTCCTTGGAGCAGTAACTGAAGGAAGCCCCGTTCCTGACGGAGCCGTTCCTGGATGCCCGGGGATGCCCTCTCTCCATCCCTTCCCGGCTGAAGATGGTGTCCTGCTCACTGTCAGACTCGGACTCGGACACCATCAGGCTGGAGTTGTGCTCCGTGCTCCGGTGCTTGAGGCCTAGGGAGAAGCAGCAGAGGCTCAGGGAGCAGCACCTCCTAGGAGGAGCTCTGTTCTTCACATTCAGCGCCACTCTTCTGGGTGCAGGTCACAGAAGGGGTGTAGATGTGTCCCCTGAACCTTCAGCAGAGCAAGTGGCGTGGGGTTCCTAGTGATCAGCAATAGGGACCTTGCGTCACACCTGAACTTGAGCCCCAGCTTTGGCCATTCCCAGCTGTGTGACCCTGGGCAAGGTACCCAGCCTCTCTGGGCTTTCATTCTCCTCATCTATCAGTTGGGTGTATGGTGAGGATCAAGTGAGATAGTGCTGTGAAGGTCTAGGCCCAGCATTGTGCAGAGTGAGCACTCAATGAGAGCCGTCACGACTGCCGTGTAGTTCAACAGATTTGAGTTCCTGGGGTTAACAGAGGGGCAGAACAGGAAGGAGAGCAGACATAGACAGGTGAGCAGACAGCGCCACAGGAAAGAGATGAACACCGACCTGAGTCTAGAGGAGGGGCCCCACCCACCCCGCCTGCTCGGGGCCTTCCATGTAGCCTGGGAGCTGGGCAAGAGGAGGACCTGGCTGGGGAGAAGAGCAGGGGCATGGACTACGGGCAGCACCCAGGACCAGACCGCGGCCAACGATTCACACAGGGAATAGCGAGTGGGAGCCGGGGCCTCCCAGAGAAGCACCCAGTCAGGGCAGGACGTGGCGTCCGGCTTCACCCCACAGCAGAGCAGTCAGGGGCAGAGGCACAGGCTGCAGGACTGAGGAAGAGGCCCGGGGACTGCCGACGAGGCTGCTGGGATTTCCACGGTACGTCCCCTCGAAACGCTCTACCCCCAAGGAGAAGGCCCTGAGAGGCAGTGCCTTGGGACGTGACAGATGGGGTCACAGTCCCAATTAAGGAGGCACTGGAGAGCTCCCCTGGCACCCCCCACCCCCCCACCCCCCCCACATAGTGCAAGGCTACGGGGAGAGGGTGCCTTCAGGAGGAGCTGGCCCTCACCGGGCACCGAATGTGCTGCCCACGTCCAGGAGGAACTGTGGTCTAGGGACATGTGGATGGATGAGAACTACGGGTCAGGTGCGCGGCAAGCACCCAGCACGGTTCAGCCCTTGTCATTACGCGGTTCAGAGGTGAGACCGTGAGGATCTGAACGAGGGTGGAGGAGACAGCGGTGCGGAGACAGCAGGAGACTGGCAGCTAGGGCTGGGAACCAGGTGAGCTCCAATGACTGAGTCCTGCACCTGGGTAAGAAGGGCCCCAGGAGGACAGAGACACCAGGGGGTGGGCGTGTTCCAAGTGGTGACCTAATGCAGCCAGAGGACCCTGAGCTCTTAGGTGTAGTCACTCTGGAGCACCTCCAACGTCAACTATGTAATGTAAACAGTGGGCACTCAATGAATGCACACTACTCTGTACTTGCAGTGAAGCTCTTGCTGCCAAAGCCTCTGACTACACTCCGTGTACCCAGGCAGTCCTGGCCTCTGTCCTAAGGCTTCCTCAGGCTCCCACAGGACTCCCAGCACCGCAGGGTCTCGTCCGCCCTCAGGCTGAGCTCCTGTAAAGGTAGGTGAAGGTTCATTTCCCTCCATCCCCAGGGAACCCGGGGACTGTGCAGGGGGCAGGCACTCAACACTGAGAGTGGGCAGCGTTTTGCATTTCTTGACCTTGAAAGTGAGTATGTCCCTGTGTGAGCATGAATTTAGCTGCAAAGCCAGCGTCATGGCAGATCCACAGACGCCCGGCTGAGCAGCCGCAGAGGCCAGAGAGGGCACATGAAGCAGGCCGCGGTTAATACTGAGCTCCCAAAGCCAACTGAGGCGGGCAGGAGAGGCCCAGGCGCAGGGCGCCCTGAGCAGAGCCGATGCAGCTGCCGGAGAGTGCGGGCTTGTGAGGTCTACATGTCCTTCTGCTGCATTCTGTCTGGCAGGCCGACAGCAACGAGGGTTCACACAGGAGCTGGGGTCACTGTGTCGTGCCTCCGGCCACCCTGCCACCAAAGGGAACAGAGCCAGGCACTGGGTGCCAAGGAGCCTTGCTCTGGGGTCCCTGGGCAGAGCTGACTGATGACAGACACTTCACATCCCTCACCATCGAGGCCTAAAGCTCTCTGCCAAGATGGCACTATCTGAGACCACGGTGCTCCTGTTGGCAGGTCCCCAGGACCCAGGCGCTGGCTGTCACCGCAGGCTCCATCCCACTCTTCCTACCTGAGCGCGGACTCGGCTTACTCCTCCCCTCAGCCCAGTTTCCCTCCCTGGCACACACCCTGGCGAGGCGGCGCGGAGGCCCGGGAACCGCCAGGGCTTCTTACTGTATTTGGGCCTCAGCTCCATTCTCTCCTGTTCGTCCATGTTGTCCAGGATGGTGTACTTCGTTTTCTTCCTTATTTTAGTCCTTTTTTGTCTGAAAGGAACAATGAAAAGCTCAACTCAGATCCGTCACTGGGACCCAGGGTTTGGGACACGCAGAAGACACTGAGGAGGTGCTTGGCCTCTGGTGTTAGGAGTTGACACTTCAGCTCCTCATCATGAGACCCGGGCCGGCTGGAGCCCAGCAGGGCTGGCACGTGCCTCGCAGAAGCCCCCTGCAGAGAGCAGCAGGAGAATGTGCCAGGAGTGGGAGAGCCACGCCCTGGGCCTCTAGCCAAGGGCTCTGAGGGACGGAGCCCCAAGAGCAGCCCCCAAAACCATGGGTCCAGGGAGCTTTTCCTTACTAAGGAAAGAAGCCTGGTAAGCAAGCTTCCCCCAAAGCCTTAGCACCCCGGAATGTCAAAGATGCAGGAATCAAACTGGCAATCAGAAGGAAAAACAGCAGAAACCATACTACAGGACGTTCCCAAGTTTAGTTGTTGCTTTAGCAACAAGTCAGACATCCACTCTGTATCACAGCCTGTCAACCAGGCTGGCCCTGTGTACCTCATCCCATGCTGCAGAAGACGGTTTGAAATACATCAAAACCATGCCAAGGTAGGTAAAGGACAAAGAGTAATTTCAATTTTCTGATCTCAAGGTGAATAAGAGATGGGCCTCTCACCCTCAGGCTAGAACCTGCTAGCTCTGGCTTTGAGAATTCTCCTAGACTTTGGTGCCTCCATATTCTGACCTGTAAAATGGAGGCAAGGATGGTCCCTTTCTTCTCTGGTTGCTGGGAGCACTACACGAGATGACACGAGATGACACGAGACAGGCCTTAGCCATGAGTCCAAGGGCTGAGGCTGATGAGTGTGTTCAGTCACCACACCACCCTCCCGTTCTGCTTGATACGCAGGACCCAAAGCTGCGGGCACAAGCAGCAGGGGACCCCATCTCAGGTGGCACCAGGAAAACCTGATGGACCTAAGCCTCTTCCTGGGGCCTTGCTGGCTCTCCTTCACCAGCTTACCATGGGACCATGAGCACAGGTAAAACTTGAGTAGAAGCGACTTCTGAAAAGAAACTGTTAGTTTTAATACATCTACTTTTTTTTTTTTTTTTGGTACTAAGGATTGAACTCAGGGGCTCTCAACCAGTGAGTCACACCCCCAGCACTATTTTGTATTTTATTTAGAGAGAGTCTCACTGAGTTGCTTAGAGCCTCACTAAGTTGATGAGAATTTGAACTTGTGATCCTCCTGTCTCAGCCTCCCCAACCACTGGGATCACAGGCATACACCCGCCTTAGCTCACCTACTCTTTATCACATCTTGGAGAACATTTTTAGAGACTCATAGAAAAATGGACCTGTGCTGGCTCCTAAGAACTAGGTAACCGGGCTGGGGATGTGGCTCAAGCGGTAGCGCGCTCGCCTGGTGTGCGTGCGGCCCGGGTTCGATCCTCAGCACCACATACAAAGATATTGTGTGTCCGCCAAAAACTAAAAAATAAATACTAAAAATTCTCTCTCTCTCTCTCTCTCTCTCTTTTAAAAAGGAAAAGAAAAGAAGTAGGTAACCACTTCCCCCTAGTCTCACAGAGAGCCAAGTGCAGGGCTCAGGGAGATTCAGACAACAAGGCAGCCGAGGGGCTTCTGGGCACCCCATGGAGAGAAAAAAGAAAAACAAACACAAGGTTCTCTTTGGTGATATTAGATTAAAAGAGATTCAGGCCCAACTTGGTGGTGCACACCTATAATCCCAGCAACTTGGGAGGCTGAGGCAGGAGGTTAGAAAGTTCAAGGTCATCAGCAACTTAGCAAGGCCCTCCCTCAAGATAAAAAATAAAGAGGGTGGGGATGTGGCTCAGTGGTAAAGCGCCCTGGGTCCAATCTCTAATACCTAAAAATAGAAGGGATTCATATAGATCAGGATGTTGTTTCATGCAATAAAAACTGACGTCTTCTTCTAGAAGTCTGTACCAGTTTCTTGTAGAACTCTTTTCTGCACTGAGACCTCTAAGGCCACCAAGGTTCTGCTCTGGGGACGTGACCTGAGCTAGTGAGGATAACACTGGATTTGATGGACACTTGGACCCTTCTGGAAAGTGAGAGCTTTCAGAAGGAGAAGCAGCCTCCAGTATTAATCCACTTCCGCAGGCTCCTGCACCTTGGGCCAGATGTGCATCGAATTCTTGGACTAGCTTGTCTTCGCTTCAGCAACTTAAGAAACCCCAGCAAGCCACACCACGGCAAGTCACGGTGCCCAGGGAGACACCTTGGTTCTGCGTGGACAGGCACACCAGCACGTACCTGTGACAGCAGCAGATGCACAGCCATGTCATGCCTCCCGCCAGCACTAGGAGAGCGCAAGCCAGCCCCGTCACATAGAATATGCTCCACTCTGGAAAACGAGAGAGCCGGGGTGGGCACTGTGGGCTGTTTGCACACAGCACCACGGGGGATTCGCAGTGATCTCTGAGGCAGCGCAGAGTAACGAGGCAGAAAGTCAGTAATCAACACCTAGGACGGCCCTGTTCCGCCCATTGGTCCAGCGACTCATGGAGCACATACTTCATGCTGACTAGAGAACCGAGTAACCTAAAATAACCAAATCGACCCATGAAGTAGCATGATGTCCCTCCCACACACACTGTGGCCCATCAGCCGAGTCCCTCCAGAACCCCAAGATCACGACCCTCCCCAAAAAGGGTCCTGGCGTGGTGTTAACGAAGCCAAGTGCCCGTCTTCCCTCCCCCTGGCCCTCGCTCCTCAAGGGCTGTGCCGAGCAGTTGAGGACCAGAGGAGCCGCGGGAGCCAAAGCCGAACTGGGTCATAGCTCTTGGGGTGAACGTCACACGCTCTCCCTGGCATCGTGGCCCATGCTGGCAGCTCGGCATGCTTGTGCCATATGAGGCAGGATGGGATCTGGCAGTCAGCCCTGACCATTCTTTCTGCCAATCATTCCCATCAAAACCACAAATCTACTCCTAGAGGAGGACCAGTGATCGGATACGGTTTTCTCCCCAGAGTAGATGGAGGGACCCAGCCCGGCCTGCTGAGGCCCTGGCTCCCACTGTTGGTGCCTGCCTGGAGGACAGCCCGGAGGAGTGGGCTGGGTTTCCATACTGGTCCAATTCAGGCAGGTCCCCCTGAGCTGGAGCCAAGGGAGGTGCAATCTGGAATGTGGCCTGTGGCCACAGCAGCCCCTTCTTAGAGCTGCCGGCCAGGGTTGGCAAGCGGGCTCTGCCGCAGAGCACTCCTCCTGGGGAGGTTTTATGCATAAGCCAGAAAGCAGCCCTGGGGAGGACCTGGGATACGACCATGGCCTGCAGCTCCTTGCCACGGCCACCTCGACGCCAGGACTCACCACAGTTGCTCTCCCCATCGCGGACATAGCGCTGGATCAGGTTCTCCATCCACAGCTGGGAGCAGACGCAGCGCTTGGTGATGGGGTCGCAGCGGCCATGGCCAGAACACTCCAGAAGGCAGCCTGCAAGGGGCGGGGAGCTGAGGGCCGCAGGGAAGGGCCTGGCTTCCCTGCTCTGCACTCAGCAGCAAGGTCCACTTGTGTGGTATTGGACCGAGGACCTGCGACCTCCTCATCAGGAAGCAAATGGCAGAGAAGCCACACCATACAGCAAACGCCTTCAAACCCAGCAAACACGAGGCACCTCTGGCCCAGGAAAGCGGATTCTGAGAATGCACCCAGTGAGACTGAACTGGGAATGTGCACAGAGCTCTTGTGTGAATGTCACAGCGCTCCTTGGATACAATATCTGCATTGTAACATTACTGAAAATCAACCTAAAGTCCATGGATACAGGGCGGGTCACATGACTGCGGGTCACATGACTGCAGATCACGCCCAGGGAGGCTCGCCACACAGCCACCAGCATCTCCCTAATGGGAAGCTTAAAGGAGTTAGTTGAGAAAATGGCCATATATGAAGTTAAATAGTTGACAGGGGCTGGGGGTGCGGCTCATGGTGCGGCTCGTGGTAGAGCGCTGCCTAGCATGAATGAGGCCCAGGTTCAATCCCCAGGTCTCAAAAAAAGAGACAGACATCAAATCATCCTGATTGTATTACATGTTCACAGAGATGGAGCAACTGGAGAGAAATACCAGAATATTAATGAGGGCAGGTCAGGGGCTCATGCCTGCATCCTGACACTTGAGAGACGGAGGCAAGGGGACAGTGTGAGCCCCGGAGTTTAAGACCAGCCTGGGCAACACAGAGAACCCTGTCTCTAAAAAAAAAAAAAGAGAGAGAGAGAGAGAGAGAGAGACACCCTGCCTGTTGTTGCTCTCTATCTCCTTCTAAGACAGGGCTGTGGGCAGATGTGTGCTGCAGGAAACACCCCTGAGAAGTAAGTGCAGAACAAGTCCCTGGGTGTCCCCATCCACTCCTCTCCCTGTGCCTGCAAGCTGTATCGTATCCACCACCGGCAAGTCTGATTCTTTTAGAAGATTCCAGAACGCAACATACCTGCTGTGTGGACCCTCAAGACCTTGAAAAGCAAGAAGTCGGCCTTCTCCAGTGACAGCCGCCTGTGCAGGGCTCGGGCCACGTCGGCGGCTCTGAGGACCTGGGCAGAAGGCCCGCTCTGCACATAGAACATGAACATGGTGCTGCAGGGGAGACGGGGAGCACAGCCACACGTACGTGTCAGGCAGGGCCACGGGCCACGGCCAACCTGGCCTCCAGCCTGAGCTGTCAGGAGCTGGGCGGGGAGGCAGACTCGCCGGTGGCCAGGAATCGCTTCTCTTCAAAAATAATGGCCCTTAGGTCTCCACGTACAGCTGGGAGAGGCCTCACAGGGGAGCCCGATGCACAGGTGCAAGCAGACACAGCACACGCGAGGAGATGGCGCATGAGGAGCGCCTGCCTTCTCCCCTCCTTTGTTTTCGGTGCTGGATTGAACCCTGGCCCTTGCACATGCGAAGCACATGCTCTTCCCCTAAGCTAAACCCCACCCCTCTAAAGCACAGTTGCAGTGGCTTCCAGCACATTCACAGCCTGGCACCACCATCACCACTGTCTAAACCAGAACAGCCTCTTCACCCTAAAAAGATGAGCCAGACCATTAGCAGGTATTTCCCCTCTCCTCCTCCCACACTCTGAAAACCACTGGTCTGCCTTTTCTCTTTATAAGGGATTTGAGTACTCTGGACACTTGGTGTAAATGGACTCACACGATGCAGTAATCCTCTGCGTCTGGCTGTTTACTTAGCACAATGTTTTCAAAGTTTGCTGCGTTGCAGCATCTGCTGTGCGGCTAGATAGCTGTTTTATCCACTCCTCAGCTGGTGAACGTTCAGGTTTCTCCACTTTTTCTCTACTATGACTAGGTGCTATGCATATTCACACACAGGTTTGTCTCTCCTGGGTGTACACCTGTGAGTGGAGTCATCGGGTCGATGGCAGCTCTGATTGGCATCCTTAGGAACAGCCAGACCTTCCACAGGGCTGTGCCATGCAGATGTTCCAGGGTACCCGCGTTCTTGCCAGCACCTGCCCTGGTCGGCCAGTGGGTGCTGAGTGGTGTCAAGGTGGGGTTTTAATTTGCATTTCCTTAGTGGCTAACGATGAAGAGCATCTTTTCACATACTAATGGGCCACTTGCACATCTTTAGAGAAATAACTATTCAGATCTGTTAGTTTTCCAGGAATGTTGTTTAAAAAAAAAAAATACAACAAATTTGTCTGTATTTCTTGTCCCCTCTGTCCTGTGGCGCTCCCTGTGTACCTGTGTCTCCACTCTTCTCACAGGGACACCAGGCACATGGATTGAGAGCCACCTATCCTGATACTACCTAATCTTAAATTAACTACATACTTCTGCAATGCTGGGAGCCATCAGCCAAGTAGGTATGACAATCTCCTTGCCAGCTTACTCCCATGCTGTCTAGTGGAAGGACTTCTGCAAGGTGACCTTGCTCAAGGACCAGGGCAGGATCCGTGTTTAGGGTGTTCCCCCTTTAGAATAGGGCGGTTTAGCATAATAGGAGATTAGGGTGTTCCCCCTTTAGAATAGGGCGGTTTAGCATAATAGGAGATTAGGGTGTTCCCCCTTTAGAATAGGGCGTATCCTGCTGCTGAGTTCCTCTTGAGTTCTTAGGGTCAGACAGTATATTTTGGGAGACAGAAGCCCATGTGGAGTGGATTTGGGCAGAGTGTGGATTTGGGCAGAGAACGTGGATTCCCCCAGAACGTGTTTGTAGACGGCCGGTGTGAGTTCGGGAATAAAGAATTGCTGTTTGAATCTGCAAGCTGTGTGGAGACTCGTGATTTGTGCCCAGCCAGAGTCTGCGGCACTGCAACAACTCCGTTTCCCACTGAGTTGGTACAGGGTCAGCACTTGGCTAAACCGTGTTGGGGACACAGTTCCACCACAAGTGTTTCTTTTGCGGGCACTGGGCTTCCAGTGAGTGGGCTCTCTCATCCAGCAAGGAGGTCCACGGAACATGGTAGAGGAGAGTGTGGCTGCAGAGTCGCTAATCAAGACCTTGGGAGACCAAGCAGGAAGCAGGTCTGATTTTATTGCGCAGTTACCATGGATATAGACTCAGGCAGCAGCCAAGCAGATTCCAGGCAGCCACCAGTGCAATGTCTGCTAACTGTCCCTGCAGTGACCAATCCAGGAGTGGGCCGTGGAGCAAGCACAGGGACGGCCACACAGGGCCTCACGCCCAGGTGTGCCTATGGGGTGACAGCCTGCCGCTCACACTCTCTCTCTCCGTGCCTAGCACGAGGGCAGGGCCTGCCACTCAGATGCCCCTAACGTATGCCACGGATGAAGCACACCATGTACTTGCCCCACATTCCAGCACCTGCGGCTGTGGCTGGGCTCTGCGCTCTGTGCCCTCGCGTGGCCTGTCACAGGCTGGCCCTTGAGCATGGAAGCGGCCGTGATCCCCGGGCGAGGCACCGGTCCTGGCCCATCTTCTCACAAGGGGCTGGCTTCAGTTTGACAGTGTTTTGTCACCGGTTTGGGCTTCTGCACTGCAAGGGCGGTTGGCCTACAGTTTTCTTTCCTTGTGGTGTCCTTTTCTGATTTAGGATTGGGGGAGAGCTGGCCTCACAGCACCATTGGGAAATGTTCCCCAGCTTCTATTTTGGGGAATCTTGTGAAGTGCTATGTTGACCCTTTAAACATTTTGCAGGGTTCGCTGGGAAAGCCGTCTGGTCCTGGGACGTTTGGGGACCTTTGTTACTCTTCAGTCTCCACCTGTTGCACGTGGGTCTACTTAGACTTGTCATTTCTTGTCAGTAAGCTTTTTTGTTGTTTATGTCCTTCTAGGGGTTTTCAACTTCACAAGGTTCTCTGGTGGGCGTTCAGAGCATCTCTGTAAAGTCCTTTCCATTTCTGTAAGGTTGTCCCCTCCTTTATTCCTGCTTCAACAATTTGAGCCTTCTCTGGGTTTTTCTTGGTCAATCTTTATAAACTTTGTTGACTGGCCAAAGGAACAACTTTTGGTTTTGTTGATTTTCAGAAAAGTCTGTGACTCAGTATTTTTTGGTCTTTTTTAAGTAAGAGAAATGTATGCTGTGTTTTAGAAAGAGTTCTGTTAAAAATAACTAGAGGGCTGGGCCTGGCACCCCATGCCTGTAATCCCAGCGACTTGGTGGGGGTGCAGGGGGGCTGTAGCAGGAGGATCTCAAGTTCAAAGCCAGCCTCATCCATTTAGCAAGGCCCTAAGCAACTTATAATGAGACCCTGTCTCAAAATTTAAAAATGTAAAAAGGCGTGGGAGTGCTGGGGATGTGGCTTGGTGGTAAAGAGCCCCTGGGTTAAATTCCCAGTGCCAAACATACACACACACATACATACACACATACATACATACACACACACATACATACACACATACATACACACATACACACAGGACTGGGGAGGAGCTGGGGTAGAGGCTGGTCTAGCACACAAGATCCCGGGCTCAATCCCCAGCTCTGCAAAATCACCACAATGACAATAATAGTAGTAATAATTAGGATGTGTTTCACTGGGCACTTTTCTAAGTAAATATCAGTCCCATGGAAAACTAGCCAAAGGGGACAAGCTGAAGGAATTACTGTGCATGGTGGGTTTTTCCCCCATATTCCTCCTCTCCACCCCTCCACCCAGTCGGATAAACATTTAAAAACAAATCCCAGTGAGCCCTGCTCCTCGGGGAATGCCTCCTGTAATCCCAGCTGCTGGGGAGGCTGAGACAGGAGGATCTTGAGTTCAAAGCCAGCCTCAGCAACAGGGAGGTGTTAAGCATCTCAGTGAGACCCCGTCTCTAAATAAAACACAAAATAGGGCTGGGACATGGCTCGGTGGCTGAGTGCCCCTGAGTTCAATTCCCAGTACCAAAAAAGAAGACCAAAACGAACCCCATGGAAACACAAAAGGCAGGAGCTCAGCCTCACACACTCCAACCCTGGGACGAGGGAAGCTGAGAAGCTTGGGCGGCAGGAGCCCAGAGGCGTGCACAGGGAGGAAGCCCGGCAGCGCCATCCTGGCCTCCGGGGTCCGCAGCTCAGCCAACAAGAGGTACCTGAGATCCGAGTGCGCCTGGATCCGCTGGACCTTGATGTCCGAGTCCAGCACGTCCAGCAGCACGGCCAGCTGCCTCACCAGGGCGTCCTTCTGCTGCTCTGTCAGCTGCCCGACCCCCACCTGCAGGATCAGCTCCACCAGGCCGCCCCTCCTCGGGTCTGGAAGGAGAGACCCCAGGGCTTTCCACCTGGAGGCGGCAGGCATCGCCTGTGGGATTTCCACACCCGGCTTCTAGGACAGATCTTCCAGACACCACAGAGGCCGCTCTGGGGAGTACTTTTTCTCTTTTATCCCTGTTTGTTGTCTTTTTTTCTTCCCAGCATACCTGAGCCTCTGCTAATCTGAGATGTCAGCATCCCCCATGTTTGCCCAGGACCAAAGAGAATCCACCCCCACCCCGTGCCCTGAGCACTGTCCACCCACAGTGGGGGTCAGTGTGGCCACCTTGTGAGCTCTCCCCCACCCGGGCATCCCAGCCCTGCGTCCCTGTGTCCACTACACATTAAGTCTTTGTCTCTTGGCAGGAAAACAAAAGTGAAAAGATGATCTCGCTGCCAGCTACAGTTGTCCTTAACAAGTTACTGGGCCGGATAATGGAGTGAGGATCACAAGGGCAGGATGTGGGCCGAGAGCTGACTCCAGCCACAGGAGCCCCCACCACGGCTGCATCTGTGAAGATCCCCAGGTGCTGACCAGCTGGACCGTGCCTGGGCAGCTCCTCAGTCTGTGAACACACCTGGCTGCACCTCCACAGTGGCGGTGTCCATGTCCGAGGCCCCCTGACTCGGTGACTCTCAAGTGGAAAGTGTAGACCCCCTCCACCAGATTGGTGAGCTGCAGGGCCACGCTGCGGTCAGAGCCATCGATGACATCCTGTGAAGTAACAGGATGCACAGGGCAGCTGTCAGCCTCGGGTTTCTGATCCCAAGCCTGAGCATCCTCACCCACATGATGGGTCGGGCTGAGGAGGGAGCAGGCCGGCTGGGCTGGGAGCAGCCCTCGGCTCTCCTCCCCACACAGCTCCAGGGCCCAGAGTCCACAGGCAGGATTTCCAGGGCCCAAGCGCTTTCCAGGAATTAGCAAATGAGCGATTCTGTCCAAGAGAGGGAAAGACCCAAACCAGGGCGAGGACCCCAGGGGCAAGGCCTGGGTTTCCCGGGTCTTATTTAACATATCTGCTTTATAACACTCTCATCTTGGGCTCCCTCCCAGCGCAACATGTTCTCCTCAGACCAAAACCCTGGGAGAAACGTCACTGCTCTGTGGGCCTCGATGGTCCGGAGGATTAGAGCGGACTCTCCAGATTCCCAGCTCTGAACTTGCCGACGGGAAAGGATACAGAAGGTAGGGACTCGGAGGAGAGGAAGACAAGCCCAGGAGACCCACCACGGCTGGGCAGAGGGCATTGCAGAGGGACTGGGGAAATGTGGAGCGCTCAGCCCCTCCCTGTGACCACGCCTTCAGTCCTTCTCCCAGAGAAGGTGTGCAGTCCCTGGCAAGGGCCGGAAGGAAGATCCCCAGCCCTAAGCCCGGGAGGCACAGGGGCTGTGGGAAAGTGCCCCAGGAGCTGCGTCCTGGACGGTCTTGCAGGCAGAGGGATGAGCTAGCTGACCCGAGCCACGGCTCTCTCCACCTCTGCGTTCACTCTCCTCCCCTGCGGAGGGGATCAGCCATCCCGGCTTGTGACATGTCTGATGTGACATAAGGAAGAGGAAGAATCTACTTGGACCCAAACAGCAATGACAGGGAAGAGTAAGAAGATTCCCTCAGAGACTTGGCTTCCAAGTGCCCCAGGCTCTGCTCTGCTACCCAGCCAGGGTGTGGTCACTGCTACAGACTGACTCTGTCCCCCAAACCTCACATGTGGAAGCCCTGACCACCGGTGTGACGGTGCCCAAAGGCAGGACCCACAAGGAGGTAATCAAGGTGAAAGGAGGTCCTAGGGTGGGCCCTGGTTAGATATGATCAGTGTCCTGCTGAGAAGAGACACAGGGCTTGTGCCTCCCCTCCTCGCTCCCTGCCATGTGAAGACACAGCGAGAAGGCAGCCGAGGACCAGCCAGCAAGAGGCCTGAGCAGAACCTGAACTGGCCGCCGCCTCAGTCTCATCTTCCCACCCTCCAGAGCCGCAGGAAGTGGAGTCCTGTGGCCATGCCACCGGGTCCCGGTGTGCTGCTGTAGCAGCCCAAGCAACTGGCACAGACACATCACAAACAGGCACTCAGCTGGCATTCACGGTACTCACCCCCGCAGCAGGACTCTGGCCATCCCGCACCCACAGATAGGACATAATGCCTTGGTCGTCGGTAGACCTTGAACCATCCAAAGTGATGGAATTATTGGGAAGGACGAGAACGTGTCTGCCACCAGCCCGGGCTCTGGGAGGACTGTTACTTTCTATGTCAAGTACAGCAAAAAATAAGCAAAGACATCGATTTAAAATGCTGGTGATAGAAAGCAGGTCATAAAATACCCACAACTGTTCCCTCTTGCAGAGATGCAGATTTCAAATACTTAAAAGACATTATTTTCTGCCCCAAATACCTGTAAGACAATATATGGACTTTCTTACAACTCTGTGCTCAGCTGTTTAAGATTGGGGTGAAAAGGGCAGGTGGCAGCCTGGGCACTGGGAACTTTTCTAGTATATATAATAATCTGTTATTCCTCTTTTTAAAAAGTGAGAAAGATTGATCTTACAATGTTCAGGATCCAAAAAGTAAAAACATTTTTATTTAAAACACACTCTAGGGCTGGGGTATAGGTCAGTGTTAGAGGTCTTGCCTACTAGGTGCAAGACACGGCCAAGAAATAAAAATAAAAACAAAGTAAATACACCCTGGGTCATCTTTCACTGGTCCACACCGTCTGGCTGCAGAAATATGTGGATTTTTTTAGTATTGTCAAACTGGTAGGAAATGATCAGCCCCTCACTCCTCTGACAAGGTGTCAGGTAGAAATGAGACAGCATAGAGCCATTTCTGATTTAATACCCCAGGAAAGAGGGCCGGGGCACCAGCAGGAACAAGTGCCACCAGAGGGGTCGTCCCAAGGCACAGGGCTGGTCTGGAGAGGAGGCTGCTGCAGGGCTCCGGAGGGCTCTGGAGTCTCCCCCGCCACAGGCAGCATCAGAAAACAGGATGAGGAGGTGTGAGGACGGCCTTGGGCCTGAGCCTAAGCGACTCCATTTAAAAACTCCACTTTGAAACCTGCAATCTCACCAGGCGCCTACGGAGCCCTCCAGTATGAGCATGAGGCACGGCCCTGACATGAACAAGTCACTTCCCCCCACCCCCGACAAGCTCAGCAGGAAGTCTCGGTCATGTTGTCCTTGCCTCAATAAGGGGGAGAGGCAGGAGAATCAGGGTGGGAACCTCCAGACCAGATGCCTCAACACCAGGGCAAATGACATCACTGAGAAACCCAGTGGCAGGATTGAAAGGGTGGCCAGATGCCCCCAAATTTAGTCTAAGTGATGGAGCAGATGAGCGGACGTTCAGCCAGCCGACTCTGACGCACACAAGCCGGAGAGCCTGGTGAGGACCTGGACTGACCTCCCAGCTCTTCCCATCCGCCTGATCCTCTGCATCGTCCTCACCGCTCTCCAACTCCACAGCAGCCTCCTGACTCTGGCGAGAAAAGGACTTCTCCCCATGACCACCTCCTCGGCCAGCCGTCAGCTCCGCCCGGGAGAAGCCTGCCTCCGTTCCTGACCTGATCCCTGAGTCTGAGTCAGTGTGCTCTGCTGGACTTGTGGCCTAAGGCTGAGACTTCGGATCTGACACTTGAAAGTGGCTTGCAGAGGGAATGCCTATCATGAGCCCATCATGATTAAGTGTGTTTGCAGTGTTAGTTAGTCTAGAATTGTTTGCTGTGAATTGATCAATCTAGACTTGTTGCTGTGAAGTGATATGTCTATGCAGTGCCCAGCATTAAGGATTCTCATTTTCTTGATTAAGAACCTATAGAGTGAAATTGTATTGAGTGATTTGAGTGCATAAAGCATTGAAAGGGGCAGAAGTGTGTGGACATTATTTATTCCCCCCACCCCGGACTGCATAAATTGTACCTTTTGCCCATCGCGACAGGAGGCCAAGGATGGAGCCCAATGGGTTGTTAATATCCCTGATCCCCAGGCTGGAGACTGCAGCAGAGACAACTGGTCCCATTCCCAGGCTTCCCGCTTCCCTAAGTCCTGAGAAGGGACTCGGGGCAGAGTGCTTGCCCAGCACACACAGGTCCTGGCTTGATCCCCAGGACAAAAAAAAAAAGGATCTCATTTACCACACTCCATTAGGGGTGGGACATGGGGAGGGGAGCGAGGTTCACATTAAGGAGGCTCAATTCCAGGTGAGGGATGTGGCTCAGAGGTAGAGCACTCGCCTAGTATGCAAAAGGCCCCAGGGTCAATCCCCAGCAACACACACACACACACATTAAAAAAAAAAAAAAAAAAAGACACAAAAAAACTTGATTCCACAGTGAAAAAGGAGGAAGGTGCTGAAGAATAGAGACAAACAGGCATAAACTGAGCCCAAAGTCCTGTAGAAAACAACACCGAGGTCCCAAGTAGGTCCATGGAAGGTCCAGCACTTCCACTTGGTCTGTGCTCTTGAACTCCAGTTATATGCTCCCTGAACCCTGCCCAGACATGTCATTGTCACCAACTCAAAATGTCCAAATCTGCATTTAAAACCTACTGCTGCTCTTCTGTGAATGCGATTTCCCTCATCACCCACCCACATGCAGAGTCACGCATCTTGGTGCCATCACCGCCATCCCTCCCAGCATCATGCCACCTCTCTTACCTCAGGTGCGATTCTAAGTCCTGAGAACACACGCTCCCAGGGTCTTCCCAACATGTCCCTTTTCTCCCTCTTCTCACCTTCTTGGCCTCCAGTAAGGCTCTCATTACCTCCTGCTCAGGTGACTCCACACCCCCCACATCCTCCCCGCCTGCTCATCAGTCATTTCCTTCTCTTTCTATATATATATATATATATTTTTTTTTCTTTTAATGATGCTGGAATGGAGCCAAACACCTGGTGCACATGCTTCACCCCGAGCTACACCCCAGTCAAGTCATCTTCCTAGAAATCCACGTCTTACAGTTGAAATGACATGGTGCTAGGGTTTGCTTTCAAACACTCCAATCAAAATAGACTAAGCTGCGAACTGATCAGAGGAACAAGACCAGCAAAGCAGTGCTAGCCGTGGAAGGTGCCTGCGGCACTCGAGGGGCTTTAGGGCTATTCTGCTTTTATGTGTGGTTAGAAATATCTACAATAAGATGTCTTTAGAAATCCAACTCTACATCACTTGCTGATGGAACTGCTTCAGCCTCACCCACCTGCCAGCTGCTAGGCATGACAGGTGGCAGGTGCACCCTTCGTGGCTGAGCCTCTGCCTCAGGCCCCAGCAGCTGTCCCCACAGCCCCACGCCCTGGCCCTTCCCATGCCACATGTGCATCTTTCCATCAGCCAAGCTCTCCTTCCTCTGTGCTTAAACACGTCACAATCGTCCATTTTAGTCCTTCCAACTAACCAACAGTCCAGCACTGCTTTACAGAGAGGATAAAGAAATGGCTGAAGCAAAGGGCCCGAGCCCTCAGGGCCACGGGAGGCAGGCAAGGAGAACAGAGCCCAGAGCAGTTAACAGCGAGAGGCTGGGAGCACCTCTGAGCCGAACTCCAACAGAGAGCAGAGTGTGGCCGCATCTCCAGACCTGGGCTGTGGTGGCCGCGGTCTCTGAAGAGTGGAACTGTTACAAGATACACTAAGGAAAAGGAAAGGTGCTCCCTTGCACAGGGCTTGGGGAGGGCTGTGCGGCTCCGAGGCTGGCCCCGCTGGGAAAGGGGGAGTGAGCACTGACATCTCTGCCCGGCGGGGCCCAGGGTCCTGCTGGACACGAAGGCAGGCCGTGGTCTACTCACCCTTCTTCACTGCCAGAGTCAAGGTGGACGTGCTGCTCAGTCCCTGCTGGTCTGCCACTGTGAGGCGGAAGAGGTGGGTACCCACCTGCAGCCCAGTGACTGTGGCCACAGCCCTGTCCACGTTCTCCATCTCCACTGCACTGGGGCCTCTGTAAACCAAGACAGTGGAGAACACAGGGAGGGCGTGGTTTTTATTTTAAATAGCTGCCAGTGAGATGATCTAGCCTTGGAAACAGAATCTTAGAAACTACCCCTTTCTTTTCCTAATAAAATTGGATCAAAATCTTCGTCCACCTTTAGGGAGCGCATGGAGGAGGGTGAGCCAGATGGCAGATGTCCTAAGAGAGGAATTACGCGGTACATTAAGAGGGAGGCTTGGTTCTCAGAAGACCTAGGTTGGGCGCAGCTCCTTCTCCTCCTGCCTAGGCAACCTGAGGTCCCGTGATCTCAGCAGTCTGTGCGTCTTAGGTTTTCAGCTTCAAAATGTGAGTAACACTCGTAATTAGCCTCTTAAAACGTCGCGTAGACGTCTAGGAGATGGAGCGTGTGAAGCTCAGGAAACGCTGGGTCATATTGAGCTCTGAACTTCTGTGGCCTCCAGTCTGCGCAGGGTGGTGGGGCGCAGACAGGGCTCCCCCAGGCCCCCCTGAGCTTCTCCCGTCCACAGTCCGCCTCACACCAGGACAGCCCTGCCACCTGCCCTGGGCCCCACGCCCTGCACTCTCTGTCCACCTTGTCTGTCTGCACTTGGTGCACTCTTCAGCCCGCCAGGCCCCGTTACTTCTAGAAGAAGCTGTCTGGTGCTGGTCCTCCAGGGAGGGGACGCTGTCCCTCAGCACGGTTGTGACCCTAGAGTGGTGGGCGGCTTGACACCCACCCAGTGTGCTCCCAGTGGACGATGCCTGGTCGTCACTGCTCCCATCCAGGGTGGCACTTTGCACTGGGAGACCAGCTCCTCGTCGGGGCCGGCCACGGCCACGGGAGGCCTGTTGTTTCCTAGAATTGCAGAAACCGTGTGAAAAGGTCCCATCTCTGCCTGAAGGCTGCCATCCTCTGACCTGTTGTTCTAAACATTTGTCTGATACATAAAGACATAAAAGTGGTACTTGATAACGGGTACCATAGAACGTTCCATGCATGTGTGCGCTGCCTATCGTTTACATCAGACAAATCTCCTCATGCATCGATTTTTTGTGGTGAAAGCCTCTGCAGACATTGCCCCCCACTGGTGCCTGTCCTGTGGGCTCTTGCAGACCCTGTTGTCCCCTGCTAAGTCCTAATCATGTTGTACCACAGACGTAATCAAGACAAGATTCTGAACCTTGAAGGAAAACTGGTTCTCCGAGCAGCGTCAGCTCCCAGCCTGACTTCCTGACGGCAGCGAGGTATAGAGAGTTTCCTGCCCAATTGGTCACAGCCTAAGCCCAGGAGCCCAGTTACTGTTCCTGCTTTCATCCCGGGGGCCAGATCTCATTTCCATGTCACCTACCAGGCTGGACAATCACAGCGACCACAGCAGTGGACTGCTGAACGGCGGAGTCTGTCACCACCAGCCGGAAGGCATACTCTCCTTTCTGCAGAGCAGACAGATGAAGGTACGGGGTCTGTGCTCCCTAAGCAGCAGCAAATGAAAAAACAAAAACAAAGAGAAATATTAAAGAAGCACAAGTAAACAGTGTGACATATGCAAACTCATGATTTTACCTAACACAGAAAATGAAAGCTCTATGAACCCAGGAAAATGGAATGTGTAGCCCACTGTGTATCCTCAGGGCATTGAAGGAATTAGGTGAGTATAGCCCAAGAGGCAACGTCCATCAGGATGCACAGCGGGCAATTCTTACCCAGCAATTCTCAGCATCTACACCAGAGAAATGCACAAACACTTAAGAATTTTAAAAGAAAATGCTTTCCTCTATTTCCCCCCTCTGGTGCTAGGGATCAGCCCACGCAGGGCCTTGTGGACGCCAAGCCCATGCCCTGCCTCTGGGCTCCCCACAGACCCCTTTCTTTAACTAAACAGGCCAAGCACATCTCTCTGAAAATTTCAACAGAAAAAGCATAACTTCTAGTACTTGCCTCAAAGTTGATATGGTCAGAGGGATGCTCATGCACACGGAACTGAGCAGACCATGGGCCTGCCTGAGCGACGTGTCTACAAAGAAACTCTGCAGAACCAGCCCCTTCCCCAGGCTGCCACACAGCCTCAGCAGGCTGCCTGGTGTGGTTTTCAGGCCATGCAAAAGGGTCTGGTTCTCAGAACTCGACTTTGTGGTGGCCCCAGTGGGTATGAAGCTCGTGCCTTTGGACATGTTAATCAACCATGCGGCAATAACATGTTCCTGTGGACAGTCTCTGGGCACGGAGAGAGGGGTGTGCAGCCGCTGCACCACTATGGAGAGCCAGACTCATTCGGGGACCCAGCCCCCATAACTTCCCTCCACTACACGTCCAGGGTGGGGGGTGGATTCTGAGGGATTAGCTCTGGGCACGTAAGGCTCAATAATTACGTTAAAGAAAATTTGGAAGAATCTCTTAACCAAGGAAATATAAAATAGCAAAATAGCCCATCCTTCCTTTTTTTTTTTTTTTTCTGTAGCCAGTACTGGAAACTGAACCCAAATCAACCCCGAGATCTAGTTATCAACACAGGACAGCTTGGTTGAGAGGACAGGCGCGAACTTGGAAGGGTGGGAGCTTAGGTGCTCCTCTGTCAGCGCAGCAGTCTAACAGCCTTTCTGGATCCGACTGCCCCGCCCCAAACCAAGACTCAATTGGTAGAAGTAAAATATGGATGGAAGGATGGATGGATGTGGGAGTAAGGTAGGTAGAGAGATGGATAGATAGATGATAGCGACAGGTGACACAGACAGATGATGTAGACGATAAGGGTGGACGATGTAGATGATGGAATAGAGATAGATACAGAAGACGACAGAGATGGGCGATACGGACAGACATCCAAGAGTCAGGAGCAGGTGGAGAACGTGCCTGCATGGCCACCTCTTTGCCCCCACTGCTGGGGTCCAGGGACCACTCATAGAGGACAATCTGGTGATCATCACTGCTCTCGTTTCCGTTCAAAGTGATGGAGTTCTGGGGCCAGGTCATGGTCTGGTTTGGGCCTGTGTTGGCCACAGGTGGGTGGTCCACAGCACTGCTGACAATCAGGGTGGCAGTGGTGGAGTTGGTGGCTCCATCAGAGTCAGTGACGGTCAACCTACAGAAAGGAGAGGAGGCTGTGACTCTGCCGGAGCCTGCACACCTGGACGTGAGTGGCCAGCTCAGCTGCTCCTGGTCACAGTCTCCAGAATGGCTCAGAACAGGCAAAGAGGAATGAGGATGAAGTTTAGAGAAGCACACAGACTCAGGGACGTTTTTGCCTGCTCTTGTTCCTGTTGACTCATCTTTGTTTATCTTCTCATGTTAGTTTAGGGGCTTCCCTTGCCTCTGGGATGCTGGGTGGAGAGGCCCCCTGGCCAGAGCGGCTGCTCTCCACAGCTGAGACTAAGAAGGACAGCGTCCGAGGCAAGTTCTGCCTTCAGTCTGGAGCACGGGGGGCAGTGCCTGCATGGCCACCCCTTTGCTCCCACTCATAGAGGATTTTCAGCTAGGAAGCGCTTTAATTTTTCAACCCTTTCCAGAAGCTTAAGATAATTGTTTTCAGGACACTTTGCAAGGTAATGTTGGGACTCAACACTTGCAAATACAAAGTGATGTTCAATCCACCAAAAGAAAGCAGCCTGGACCCTCCTGTACTAACTGATGAAATCAGTTAGTTGGAAAAGTAGAAATAAGAACAGGACACCCCCAAAGGCCACTCCATCCTCCCGGGGGACGATGGTGGCTGGGCAGTGGTAAGGGCTACGTGGGTGAACAGGAATGTGGGGATGAAGGCCAAGAAGCAGCTTCAGGGAGGTGTGCTAGGCCTGCGCATCCTGGGCCTCCTCTCCCGCCGCCCGCCTGCTCTCTCCAACCAAGGTCCAAACTCCCATTTCATCATGCATAAACTTCATACTAATAAGTAACTAAAGTGATAGAGAAATATTTTAATAATAACTTTTTTGAAGTTCCTTAGGCTTTTAGATCAGAAAGTTTCCAAGTCCACATTAGAAAATCCTCAAATAAAAAGTAGTCAATAATTTGTCTATAAAGTTTCAAACACCTGTAAACACACACAACTCTGACCCAGAAGTTTCACTCATACCCTAAAATTTAGCCGTGAAGATGTTCGCTCAAACAGAAATGACGAGGCTGACTTCATGAACGACTGCTATGTTGTAGCACCACAGCAGCCAACGTGCAGAGAAAGCCCAAACCAGACCCCCACAGGGACATCTGCTAGAGGAAAGAGGTGCCCTGCAGACTGGGAAGGGACAGAGGGACAATGAGTGGCACCAACGCCCAGTGGGGAAAACCACAATTGAGAGACAACCCATTCTAGATGGATAAAAAATTTGAACATGAAGGATTCGAAATTTTAAACTGTTAGAAGAAAATATAGAAGGTAGGTTGCAAAACACCCCGTATGTTTTGATCCATGTAAAGAGAAAAACATTTTTGTTTGTGAATGGAAAGGGGCTGGCTGTGAGGGGCTGGGGCTGGGGCTCAGTGGCAGAGCGCTTGCCTAGCATGAGTGAGGCACTGGGTTCAATCCTCAGCACCACGTTAAAAAATAAACGAATGTCCATCTACAACTACAAAAAAATTATTTTTAAAAAGAAAAGGGGCTGTGAAGAAGTTCACCTCAGATACCTGAAATCAGATTCCGTCCCTTGTGTCCTGGTGTCTGGCTTATTTCCCTTAGCGTAATGCTCTTGGCATTTATCTATGTTGTACCATCCATCCAAATTTCATTCCTGGGTTTTTTGTTTGTTTGTTTGTGTTTTTATTGTTTTGGGTGCCAGGGATTGAACCCAGGGGCACTTCACCACTAGGCCACATCCCCAGCCCTTTTTAGTTTCATTCAGAGACAGGCCTCACTAAGTTGGTCAGGCCTTACTGAATTGCCGAGGCTGCTTTGAACTCACAATCCTCCTGCCTCAGCCTCCCGAGCTGCTGGGATCACAGGCGTGTGCTACTACATCAGGCTCATTCCTGTTTTTAAAATTTCATTCCCTTCTAAAGTTGAATATCACTCAACGGCATGTGCAGATCTCATACTTTACTTTTCCATTCATCTGTTGATGAATGGAAATTTCAGCCACCTGAAATTCGGCTCCATGCAAGGACACCTCTGCCTCTCGGCCATCGTGAACAACACTGTGGTGAACACTGGAGTCCCGGCTGTCGGGTCCCTGGGCGTAGGCCCACAGACAGAACCGCTAGGTCACGGGTGATTCTGTCTCAGCTCTTTGAGGAGCTGCGAGTGCTCTCAGCAGCTGCCTGGCGGACATGCCCCCTCAGCCCTGGGGCTTCCACTTCTCCACACCCTTGGCAGCACTTCCTTCTCCTCCCCTCCCCTCTCCTCCCCTTCCTTCTCCTCCCCTCCCCATCCCTTCCTCCCTCCCTCCCTTCTTTCCTTTTAGCAATCCGAATGTGAAATGGATGAATAATCTCTAAGCTGACATTTCAAATCAACTAAAACACAAACTGACACAACTGTGTGCAAACCCTAGAAGACTCTGGAGTTCCTCTGTGGACCTTGTGGTCAAAGATAAAACCCAGCAGGTTCTCAAGGACCCCAAACCAAGGCGGACTCCAGGTCTGCAGACCCATGGGGACGGCTCTAAGTCTAACACCTCAGGCAGCCACCTGAAATTCTGCTCCAATCAAGAAGAGCGAAGTGAGCAAAAGGTCAATAGGGTCAAAGAGATAACTGGGAGCAGAGTCTCAGGGTCACAAGGGAGACAGGAGACGAGTGTGGAGACAGAACTCCCGGGAGGTCGGAGGGCAGAGCCACTGTGGGAAAGAGAACTGCATTGAGCCAGCCTTCCCCTCCTGGCCATCTGCCTCTCGGTCTCCATCCCCAAAATGCAAATCTATGTCCTCCCAGAGACATGCTCATGGCAGCTGTATTTATAGTTGTTCTGCCACAGAGAACCCAGATTTCAGCAGGTGGAGTGGGGTGCACCTGTACCCCAGACACTTGGGAGGCTGAGGCAGGGGGATGGCTTGAGCCCAGGGGTTCAAGACCAGCCTGGACAATGTAGGGAGGTCCTCTCAAAAAAATTCCCTAAATGTCCACGGCAGATGAATGGATGAATGAGTCATGGCATATCTATTGTTGGGCTCAGAAGATAACACCCCAGTATATGACTTTTGGGGGGCATACTGGACAATTTTGGGTAAAGGGAAAGACTTTCTCTGGATTCCCTTCATCTGCACTGAGGCCTCACCTACCTCAAGGAACACACCTGCCTTCCCTCCCCTCCCTGATACCCACTGTCCACGGCAGAGAGGAAGGCTGAGGAATGGGCCCACACCGAGGGACATCCCTTGAAACGGTCCCCGCATGACTCATTCCCCTAAGAATCGCCCAGGAGCCTCAAGTGGTTCGCCTCCCGCCAGGCAAAGGGGCCAGAGTTTGAGCAGTGTTGAGTGGGCGAGTTCCCTCCATGTCCCCTCCTCCTGGCCGGGAGCGTCCTCCCCGGCACATTACTAAGCCTTAGGCCTTTTCTCCTGTCTGATCTGTCCGTTGACGACAGCGAACCCTGGAAGGTGTTCCTTGGCTCCTGCACCCCACGCTCACATAGACTCAGCCAAGGCAAGGGAACCCTGTGATGCAGACGACACAGGTCAGCCTCCGCGCAGGCGAGGAGCAGCTACGGTGCCCTCCAGGGACACAAGTTAGAGAATGCAAAATCATCAACGGTAGCAGGAGGCCCGTCAGTGGCTGCCTGGAAGGGCAAGAGGAGCTTTGGGGGCAATAGAAATGCTCATGAACTCCATCAGGGTGGTGGCTTCACAGGAGTGCACATGGGCCCAGAGTCACTGAGTTCCATCGTTTAAATATGTGCAGTTCACCTTACTTCAGTTGTACCCTAGAAAGTCACGAGAAGGAAAGATTGAAATAGCCAGGTAATTAACAGACAACCCCATAACTCTGCCTCACTTTGAAGATGCAGGCTTTCTTTTTCGTAACTCAACAGAGCAAAAAGGGTGCTCTGTTATAGTCCCAAACCAAACACTTCCAGGGAACAGGTCACAGGAATCGGGGAGAATCAGCCTGTGGTGGTGCCAACCAGAACCCCAAGAAGACCAAATTCACCTCACCTGTGGACAGAATAAAAAGCACAGCACTTTTAGGCTTCAATTCAAGGAGGCAGTCAAAAGGTAAGTAGTGGGAATCGATAAACAATGCAACAGGACCCACTTGCCTGACGGTGTGGTTGCCAAGAGCAAGGTTAGCCACGCGCAGGACGGGGGCGTCAGACAGGTGCTGCCCCGCAAGGGGCCCGCTGACTGCTTCCCAGCGATAGCTCACTATCTCAGAGTCATCTGTACTCCCTAAAAGGTCAAAAGCAGAAACTAGAATGAAACCCAAGAATAGTAAAGCATAAACTTTGTGACTTATGGAATTCCAAATTTAAATTCATTTTTTGAGTTTATTTTTTTAATTGTTGATAGAACTTTATTTTTATTTATTTACATGTGGTGCTGAGAATCAGACCCAGTGCCTTAACATGCCAGGCAAGCGCTTGACCACTGAGCCCCAGCCCCAGACCCCTTTAAATTCATTTTATATGAGACTCTTGTATAGAGCTCAATGGCACGTATTATGTATTAGAAAGGACCATTTTCCTACTCTCTAAATTATCACTCTTTCTCCCGGATTTGGGCAGATGGAGTGAGGACGTTCCCATGACGTGAATGTTTAAGAAGCACAGTGACGGTGTTGCTTTTTGAGAAGACGGGTGTGAAGAGCGCAGCACACGGAGAGGCTGATTCCCCTCGCCCCCTGCAGGAGGGACCCCACTCAGGGTTCCGGATCCCCCGATGCTGACCATGTGAAGAGCTGCTCTCTGTCATTCAGACAAAGCTTCCCTACAGGCATTATTAAGGCGTGAATCTAGAAAGGTCTGAGCCTGCAGGAGAAGTTCCCACTTAAAGCACAGCAAAATGTTTCACGTGGAATCGTAGAAATCGAGACCTGGCAGGGGGCCCGTTTCATGAAATTCATTAAAGGAAACCAGAGGTTCCTGTGGCAGAATAATTCTGATTTCTTGTAACTAAGCCGCACTGAATCAGAGGAATCAAAATGCGAGGCCTGCTGCAGGGACAGTCAGATCCTGGGGGGTGGGGGCAAAACCCAGGCGCATCAGGGGACACACACCACTGCCGTTGATGAGCGCTGCTGTCGTGGGCGGAGCGAGCTCCTGTCTCTGGGGAGAAGCAATGGCCACGGGAGGCAGGTTGACTCTTCTGGCTGTGAGACAGAAAAGACAGCCCTGAGCCTGGCTGTGCGCACAGGTCCACCAACACGACCACCAGCTCTTTACCCTGATTTGAAACATCCTGCCAAGAGGGCGTCTCCCCGCAGGCCTCAACCCAGAGAACGTTCTGAAGCTTTAGAACTTTCCCATGAATGTCAGTGTCCTCTGCAAACTCACATTTCTGACTGTGACCAAGGCCCAGCAGGACAGGGAGGAATGACACTGGGTCGGTCTCTCCATCAGAGCAGCAGTTCAGACTATGGCTTCAGCTCCTGGGAGTGGCTGCGTCTTGGATCTTTGACTGATGGTACCCAAAGCCACCACCATGCTCCAGCTGTGATAAAGATCATGCAGAGTGGGCAGAAGGCAAGCTGCCGACCGGGGACAGGGAGGAGGGGACCTGGCAGAGCTCTGTGGCACAGGCTGAGCCCCGCCCTGTTGAGGGGTGCTGGAGGCTGCAGGCCCCCTTGTGGCCTACTCACTGACCAGGGCTGTGGCCCCAGGGCAAAGGCCACCTGCTCTGATTCACATGGATGCCCTGACTTACAGCCCAGGAGTGGACACAAAGCCCACGGCAGACCTGTCCCCCGACCGGGAACATGTATAGGTGGCTTAACATGGTCAGGTGGCTCCAGTGGATATGTTTAAAACACCCCTGCTCCCAAGCTGAAGCTGAGCCCCGAGGGCAGGAGGCCAGGGGAGTGGATGGAGGTCAGAGAGGAGGCTGAGGTCCAACTGCCACCCCTCTGGAACTGAGCAGGCCGAACAGCGAGTCCAGCAGGTACTAAGCAGTCCTCAGATGGTAGAAAAACACAGCCACCTGGGATCCTCACATGCCTTCCTATCATGGAGCCTAAGGTAGAAGTCAACGTCCTGGCCCTGTCACCCAGACGCCAAGATCAAGATGACCCACAGAGCAGCAGGCCATCCGTCACACCTACCTGGCTTCACAGTGACGTTGACAAAGCCCTCTCCAGAGGCCTTCTCACCAGAAACGGCCACCTTGAAGGTATACAGTCCTGCTGACAACTGCAACATAAAGTCACACAGGAAGCGTGCCGAGCCCTGGCCGATGCACCCTGGAGGGGCTAGAATATCCCTGGTGTGGCAAGGAGGGGCTCAGGAGAAAGCCCCGATCCCGTCTGTTCAGAGACTGCCGTCTGGTGGCCACCTGGACTCCAGGACATGGAGGTCAGCTGGATGGCCCTTTCGCTTAGTCACAGCCAGCCCAGGCCTACAGAGGCCTGAGTGTAGAGATGGGCCAGCGGGGACAGCACATCTCAAATGCATGGAGATCACGCACTTTTTCTCCCCCAGAGCTGAGGATAGAACCGGCCACTGCCCCACTAACCCAGGTCCCCAGCCTGGAACCGCTGATGGTCTGGGGAGCACACTGAGCAATGGAGCTCAGTGACCAGGGGTGGCATAAGGGGTGTGGCAATTCAGCTGTGCAGTCTCGGGAGGTGACAACGACAGGGTCCCCTGTGGGAAACCAGGTCTCTCAGGATCAGGAAGAGGGCAGCTTCCTCCTGGGGACCTTATCTCAGAGCAATGTCCCACAGGCAAAGCAATCTGAGACGGCAGTGGAATCACGGGCACCTCCGAGGAACGCCTGACTGGAAAGTGAGGGGCAGATGGCTCTGTGCCGCAAAGCTGCGCGATCAGGACGCAGGCTTTAACCCTGCACAGCGGACGCCGCAGGGCAACGCCTGTCCCCTGAGCAGATATGCTAGCCAAAGCCTTTATGTAACCATCTGCCCAGTCTACCTGCATGGCTTAAGCTGCATGTCCTCCTTCTGGATGGGCTCCAGCAGCCCTGCTGTCTCAGCCTCTGTGTGGCCTGGACTGCAGGCTTGCACTACCCGGCCTCTGCCTGAGACCTGAATCCCGGTTCAACAGTAAGACAGTGCCAACTGGGTCCAGTTACCTACTTGGGAGAGGCGAAGAGTAGGCCTGTGACCTTGCTCAATGTCACCCTGGTAGTCTGCTGGGTGGCTTATTAGGCTCCATTCATAGTTGTAGGTTGTTTCTGAGAGAAAATAAGAAATATGAGCAGTTATGAGTTTGGGGCAGTCACTTCATAACCTGGGTTGAGAGGGAGGAGACAGCCATAAGCCCAGGAGTGTGGACACCTCATACCCTGACCCCACCTACCCCTCTTCACCCTCCATCCCAGCAAAGAGGAACAACGTTTGTCCCCCCCCTCACTTCTCCCCCTCTCTCTCCTCCCTCCCTCCCTCCCTCTCTCCTCTCTCTCTCTCTCTCTCTCTCTCTCTCTCTCTCTCTCTCTCTCTCTCTCGGTACCAGGGATTGAACTCAACCACTGAGCCATACCCCCAGCCCTTTTTTTTATATTTATTTTATTTAGAGACAGGGTCTTACTGAGTTGCTTAGGCCCCCGCTAAATTGCTGAGGTTGGCTTTGAACTTGAGATCCTCCTGCCTTAGCCTCCTGAGCTGCTGGGATTACAGGTGTGAGCCACCGTGACTGGCAGTTTCTCTATCCTCTTAATGGGAATTTTTTTATTATTATGAAAACATAACTTATAGAAAGTTTAGAAATTAGAAAACAATAAACAACAACAAAGAAAAAAACCTTCCCAATCTCACTGCTAGCCTTTTCTTCCAGGTGCTACGTCTGATCCTCCCTGTAAGTTTTAAGAGGAAAATACACTCTACTTTCTCTCCTGTTAATAAAAGGCAAGGGGATCTCAGCCCATTTGATCTTTATAAGGTTTATGTAAGGATATGAGAATGAACTGGGCATCTCTAGGTTAAGCTAAAGCCATCTCCCACCTTCAGATAGGAGGGAAAAAATGAGTACCTCCTCTCAGGATTGAAATGCATGTCAGGAGGTATCGGCTCTGCTTATAAAATCCCAGCCACATGGGAGAATGAGCCACATGGGAGAATGAGCCAAAGGAACCCAACTGAATGACAAACAGCCAAAGCCCTGAAGAAGGAGTTACCTTAGGGAAAAGAGCATTTGACCACCTGGGGACAGGTCAAGTGTCCACTGGCCAACAGAGCTCTGGACTCCTACAGAAAGCACTCTGGACCTTTTTTGAACAGCTGGCATGAGGTGTCTGCAAACAAACCTTTGGTCACACACTGCTTCCCTCCTCCCGGGGAATTTCCTGGGCTCCATAAGTCCCCACAGATGGAGCTCTGCTACCTGACACCCTGCTCTCACGTGGTGTTCTGCTTTCCACAGCGGAAAGAGTTTTCCATCCTGAGCAATTAAAGGTTATGCAGTGCCTGTTATCTCTTACTCCATTCAGGACTGAAGCCGGGCCGTGGTGTGGCTTAGGAGGCTGAGGCAGCAATTTAGAGAGGCCCTAAGCAACTCAGCAAGTCCCTGTCTCAAAATAAAATATCAAAAATGGCTGGGGATGTGGCTCAGTGGTTGAGGGCCCCTGAGTTCAATCCCGGTACCCCGCCCGCCCCCCCCCCCAAAAAAAAAACTGTTTGAAGAACTTCCTTGCTCATGATCATCCAAGCCTAGCCTTCCCTCAGAAGCTTGCTTGGTGCTGTTGCTCAGAGTTGTGAAAACAACTTTAAAGACCTGCTCCGGGAGAACACCCACCCCCACCCCGACTCGCCCTTTCTGAGAAGGTCACAGAGGAAAGTCAGACTCACCTGCAGGTGGCACTGGTACCACGGAGGCCTTCAGCTCCACCTGGTCCTGGGGCCAGGTCACGACCAGGCTGTCTCCCGCTGACACCCACAGTTCTTCCACTGAAAGGTAGTCAGGGCCATGCATGCCCTCACATGATGTGCCCACTCCCATGCCTGCCCCCCAACAGGTTTGTTCTTAGATTCAATGAAACAAAACAACACGGTTTTGTAATCGTGCCTCATGATTTTATGGAAGTCACTTTTGCCCCCGGTTAGTAACTGAACTGTGCCCTTGCTGTGCTGCGAGACAGACTTTGTGAGGCAGAGCCATCTAGGTGGGCTGGTGCTGGGAAGAGCACATCAGGTCGAGTGAGTCTCTGGAACCAGGCGCAGGCTGCGGAGTGGGTCTGTCTCCCACCGCCCCAGGTTTCCTGGGGTCCCCTTCTGTAGTCATGAGAGTTCCTGAGCCGCAGATCACACACGCAGTTCTGGGCAGCCAGGAGGAGATTCAGGCAGCCTCGATATATGAAAAGGCCACTTTAGCTCAAGCGGCAGGGACAGGGGCTCCAACAGGAGCACGGGGCACCACTCAGCACTTGGAACAGTGCTCCTGGGCTTGGCGCCAGGGTCGCCCCCACTGCAGTCCTGCCACGGTTCGCAGGCCTGCTGGGCTGGACACTAGTGTCACTCATAAACCACATTTTGATGTGTCAAAACACAATGCAGAAAAAAAAAAAAAACAGTGAAAACAAAATCTGAGCCCTCACCAGAGGTTTCAGCCACGGGGAGACGCTGGAGGCACAGGGGGCTCAGGCAGGCCCCCGCGGCCCTCAGTCCCAGGCCCCGGAGCCACTGAGAGGCCTGGAGCCCTCCTTGGGCCCCCCCTCCTGTCACTCTCACTGTCCAGGCCCCTGTGCCACAGTGGGGAAACGGAGCCCCGGAGAGGCACAACAAGCTGTCCGGGGTCACCTGGATAACTAGCCAATGCTTAACTGGTCCACCAGGATTTAATTAGATATACTGATTTCAATACCAGATTGAACTGGCCAAGCACTGCTCCAAAGGCTTCCAAAAAACCATGTCATCCTCCCAACCTTACACGGTGGTATGAAGCCACAGGTCCTGAAGAAATGGCCTCTGTTAAAGATCCTGCAGACGGCATGGCCTAGGCTGAGGGCCACTGTGACTGTGCAGACATGGAACGCGGCAGGTTTGGAGCCACAGTTTCCTTGGGTTGCCAGTCCCTTGAGAAATACAGCCATTTACTTCTACCCTCTGTGTACCACCCACGTTCTCCAGACTAGTGAACTTCTCAGAGTGGTTTTGAGCTAATAGACCTCTAGCCCCCACGGACCCTAAGCTGAGCTCGCTCTAACATCTGAAACCTGTAAGAAGGACTGTTACAAGGACTTCCAGGCTGCTGTTGCCAAAAGCACTGACTCTTGGGCCTGCAGCTGTGCGCAGGTGCTTGATGGGGAATTCACAGCAGGATAAAACTCAGCATCTCTCCCTCCATTTAGGGGAGGGGAGTACTGGGATGGACCCAGAGGCACCCTAGCTGTGAGCCACATCCCCAGCCCTTTTTATGTTTTATTTGAGAGTCTTTATAAGTTGCAGAGGCTGATCTTGAACTTGCAACCTTTCTGCCTTGGCCTTCCAAGTAGCTGGGATTACAGGTGCGAGCCACCATACCTGGCTCTAATCCTGATACACCCAGCCTAATTCCCTCTTAAGATTGGGAGCCACCTCGTCACAAAGGCATGAAAAGTTCATGTTGGCTTTACTATAAATTACTGCGATTTCTAAACTTGCTTGGAATGCCTGCCTGTGCCTTGAACTCACCCATGCCTGGCTTTCCCTGACCAGATAACAACCCTCTCTGAAACTCTAGTGGCGCCTCATAAATTCTGAGGTCGGGACCTAAATTTACTCCCTAAGTGCTGAATCATTTAGAGCATTAACTTACTACCTGCCTTTGTGTTATGCTTGTCAAAATCCTGTTATCTGTAAGTTCTCAAGACACCCCCCACCACACACACACACACTTTTTGCAACTTTCTGTGCTATAAAGCTGTGCTCCTACAGAGCTGGGGAGCTATCTTCTATTCCCACGGGTTTCTGGAGAGACAGCCCGGGCCAGGTGGAATTACAAGCTTGCTTTAATTTGATTTCAATTGGAGTCGGTGGTCTTTGTCTCATGGTTTAACAATCCCCATTTTGAATCTGTCCCTTTTGCTTTAAGACCTTCTGTCCTGCCATCAGCTTAGATTCCACAATAACAGGTCAGATGGACAAATATCTCTACTGACCAGGAAACAACCACCCTCCCCCAACCAACCCTGGGATAATAATCAACCAGACCAGTTTTATAACAGTGGCCCACCCTATGCTTTGAATTAACCCTTACTACTCGACCACTGGGACTTAATTTTTAAATGGATGTGCTTCTTCCTCTTCCTCTTTCCCAGCTCCTCCCTAATCTCAGGGGAAACAGGGTTACCTTTCTTCCCCACCCTAGACAGAGTTATCTGTCCTGAGCACTCAGCCACCACAGGAACAAGTAATCCAGACTTTGGGGATGGCACTAGAAGATCTCAGAAATGAGTATCTCCCAAATTAACAAGGGAATTACAACTCCAGCAGGGAACACACAGATGTAGCTTTAAATCACCTCTTTAAAAACCCCTGTACCCTGGGAATTGCACAGAACTCCCCTGTGCTTCTCCTTGACTGGTAAAGCAATAAAACTCCTTTTTGTCAAAATCCTGTCCTCCTGACTGGATTGGCCCTGGGGACACTGATGGAGTTTCGGTAACAGTTTTGAAGTCAGAATTAGACAGGCAGTATAGTAGGGAAATCCAGTCAGGTCAGATCCAGTCAGGCCAATTTGAGTGAGTCCAGTAGTTGGAGACTGTCCCCTGAGGGATTGAGATGTTAACTCCTTCAGAGCCCTTACTCCACCCTTATCCAGAACCTGTCCCTGCTCCAACCTGTTGCTAAGGTCACCTGTCCCAGGAATTGCCCCTCCCTACAGGGAGCTAATTGTAAATTAATGTGTCCTGAGCTGCTCCACCCTGCCCTTCCCCCTTCAGCCCACCTGTTCCCCACCTTTTGGGCATCCCACCCAGCACTCCTGGACCTAGTCACTTAGGTAGGAAGGAGAAAGAGAAGAGGGAGAAGGCAGGAGAACAGAGGAAGCCTGGGACATAGAAAAGGGCACAACACCTCCTTCTTGGGATACCAGGACACCAGCTGTGGCCCCTTCTGCCTCCAGAGAGAAGTCCATGTTTCCCCTTTTAAAATAAACCCTGCTTTATGTGCTTGCCTCGGCATGCTTCTCTAATGTTCAAACTTCAACATTTGAGGGAGCAGAACTCGTGACCCGTGACCGGCGGTATCAGTTTGACCAAGACTCCTTAACTCTGATCCCTGGTCTATGCTCATGACAGCCCCCAGCAAGACAGGACTGAGGATGTGGGTCTCCTTGTGTCTCTGGTGGGCTACACATTGCTTCCCTGTCTTTGCCACTGGTGGGCTCTTGGATTGGTCCTTCAGATGGGTGGCTGGATCTAGTCTGTTGAGACCCCCGAGCTGGGCCTTAACTCTAAAATTCTGGTCACAAGCTTTTCTGCTTTACTGTAGCCACCCACCTAATGTCCCCACAGTGTTCATTGAATACATTGATTTATCATTTTCTTTGTGCTTTGGCTGTGAAGGTTAATCTCTTTCATGGAGGAGCATGTCATTCAGGGTGACCCAAATCTGTGCTCCTGGGCCATGGCCACTAATATTTGACTCAAAATAAACTACTTTCTTATTTCCTGAAAGCAGAGTTTATTCTCATTGACAGTAGGACTGTTAGAACCCAAGGATCCTGATTCCAAGGCCAGTTTCCTTTTCCATATTCCACACAGCTTCTCTTCCACCATTAGCTCTTTCTGAAGCTCAGGATCAAAGTAAATTAAAAAGGTAAAGAGGTGTCAAGAAAAAAAAAACATCAAAATTGAGTATCATTGGCTCAGGGCTCTGAAAACGAGTCAGCAGGGCCTTGTTGGTCAGGTCTAAGACAAGTCGGACTGGAGCCGCTGCTGACCTGCTGGACAGGGAGCCCTCCTTCTCACCCCCCAACTATCAGGGATGGAATCCACACCAACCTTACCTTCTGCCAGCACCAGTCAGTTCCTGACCGACCAGTGATGTAATGACCAGGCCTCTCTTGTGCTTTTAGACTCTAAATATAGCCACCATTTTGTAAAACCCTGGAGCACATTGTTAAGACTTCGAGGATCTATTTTTTCTCAGATTGCAATCCTAATTAGCCCCATAAAAATGCAGTCTTCTTTATTCTCAACTAGGTTGATTTTATTCTTGCTCAACAGAACATAATCCTCAAAATACATCACCACAGGAAAGCTCAGTAAACACGACACTCAGGTCTTCCATAGCGTAAGACTTCTTTATTAGACAATCTAATAGAAGCCTTTCATTCCTCACTGAGGCCTCTGCAATACACAGTCCATGGGCTCTTCCTCCTTTCTGGGTCTATGGAGGAAGAACGTGCCACCCCAGAATGCTTGCCACGGTGTTAGGTCTTACAGAGGAGTTCAGGGACTCCAAAATGGCAGAGCAGGGTAACAGAAGGATGCCATTGGAGGCAAAGACAGGGAGACCAGTCATGTCCTTCTTTACAGTGTCCCTTAACCATGACAACTCCCACTGCAGGTGCAGTATTTTAAAATGACCAGTGGGGTAAATTGGACAGTATTCTAATTAGGCTTCCTAAAGTAACCAATGGAGAGGAAGTTGAAACCGGTTTCCTAATCAGGGATCTGAGGTACCCAATGGGGCAAATGGGCTAAGGTCTTCAATCTGGCCTTTCCTTCTTTCCACTCCCTGTGTAAGGGCAGGCTGTCTGCAAAGCATTTTTCTACCTGATTGGGTTGCCCAAACTGGAACACAACTGCCATGTCTTCTTAGAACCACAATCTTATAAACCAGATGTGATTAAACTCATTGCACAGGAGGAAGACTCAAGAAGGTTGGATGAGGGGCCTGTCCCAGGCTCCACCCACCTCTATTAGCAGAGGTGACTGAGGCTAAGGGCCTTCCTTTTATCCTGCCTGTTGTGGTATCGGAGAAGCTAACTTCCCCTGAAGAATAAACAAGATCCTGGTTTTCAACAGATTGCCCAACCATCCTGAGGAGCATCCGCAGAGACCCAAATCTGACCCACAGTAACATAATAAGGGAAAGCTCCAGTCTAAGACCTCATACTCTTTACTTGCATCTCATGAACCCAGAGTCAAACCGGAAATAAGCATTTGGACATGCACCCTAAGCATAATGGGCAAGGCACAGCAGTCTTCTAGTCGCTCCTTGCTTGGCCTAAACCACTCCTAGCAAAGTGCCCACCAAAGGGAATGAAAAACTCAGAAGTGCATGTGAGCCCAGACCCCCTCTGACCTGTCCCTGCTGTGCTTCCCAGTGATCCTCCTCCAAATCACCTCCCTGAAGGCTGGTCTTTGTGAATTCTCACTGCCCACACACTGGCCATCAGACTGAAACTCAAATATCACATCTAGAACCCAGAGGAACTAGGCCACTGTCAGTTCTTCTGAGCCCATTTATCACCCTAAAAATAATTCACTATTCCCCCACCCCCCCAAATTTCCTATTTGCCTGCCTCCCTGTCCCCATGAAAAGGCCTATGTTTCAGCCTCATATTTTATGTCTGGCTTCTGTTTCTCCATGTTAATGAATTTTTTGTTCATTTTTTCTGTTAATTTATTGTCAGCTTTATTTCAAAGAACGGCATTGTCGAAACTTTCCAGGGAAAGTCCAAACTCCCTGCGGTGGAAGTGCTGAGCAGAGTCCCTGGCTTCTGCAAGCCTCAGTGAGTTCCATTGTCACTACGACATGACACGTTGCTCTCCAGACCCATTTTAGCGGGTGCACTCGATGCCAGTGTTACCTCCTCTAGGAGGACTGGGCTCCCACAGCAGCCTCGCAGCACTGACAGATTCTATCCGGCCTGAGGGCACAGCGGCCCGCCTCCTCTCCTGGACTGCGGCGCCGCCGAGGGGGCGACAAGGTCTCCCTCATCTTTTACGGCCAGCACCCAGCACTGCTGCTGGCACACGGCAGCTGCTCAGAGCCAAGCCTGGAGGAAACAGCAAACTCTAAAAGCTGTGCTGCCGTACTCTACCGTGTGTTCAGCACAGTCCTTCCAGTTGGGATTACCTGTCCTGGGAGCAGCGGTAGGAGATACGGGTGGCCCAGGAGTGGACCCAGGAGGGACAGCACTACTGGGGACGGTTGGGATGCTGCACTCTGCGCTCTGCGGGGTGGCTGTGGGAGCAGAGCTTTCCTCCAGGGCGGCTGGCCTGAACCCCAGGCTGGCAGAAGGACTCTGGGAAGGCTTCAGCACCTGCGAGATCATTCAAAAAAAAAAAAAAAAAAAAAAAAAGTCTGATAAACCAGCGAACTCCTCGAGCAATGCAATGTCACCAACTTTCTTTTCTGTTACGGAAGCACCGCAAAGGGGCAGAGGGTTTGTTCTCTGAAAGGCTCCGCGAGACGGTCACTTTTTCTGCTCCAGGCCAGGCAGGTGCCTCGAGAGGGGCCCGGCGACGCGCGCAGCCTGCCCCGCGCACACCCACCTCGCGCCCCGCGCACACCCACCTCGCGCCCTGCGCAGGCCCCGCGCACACCCACCTCGCGCCCCGCGCACACCCACCTGGCGCCCGGAGTCGCCGCGGGCTCGCGGAGAAGCCGCCCCCTTCCCCAGCGCCCGGCCGGGAGGGGGCGTGGCGGCCGAGGGAGGCGGATGGCTGCTGTCCGGGCTGTGCTCGGGGGCCGCGGAGCCGGCCGAGTCCTTCCGCGAGGGGCGCCCCGGGTCCTGCGGCTTCTCCGAGGACGCCGCGGGGCTGTGGCCGTCGCCTCCGGGCTGCAGGCTCCAGGCCGCGGGCTCGGCGCTCCCGCTGGGGCCTGGCTTGGGGCTGGGCTGCAGGAGACTGGGCTCCATCTCCCCGTCGTCATCGGAGGGCTCAGCCATCCCCGCCATCCCCTCCATGCCCCGGCCTTGGCCTTGGCCTCCAAGGAACAAGTCCTCCCTGGTACCCTCGGCCGGGTCCCCCCAGGCCCCCGCGGCGGCTGCCCGGCTCAGCATCCTCTCCCCGTAGTCCAGCAGCGGCGCGGGCCTCCCCGCGGGCCTGAGCACAAACTCGAGGTACGACCTGAGCCGGCCAGTCTTCTGGGGCGCACAGTTCTCCTGCGGGCAGCTCACCAGGAAGCAGCGGCCCTCGAACCACCAGGCCAGGTCGCAGCTGGGCAGGTCGCAGCACGCGGCCGTGCAGGCCCCCAGGGAGAGGGTCTGAGGCACTGGCACGATTCTGATGGTCTCCAGGTTGGCCGGAATGACAGCGTTGGAGTAGGTCCTGCCCTCGCTGCACTGCTGACGGGCACCCCCTGCGAGGAGGCAGTCCACAGTAAGGATAGAGGCGCCCTGCAGGCATGCCACTCTGGAAGCGGGACTCCTGGTCCCTGCAGCCTGGGAATCCCTGTCTCCTATAGAAAGACCACTGCAACGTCACAGTCCATCCACCAAGCTAGCTACCTTCCCCCACGTATCCGTCTTCCACTCACCCACCCATCCACCCCTCGTCCTTCCACCTTCCGTCCGCAGGCCCTTCCACCTGTCCACACACCATGCAGTCTTCCAGCGCCTCACAACTCCATGCCCTTCAGTGAGCAGAAACCTTCTTCTCCACGTGCATATCGTTTTACATCATTCACAATACTTTGCTCTTCCCGTAAAATTAAGTTACACAGGTTTACTTCTGGGAACAGCATCACATCTTTGGGGTTTTGGTTGCAGTTGGCAATTGATTCTTTTCTTTTTTTAATTTCACAGGTTATTCTGATGACAGATCAGTCAACAGGGAAATATCCAAGATTGAGGAAAGGTCGTTCTCTGTACATATCTAGAACCAAGTAGTCTTAATCAGATTCTCAATGCCAGAAGAAGGCAGTAACTACTGCAGGCGATGGCACTACTGAAGGGGTCTACTATAACTTGCTCCCACCAACTCCATGTCAGACCAGCTTTGAGAATCTTCTATAGAAAGGTGTCATTGCCTGAAATTCAAGGGCAAAATCACTTTCCTTGTATTCTTATTTGTTTGGTATTTTACAGAAAAAATCAGTCCATGACAGATTGGACACAAAAACAAACTGGCCTGGCCACATATGATTTTAAAAGCATTGTATTAAAGTTTTGCTGCAGAACTCAGAATGACAAGGGATTTCCTCCCTAGTTAGGTTCATCACTAATGATTCTTTAAATAATTGAGTTTTTTTTTTCATATGAAGGAATGTCAGAGGTTGTTCTAACTGGAAATAGTGTAAAAGGCTATACACAACCTAGGAATTATTTTTATGTTTCCCTGCATACACCATAAGTTTTAAAATAACCCAAAGCCAAACCTTGACTCTATGAAAATACTATTTAGTCCTATTTATTTGTTGGCACTGGAGATGGAACCCAGGGCCTTGCCCCTGAGCAACACCTCCATTCCCTGTTTAGTCCAATTTAATACGATTTAGATATCTTAGATGTGTTTCTTCTTCAGTGCATAAGATAGCAACACACTAAAATGAAGTGGCACTTCTCAAACGTATGTCTACTATTTAAAATCATTCAAATAGTTTTGTCCTTTTATTTTCCAGAAAAGAGCTTCATCTGTGATATGGAGAAAGTAGTGATATACTCCAGCTGAGTATCACAAAATAGCATCTCATCAAGATCAAAGATGATGAGAGGTGAAGAATTGAGAGAATCTCCCACTCCCAACTCCACTCTCAAAACCACTGTGTTTAGAGGTATCACCACATCTCTGAGTGGCCTTTAAATGAAGACCCAAGCTAGACCCATTATTTCACACATGAATGCCAAGATATGCTTTCATTCTCTTGAGAAATAGTTGGGTCATCTCCTTTGGACAAAGTGATTCAGAGAAAAATCATGTTCATTTCTGGCCTTGGCTCCCAGAAAGCTCAAGAGCCAACTTTTAAACTGTGTCACAGGAACCACCACATAGGGAAAGCTGTGACCTTGGAGCACACATAGTTATAGGGGTGAAGACAACTTCCTGTGGGGGACATCTTCAACTCAAGCTTAGCCAGTTTCAACTGGGCTGGAGGAGACTGCGGGGCAGACCATTCCTATGTTCTGCAAAACTTAAGCAGACAAGTCACTGCTAAATAAGGAAACTAGGAAGGTGGCTCCTGACAACCAAATCATTTTTCCTTTGTCCAAGTTTCATGATCACTTCACCATCTTTACGGCTCCTTGACTGAAGGAACCAAGGAACTGTAAGTATTTGTATGCTCTGAAATCCTAACCCAACCCATGAACATTGTAGGCATTTGACTGTCAACAATAAAATCGTTGATTAGCACTTAACAAAGGCAAATTGCAAATAACATTATTGGGACTCAATTACTTAGTCACTGAATTTGTAAACTAGTGGACAGTACCTCAAAAGAAAATGGCAGACAGAGCCAGCATCTCTCTAAAACCTATTTGGTCTTAATTATGTAGAACCCTACAATCATTAATTTCATTAACTTGGTTGTCTTCTCAAAAAAAAAAAAAAAGAACAAAAAGGAATGGGAAAATGTTCCTTTGGTTTTTAAAAATGGATGTCTACACATTAATATTAATGACAGCATTTTTCAGAGCATGCTGAACATTCTGTCTTGCACACTAGCGGTGACAGGAGTAGATGGGGGCGGTAAACTAGCATGATGGGCAGGACTTCCCAAAGTGGCCCTTGCATCATCTTAAATAGTGCTTCCCAAAATTTAGGTCTTCTGAACCACCACCAGGTGCTAGCTGAAACCCCAGATCTCTGAGCCCTAGGAGTTCTGACTCAGCAGACCTGGAGTGCAGACCCCAGGACAAAGGTCTCAGGCTGTCCTCATCATGGCCTCGCTATGGCTGACAAGTCTGTAAATAAACAGTTTTCCCAGTGTGTCTCCATCCTCAACCCCTGGTGCCCTCTCCCTGGTTCAGCTGGTGTCCTGGGCCATCAGAGCTGAGAGTCTCCAGTGATTTTATGGTGCAAGTGCATCCACTATAAGCAAATTGAGTATAATAAAAATAAATACCTATGAGAAAAGAAGAGTCTGATACTTCCAGAAATATCTATGATGTAAGTCTTGTAAGTCTACAAATACAAATTTTTCCTAAGATATATTAAATGTGATTTTATTTTCCCACATTCCAGGCAGTCATCCGTCCAAAGGAGCTGGTTCAAAGGGTGAGTACAGTTCCAAGAAGTGGCAAGTTCATGAGGTTAAAAAATTTAAATTCCAGTTTCTATAAAACCAGGGATGCAAGCTGGTAGCGTGCTTGCCTGGCATGCCCAAGAAAAAGAAATCTCTTCAGAAAACCACTTATGCATAAGGGCTGCTTTTTACACAAAAACCAAGTCTACTGGAAAGCAAAAACACCGCACCCTGGTGTTGAGTGGACCTGAGTTACTTCAGACAAGGCCCAGTGGCACAAGCTCCCAGCCCTGGTCTCCTACCTGCCAGGGTCACCACCAGCAGCAGTGAAGCCAGTGAAACTGCAGGGGGCACCATTCCGCAGCTCGCAGAGGGTGATGGCAGCCTTCAGAGGCAGCACCTCGGGTACAGCCAGATTGGCCTCTAGGTCTTCAAAGGGAAAACAGAAAAGAGACAGGAAGGAGAACAGAGTGGGTGAGTGTGCAAACAACAAAGCTGGCCCAAACACCCTCAGAGTCACATTCCAGGCAGCCAACCGTCCAGAGGAGCTGGTTCAAAGGGTGAGTACAGTTCCAAGAAGCTTGCGTCAGTGGGCTGTGGAAATAGCAAAAACCCACCAAAGGAGAAGAGCAAAGCAATGAACTCAGACTTGTACGGCAAAGGACCCGGCCACCATCATCGGTGCTTGGCACATACTCAAATGCAAACAGGGGACCGGGAAGGTTTTAAGGTGGAAAAGGGGAACAGCTTCAGTGTGCACTGCCTGGCAGCTGCTGGCATGACGTGCAAAAGCAGCGCACAGCTACCTAGAAGTGCGGCATCCTGTGTGATGGAGCAGGGAACATGGGTGGCTTTCTCAGGTCGGTCCTGAGTTGGAAGAAGACATAAAAAAACAGGGAAGCTATCAGTCACCGATGGAGTCCTGGCCATGTAGGATTAATTGTTGCAGAAGTTATTGTTTAGCTTCCTGAATTATTAGAGTTAGCACTCTGGCTTCCTACAAGTCTTGCTGATAGCAGGCCGCTTCCTGGGTGGCAGGTTTGTCGAGTTTATTGCTGCAGGTTATGGCTCAAGGTCCTACTTTTAGATATGGTCTGGCCGTTTTCCACTTGTGTATTCAGTATCTCACAGCCCAGACCTGTGAGATGATGACACAAACATAATGCTCCATTTCTTCAATTCTAGCATGTAAATACTTTCTCATTTTGCCACCTCTGACCTCAGATCTCTTACAGCTGCAGTTGGCCAAGGGACCTGCAGGATTACATGCTGTGGCTTGTGTGTGAATGTCAACCATGCAGAACGGGTGTCTGAGGCTTGGAAGAACATCTCCAAAACCACATGAAGGGGCTGGAGGTGTAGCTCAGTACAAGTTCTTAGCAAGTTCACAGCTCTGGGTTCCATTCCCAGCTGCAGCAACAACAGCAGCAAAAATGGAGCACTCTTACACAGACAACGCTGTGCCCGCCGGGGCTCCTGCCAGCACCAAGCAGCTCTGTGTGACCAGCCATAGAAACTGAGGTGGGACAGAAGAGGTGAAAGGTGGGTAGGAAAGGTGCAAAAGAAGGACAGGAAATATGATTTTAACGTGGAGGTCTGCATGCCTTCCCAGCCTCGGTCTCCCTAAGCCAGTTCCTCCCAGGCCTGTCACTCTCGGTGAACCTTGGAGGTAGTGGGGATTCACCCACCTACACAAATCACCTTGGGCACAGGTAATAAAGACTAAGCAAGGAAAGGATTTTTTAAGAAAATCCTTCCAGTGTTACCTACTATTGGGTTAAACACTGACAGGTGCCTAGGAAAGCTTGCCAGGAGAGGAAGATCCTAGAGAATGTGGTAACTAAGAGAATGGACTCAGGTGGCTGGCCACCTCCCTTTTCCCCAGTCTAGGAGAGGAGTCGAACAGACTGACCCTGGTTGTAAAGTAAGGAGTGTACTCCTGGAACGCCTGCGGCAAGCCACCTGTCAGGGCCTGCGGCCTCTCTGGTCAGCCCCCACTGATAGGCACGGCGAGGCCTCCACTGAACCCCGCTGCCCCTGCCAAGGACTGAGTAGTAAAATGCCCAACCCTCTCCGCTGAGTCCTCCAGCTCTTCTCTGGGATGGGTAAACAAGGGCGTCTGCAGCCCTGGGGATGGACACCTACCCCTCAGGTAACTGACCTGAGGATCCAGAGAATAGACACCATGAGCCACCTTGACCATCAGACCCAGGCAGCTCCAGGCACCTCCTCACCCGACCCCTCTCCAAGTGTCCTTTAAAAGAAAACCCTGAGAATCCCCGACCATCTGCCACTCTTCACATGGTCCACGTTCTCCCTTCCATGTGTGTTCCTTGCTTTCCTAAATGAATCTCTGGGTCTCTGAGGCATCCTTGAATTCATTTCTGCAACATTTGCTAAGAACTACACTCCTTATGATCCAGGCCCCCCTTGGGACTCCTTGGACTTCCTCCAGTAGCTGAATCGATAACATGTTTGGCAGAAATTAAGAACGTGTATGTGTGCACGCGTGTACACACACACACACACACACACACACACACACACACTTTTTTTCCTTTGAGGTGGAAGCCGGGTACATTGCCCAGGTGGACCTTGAACTGCTGAGCTCAAGCCGTCCTCCTGCCTCCCCCTCCCCCTAGCCAGGACCACAGGCACACACTCCAGGCCTAGCTAGGAACATCTGCTCACACTGGGCATGGAACTCAGGGGTGCTTTACCTCTGAGCTAGATCCTCAGTCCTTTTTAATTTTTGAGACAGGGTCTTGCTAAGGTGCTGAGACTGGCCTCGAACTTGCCATTCTCCTGCCCCAGCCCCCGAGTTGCTGGGATCACAGACGTGTGCTGCTATACCAGAATATTTTAATTTATGTCACTTACATCTTCTTTTATACCTGCGTGTTGTGAGCCACCCAAGGGCTGTGTCTGTGAGCTATGCGTATGTGAGTATATGAGGGGACTGGCCTGACCGTACTGCCTGACTGGGCCGTGTGACATATGTGTGCCCTTTCTCTCGTTCTGCCTGTGATCCCACACAGCACCTGAGATGGGTGTGGCTTTCCAAGATGTCGGTCAATCTGCTGACCACAAGACATCACCAAGCGAGAATCCACCCTTCGAAACCCAATCCCTTGCCTTATTTGGGTGGAGCTTTCTCAAATGACTTTCCCCTAAATAAAAACAGGGGTTTGGGGTGTGCTCCCTCTCTTGTTCCTTCCAGCACTGGAGCTGACCCTTGGGGTCACCGAGCTGTCCTGCCTTAGAAACTTACGCTGTGTGCTCTGTGGTTTCTTCTTCGTGTTTCATAGTTATTGATACAGCCAGCTCCTTTGAACCCAGCTCTTATCGCCAGTCTGGCCAGCTGGTGATACATGGGCACAAAAATGATTTGTGATAAAAATGTTTCTAAATATACCCTCCTGTCATCCTGTTGATATGAATATTCTAAAGGGAAAGAACTGTGTCCTGGTTTGACATGTTTCCGCCTCCTTAGGGTCATTTCTTCTTCTCCTTTGCTGCCTTCTCTTTTGGAGGGATGGGTGTTTGCAGGGATTCAGCTAGAGTCCATTCTCTGGACTCCTGGGGACTCTGAGTACTTGCTAGGATCTCAGGATGAAACGCACAAGCCCGAGTCCTGGAGATCTAGAGAGAAGTTCCTACACACGTGCGTCTGGAACCTGCTGGGAGGTCCAGCTGCTGCTCAGGTAACCGGGTCTTGGTTCTGGTTCGCCTGGGTCTCTCCCCACTCACCCCTCGGACCCCTCTCCGGCCCAGGGGTGCACAAAGAACAAGTCTCCTCCCCCCGTTTCCAGAAGCATCACAGCACACCTGAGAACTCCCAGGTGCCCTGTTGGAGGAGGAGCAGTGGAAAGACCGCAGAGGTCTCCCTGTTGGTCATGCAGGCAGGTGGTGGCCAGGCAGGAGGCGGGCAGACAGGGCGAGGCCCTCACAGACAGCATGGCCGCCTCTGGCAGAGGGTGTTTGGAGCTGCTGCACCTTTGCTTTAGGGTTTTCATCAAGAAGCCAAGTATAGGCATGTCCTCTGGGCCAGAATCTGGCCATTGACCACGTGAAGTGCAGCTGCCCAACTACGGCCACACTGGCCAGTGCCTGGGGAACAGAAGGGGCTCTGTGGGGCTTCAAAATATGGAGCTGAGCCGGGCAAGAGGCCAGGAGGGAGCAACCACCGGTGACCTCAGTCAGCTCGGGAGGAAGGGCCCAGGTCCCAGCCAGGCGGCTCTGAGAAGGTAAAGCAAGGGTGTGAAGAGTGAGGTTCACGCCCCAACCCAGGAGAGCTCCCGGCAGCAGGATTTGCCACAGCTGCTTCCCTTCCTTCCAGAGAGAGAAGGGTGGTCTGAGATGGGAAGGGGACAGAAGGGGAGATGGCCGTTAACCAAGACACAGAGTCACCGGCCTGTGCTGGGGATCAGACCCAGGGCCTTGCACAACAGAACAGGCACTCTACCCCTGAACTGCTCGCCAGCCAGAACGAGATTTATCCGGTGACCCACAGTGCTGGCCTATGAGGGCAACGCTGCCATCAGCCTGGGGTGGTTGCCTAGGAAGGGCCACGCATTACCTTCAGCCAGATTAAGAAAGGGCCCCTGGGGCAGACAGACCGGGAGGCACACAGCACGGCCAAATGGGCTGTGGCCACATCTCCAGCACCACCGCCTGTGAGGGTCGCCTTGTGTCCAGGACCAACTCCACGACCACACTGCACCTGGAGGGCAGCCCGTCTATGCCCCCTCCTGCAAACTGTCAGGCTCAGCCGCAGAAGCTCCCCCCCAGGACCAGGTCCAAGGCTCCCCAGGCCGGCCAACGTGGCTCTAGACTTGCTCTCATCAGAGGGCACAAGTACTACCTGCTATTAAAGGTCCCGTCACTAGGCTGGCAGCAATTAATCAAATGTTTCAGAATGGCCAGCAGACAGAATTTTAAATGTCCCAACACAAAGGAATGATAAAACCTAATCCCATAATTACACGTTGTATATATATATATATATATATATATATATATATATATATATATATATATATATATATCAAAATGTCATGTCAGGTGCTGTGGTACACACCTGTAATCTCTGTGGTTCAGGAGGCTGAGGCAGGAGAACTGTGGGTTCAAAGCCAGCCTCAGCAAAAGTGAGGTACTAAGCAACTCAGTGAGACCCTGTCTCTAAATAAAATATAAAATAGGGCTGGGATGTGGGGATGTGGCTCAGTGGTCAATGTCCCTAAGTTCAATCCCCAGTACAAAAAAAAAAAAAAAAAAAAGTCATACCATATCCCATAAATATACACAGTTATTATGTGTGGTTTAAATATAAAAATACACATTAAAAATCCCTTTAACATGAATAATTTACAGATTTTATTATTTACTTATTTATCTATTTTTTGGTGGCGTTGGGGACGGAACCCAGGGCCTCGTGCATGCTAAACAAGTGCTCACCACTGAGCTGCACCCTCAGCCCCGGTTCTTCTGTTCTGCTGGTGAAATCCATATTGAGTACCTGTGAGTAAACTGCACTGGCATCTATTGTCTCCCTTGGTCTGCAGTGACCTCTCTCCCTGCAGTGTCAGTGCTGTTGACCCCTTCGGCAGGAATGACCCCGAGCTCCTCAGTCCTTAGACACCAGACCCCAGCTTGCCCGTAGCTCCCCAGCCTCCCAAGGCTCTGGGGAGTGAGGTCACCTTCCCTGCTTCCGTCCCTGGGGTGAGGCGCTGCTCTCCGGACAGAGCCCTCTGACCTGCCCCCTGCCCTCTGGAAACCCACAGAAAGCCTGTCTTGCTTAACAGTTTTGATGAAAGGTTAATTTGAATCCAGTGGTAAACAGGGCTTTTAAGATAAGGCTTAACAAGCTCCAAGTGGCACAAATGTCACACACGTCCCTGTGCGCCTTCTGCAGGACTGAGCTTGTGAAGGGAAGGTCTGGAGGAAGTGCCAGGGGAGAGGAGGGAGATTAGTGAATGCGTTTTCCTCTCTCGTCTGTTCTCATCTGTATTTTCTATTTGTTTCGTTTTGTCTTTAGTAAACCAAATGCATCTTACCTTTGTATATTAAAACACCATATTCTTATTTAAGGAAGGCTTAGATATTTTTACTAGATCATCCTGACATAACAGCTTTTTTCAAAAAATTACTAAGGCTTGGAGTTACAGCATGTGTGAGGCCCTGGTTCAATTCCAGCATCAAAAATTTTTTAATAGAAATAATAAGAACGAATTTTTAAAATAGCCAGAAGATGTAGAAAGCTGACCCTTCTGGCTGGATCCGGTTCCCAACCCTCACTTGCTCAGAGCTCCCAGTCTGGTGCGGCCCTGGACCAATCAGGGAGCCTCACCCCAACCACTCACCCCAACCACCCTCCTTCCCTTCCTTCCTTACCGACCCAGAGATGGGGTGGGTCGGGGGTGGGGTCAGAAGAGCTCAAAACTCAGGGACGCCTTGGACAGGAAGGAAGGCACCTTCCCCGGGCAGGACCTGAGCCGGATGCAGGAGGAGAGGCTCAAGGACAAGGCGAGGTGACTTCCAGTAATGACACTCAGTTATTTGGGACAGCTCAGAGACTGTATTTCCCAGATCTCACTGCTCCCTGGTGACCAGAGTGACTCCTCATTTAAGCTCCAGCCAGTCAAATATTGAAGGAACCACTAACAGGACTTCTGAGAGAAGCTTTGCGCCAGCCTTTTATTTCGTTCGTCCTGCCTCCTAGAACAGGACTAGTGCCCAGCAGGCATTCTGGACTATGCAAAGGCCTTGGGAATGAAGCCTGGTCTCCACAGTGGGGACTGCCCCCAGCCCTGGACTGTCAAACTATGAATTTGCTTAAGATTGAAATAAACTTGTATCTCATTTAAATCACTGCTCATCTCAAACTCTCTAAGATGCCAGTCTTAGTAAGGGACATGACAAGGCCACAGCTCTCTTAGGAGGTATGCACAGGCTGCATGGGCACATGTCATTTTTCCAGTTTATGTAAGACGCTCAAGTACTGTGGCTTTCTGTTGTTATTGATTTGCTTGCTTTTTAGTCTGGGGGTTGCAAAATTCTCGGGCCAAGTAAAGTCGCATACTGTAGGTAACAGTTGCTTTATGGAAATTTCAAACACTTTAAGGCCCAGACTGTGACATCCTGCTGATTTTTTAAAGTGACAGAGTGGCCAGAATTCTGAAATCATTTGTAAGATAGCTAGCATATGCCTCCTTGATTATTTGAGGTGAATGGATATTTTCTCTTCAACTAAATAGTAGATTTCCTGAGGAAAGGGACCAATTAAAAGATAAGTTGATATATTTTGACTTCTAGCTCATAATTTTTCATTTATTAATGTTAGAAATTTTAATTTTTTAAAATAAAACAGATGTTTAATCCAAGAATGCATTTTATTTTATTGATACTAGAGATTTAACTCCAGGCAATTTGACACTGAGCGCATGCCTTTCCTTTCTCAAGTTTTTATTTTGAGACAGGGTCTCCCTAAATTGCTTAGGACCTCACCATGTTGCTGACACTGGCCTTGAACTTTTGATCTTCGTATTTCAGCCTCTGAACTACTGGGATTACTGTGTGAGCTACCATGCCCAACCCAAGTATGTATTTTAAATAAAAATGTTTCTTTGGGACTGCAAATTGGTATAACCATTATGGAAAGCAGTATGGAGGTTCCTCAGAAAACTTGGGATGAAACCACCATTTGACCTAGCTACCCCACTCCTTGGTTTATACCCAAAGGACTTAAAATCAGCAGACTACAGTGACACAGCCATATCAGTGTTTATAGCAGCTCAACTCACAATAGCTAGACAATGGAATCATCCTAGGTGTCCTTCACCAGATGAATGGATAAAGAAAATGTTATATATATATATACTCATACACACACACACACACACACACACACACACACAATGGAACATTATTTAGCCTTAAAGAAGAGTGAAATGATGGCATTTGCCAGTAAATGGATAGAACTAGAGAATATCATGCTAAGCAAAATAAGCCAATCCCAAAGAACCAAAGGTCAAATGTTTTCTCTGATACGCAGATGCCAATTTGCAATAATGGTGGGGCTAGGGAAAAATAGGGTTACATTAGATTAGGTAGAAGGGAGTGAAGGGAAGGGAGAAGGTAAGAAGGTAGGAGGATAGTAGAATGAATTAGACATCACTCCTCTATGTACATATATGACTACACGACCCATGTGATTCTATATCATGTACAACCAGAAGAATGAGAAATTACATTCCACTTGTGCAGGATGTGTCAAGTGTATTTATTATTCAGTCATGTATAACTAGTTGAAACAAATAAATAAAGACAACAACTTTAAAATGCTGCTGAGAAATATAAAGAAACTTAAATGGAGAAAAATATGAATAAATGTTCTCGAACAAATAGACTCAAAATCAGAAAAATGCCAGTTTTTCCTAAATTAGCCTGTAAATTTCTACATTTGCAGTAAAAGTAAGATTGGCAGATTTTTTATTTGGGGGAGTGGGAGATGAGGCAGCTGATTTTCAAGTTCACAAGGGAAAATGAACAGGAAGGGAAGAAATGTTTGAAAGGGAAGAGAATAGAGGGGGAAATAGTTCTACCACCCAGCACACACCCGTAAAAAGCACTGAGAAAACAAGAGGCTGATTTGTGATGAAGGTCGTAGGACCTTTGGTGGGGTGGAGACCACCCTCCCAGCTGTGCAGTATGCAGAAGAGCCACCTCCACCCCTGCCTTGCCAGGTGCAAAAGTCAGCCCAATGTGGAGCCAAGACCAAGTGCAAGCGCTAACTAAAGCTACTAGAGGAAAACGTGACCTTGCACTGGGTATGGGGTCCCTCATACCCGCAGGGGTGCACATCTTCCACACACCTTGCCTCTGGGTTGCCGATAATACCTGATGCAGTGCCGGTGCCAGGGTACAGCTGTGTGTACACTGTGTTGCTCAGGGAGCAGTGGCAAGGAAAGGTCTGCACGTGTTCAGTGCAGCTGCGAGTCTTTTTACCCACAGATTTTCAATATTTTTTGTTGAATCTGCAGATACTGAATTGGAGCATATGAAGTTCCACCACCACACTCCACTTGTGGGAAAAGAAATGGGGTGGAAAACACATGAGTGAGAATTTTTTTGAAAATGCATAAAATAAAATATCTCAGAATACACAAGAAACTGTTAACGTCTGTCATGACCAGGGGAGAGAGAGAGCTCAGAGAAGAATGCGAATGTCTTTAAGATCTCTAGTTAGATTGACTACTCCTGCCATTCATTTGGTTGCCGGGGGCTTAGATCTCAGCATTAGGAGCTTTGAGTACAGAGATCAATAAGAAAGGGCGGGGGTCACTGCAGGTCGGAATCCCTCTGTACTGAACGGTGGGGCTGAGGATGAGGAAGGTGGCCAGACTTACCAAATAAAACACAGAATTCCCAGTGAAATGCAAATATCAGACAATCATAAATATCTTTTCTATTATGCAATATTTGGGACCTTCATAGCGAGTACCTTGTCTGGCAACCCTATTGCGAAGAACCTGGTTAGCCACCGCTAGTGTAGAGTGACAGCAGGGCGGCCTGTGCAGACTGCAAGGACAGCTGCAGGAAGTCCACACCCTGAGTCCACTGACTGAAGACAAGTGCTGAGGGCGCCAAGGAACAACTTGTGAACAAGACTGTTGAACCACGACGCGGAGAGCAGACCACCGGCTGCAATTTTAAACCAAATTAAAGCAAGCTGGTGTTGCATACATAAGGAAAGCTGGCCACAGCGACTGTCTCTCCCCAACCGGGCTAGAGATCAGCCCAGCTCTCAGGGAGGAAAAGGTCTATACAGCCCAGAAAGTGACAAGGGGAGTGTCCTGGGAACTCACAGCAAACAGGGTCTGGGCAGCCTGATACAAGGGCAGAGGCAGGCTGATGATCCACACACGTGGTGTTTCAAGGTAGGGAGTGAATTCAGATCCCAGCATCAGGATTCATGAGGTGCTGCTGAGGTTTCAGAGAGGGCTGTGACCTGGTCAAGGAGACCCAGGCAGGGCTGAGTTCAGAGCACCGGCAGGAATTCCAAACTAGTTTAGAAATTGCAGTCATTTATAATACAACAGAAATGAACTTTTCGTGACTTTGTGACAAGATGGCTCCAATCTTAAGATGGACTTAGGCTGGTTCATCAAAGACAAGAACCTGAGGCCACAGGCATGCAAGTGAAAGGAGGTGAGGTGAAGAAACACCTAGAAAACAAACCACTGGGGGAGGGGCTGGGGTGGTGGCTCAGAGCAGAGCGCTCTCTAGCACGTGTGAGGCCCTGGGTTCCATCCTCAGCACCACGTAAAAATAACAAATAAAATAAAGGTATTATGTCCAACTACTTCTAAAAAATAAATGTGTTTAAAAAAAAAAAAAACAGAAAGCAAACCACTGGGGAAAAGGGACCTATCTTAATTTTCATAGCTTTGAATTGGGTGATTTTTATTTCAAAGACACGAGGCTGCCAAGCTGTTCAGAATCGAGTTATGTTTCAGAGCCAGCTGAAGGCGTTCATCTCAGCTGGGGCCGAGTAGATTTAAGACGTTCAGGACGTCACAGCCAGGCGCCTTGTTAGCAGGAACCTGACCTGCGCCTTGTTAGCAGGAACCTGTTTTCTGGGGAGGGTTTTTCACAGTTCTCTGTGGAGAAGAGGAGGACATATATTACTCAGAGATTTCTCTTTCCCTTGCACTGGGGTTGAGTTCATTTTCCCCCCTAGTACTTGGAATGAACCAGGGGTGCTTTACTACTGTGCTACCTCCTCAGCCCTTTATATTTATTTTGAGACAAGGTCTCAAAAAAGTTGCCTACGCTGGCCTCAAATTTATGATCCTCCTGCTTCAGCCTCTGGAGTTGCTGGGATTATAGGTGTGCATCACCATACCCAGTTTGAGTTTTTAAACAAATCAATTCACATTATACATTTATTTTTCCTTATTTTATTTATGCATATTAATATAAAAGTACATTGTAGCATTATGAACAATGGAAAGATTGTGTTATGGTTTAGATGTAAAGTTTCCCCAAAAAACTTGTGTGTGAGAAAATGCAAGAAAGTTTAGGGATGAAAGGATTGGGTTAGAAGAGCCTTAATCTAACAGCGCATTAATCCACCGCTAGAGATTAACTGAGTGAAACCCTAGGCAGGTAGGGTGTGGCTGGATGAGGTAGGTGGATGGGGTTTCTCTCTCCTCACCCCCTTCTCTCTCTCTCTCTCCCCCACGCCCTCTCTCCTCCTATCTCCCCCTCCCTCCTTTCTCTCCCCCTCCCCCCCTCCTTTCTCTCTCTCTTTCCCCACCCTCTCTCCTCTCTTCCTGGCACTGTGGTCAGTCCAGAGCACCTTTCTTCCTCCACACCCTTCCACCATGGTGTTTGGCCTCATCTTGGGCCCAGAACAATGGAGCCTGCTGTGGGCTAAGACCTCTAAAACCATGAGTGCCAAATAAACTTTTCCACTTCTAAAGGTGTTCTTGTCAGGTCTTTTCGTCACAGCACTGAAAACCTGACTAAGCAGTTTGGAAACCACCCTGACAAATGGTGATATGGCCAGGCAATGGAATGTTATGCTGATGCATGTACATATTGGTGTCATTGAAACCTCTGGATATTATTTGTGGAAAAGACAAGCAACGCGGGTGAGCACGGTGAATCAAGCCCTTGTTCTGCTCTGGGCTTCCGAGCCACGCAGCCAGCAGCAGGCCCACCATGGCTGCTGAGAATGTGCGGTGGAGCTGGAGGACCTGGGGGGCTGGAGCTTCGGGCTCTGCCTGAGGCTCTGGGGGCAGTGGCTGAGGCCAGCGGTGAGCTGCCCCAGGCAGGCCCAGCCCACTGGGGAACTGCCAGCCAATGGAATGGGAGCAGAGCCCAGTGAGGATAGGTCAGACTCCAGGGCTAACAATAGTGTTGATACTTCTGAGACCTAATTAGCATACATTTGGACTAATAGCGTGACTAAGAGCTATATAAACCCCTAAACTAGCACACTCTACCAACTTGCTGTCTGTTTTGAGTTTTGTTTTTTCTTTGCACTTAAATAAATTCTTTTACATTGCTCTTTCTTCTGTGGATTTCATTCTTTGAATTCCAGAGACCAGAACCCAGAAAGAAGTTGGCAGTGAGCGCTACCACACAGGAGGGCAGAGCCCCTCTGAGCTCACCATCGGGCATCCCCCTGCTAACACGAGAACGGCTTTCTGCCAGCTGCAGAGGCCAGCAGTTTACACAGACCCACCTGGCAGCAGAAGGGAGATCAAGATTCATTTCAAACTCTGATTCCAAAGGCTTGCCACCTTAGTGAGGAAGAGAGGTAGATGCTTGTTTTTACAGAACCTATTTGCTTTGTATGTGATAAACAAAATTCATGAAAGAATACAAAATTAAGAAACGTAAAGAAGGAAAAGGAGGCCCGGTCAGGTGAGAGCCAAGGGAGCAGACCTTTCTGTGTTCGTCTCCACTCTGGATAACTCGTGGTGCTAACTACCGGTGTTGCTAGTTAGTCACTTAAAAGCACACAGGGCTATAAATCAGGAATTTGGTGCTCACTTCCAGACTACCCAACACTTCCAGCTCCTCCTGTGGTTACCGGCCTCAGGTTTTTAACACATCGCATCTACACACAGCTTTTTCTTGGGCTTTCCATTTCATTCGTCCTCCTATCCCTCTTACCACGCATTCCGGTTTGGATCTTTAATGTCCCCCGAAAAGCTCGTGGGTTAGGCAACGCAGGAGTGTTCAGAAGGGAAATGACTGGAGCTGTGACCTGATCAGCGGGTAGTCCATTTGATGGGTTAATCTGTCTGGACAACTTGGGTGACGGGTATGGCTGGAGGAGGTAGGTCACCAGGGGTGTGGCCTTGGGCTAATGTCTGTCCTGACCCCACCTTGCCACTGTCCTTCCTGGGGGCCAGGAGCTGAGCAGTGTCCTGCTCCACACCTTCCCACCAGGACCTTCTTCCTCACCAGGGGCCAGCAGTAACAGGGTTGGCTGGCCATGGCTGAAACCTCCGAAACCCTGAGCCCCAAATGGCTGTTCTTTGGCCGGTTGTTCTTGTCAGGCATTTTGGTCACAGTGAGGCACAGCTGATCGACACTAAGAGGACACAGCAGCAGCACACCGTGCTCCCCGCTGCGCACACAGTACAGACACCAGGTCACGCCACCTGCTGCCAGCGTCCACAGACATCCTTCTCACCTCCCAGAAAAACATGACCATAGTGTGTTTCTCCTCCAACAGCACCATGAACAGCGGGCTTCTAAGCCAGGAGAGGAGGCAGGAAAGTCTGAGAAGCAGTGGTCAAAGAGAGTGACTTTCCAGGTTCTTTCACAGAAGACATTGTGGACATAAAAAAACTTTTATGCCCTTTTGAATTATTGTTCAAATATAAATATTGACCAAATGGATTGGCATCAAGTTGAGGATATGAAAAAGGCCCAGTTAAACATGCAAAGGATTTGGCACGATTCCCTTGAGAGGTTCTTAGAGATCCAGTGTACTCAAAGACCATAAAGGCCTAATTCACCTTGATGTTTTTCAGATGAATAATTTGATAATTTCTTACTGTAGTAGAATTTCTAGCTAGGTTACTTATGATAGCTTATTTTTTCAATTCACAAATGCAATGTAGACTTGTAATAACTTGTATTTTCCACAGGCTTTACTTTACAATAACCACATAAATATTCTTCACTAATGAACCACGTATAATCATACAAATTTCCCTTAAAAATCTTTCTTGTGGTTAATAAATTTCTTGTTTGATTCCTTGTCTAGTTTTCTACATATCTATCACTATTCTTTCCTAAGTCTGATGACAAAGCTATAAAATACTTCCCATTAAACTTATTATAAAAAATAATGCCAGATTAAATTAATAACACTAAATTAAAAAGGACCTTAAAATTTTGAGATAGTAAAGGGCTGATTCAGTAAAGATATTTAAACAACCCAAAACTGCCATAGGACTGGGGGTCTAGCCCAGCAGGGGGCACTTGCCTCCTATGCACAAAGCCCTGACTTTGATGACCAGCACCACAGAAAAAATATTCAAATAATGCCAAGTGTGGTGGTAGATACCTGGAATCCCAGCTACTCAAGAGGATGCAAGTTTGAGGCCAGCCTTGAAATTAGTGAGACCCTCTCTCAAAGTAAAAACCGAAAAGGGATGGAATGGGGGGCTGGGATTGTGGCTCTGTGGTAGAGTGCTTGCCTAGCATGTGTGAGGCACTGGGTTCGATCCTCACATCACCTCATATAAATAAATGAATAAAATAAAGGTATTGTGTCCGTCTACAACTAAAAAATATTTTTTAAAAAAAGGATGGAATGTACTTCAGTGGTATAAAACCTGGGTTCAACCCGAGTACTGCAAAAAAATAACCATCAGCACAATTAAAAATATATGTGTGTGTATACATATATATATGTAAATTACAATCATTTCATTAAAAAGTTGATTATCTTAGTACCATAAATGTCAGAAGGATATAATCTTATAATAATGGACAACTGTCGCAATTTGCTAATTTGTCTAAATTTGTTGAACTTAGCCTTGTTAATAACTAGCATATGCATACATACCTATATATAATGCGTAAGTATTATGGTATACCCACAGTCATGAGATCGTCTGGTTGTGTGAATGATCCAGGAGCAGAACACTTGATACCCTAATGTCCCTGATATATAACTACCTGGAAAGCAAAGGTTACAAACTGAAGAAACATAAGTCTAGATTTCTGTATTAAAGTCTAGGTTTTTGTATTAAAATGGTAACATAGCAAAATCTTGAGATTGCTGGGAAAATACAATGAACATGCTTTTAAATGGAATACAGGTGAATAAAGGAAACCCCAGACAGAGGCCAGAACCAAAGCGGGAGCTGGCAGCGGCGGAAAGTGGGCATTGAGGCAGCAGCTTCCAGAGACATGTGGAACCCCTGCTCCCAGGACAGGAGCCAAGGTAGGGTGCTGCTGTGAAGCGTCCCATAGAGCCAAAACCTTTACAAGGTAGAACCTTGTGTGACGAAGTGCAGACTAGAAAAGAAAAATAGTAGCCACCAGGCTGTGTGGGGGAAAAGTCTCCCCGGGAGCTGGCGACTGCCATAGGCTTGCTTCACGCTGCGGTGGGCCGACTGCCCCAAAAGGAGAGATTACCTTCAGGTGGTCCTGAGAGGCCCCAGGGACCCAGCAGAGGCAATTATAATCTTTCCTGGATTGAGAAACCCTTTCTTGACCAAGAAAGAACTGGACAAACCCGAAGTTTCAATTGAAATTGCAAGACACGTGGGCACGTGCCAAAAGGCAAGAAAGAAGACAGGACAATTAGGTCCTAGAGCCTTTCAGATAATGGGATTCTGACACACAAAAATGACAGAGTGCTTGAAATGTTCAAGAGGTAAAAGGAGTTGTGAAGTACAAGATTTTTCCAGAAAAAAAGAAAAATTCTGTAAGATTTGAAAAATAACCAAGTACAACTAAAAATAAAGTTTTTCTTTTTTTATTGGTTGTTCAAAACATTACAAAGCTCTTGACATATCATATTTTATACATTAGATTCAAGTGGGTTATGAACTCCCATTTTTACCCCAAATACAGATTGCAGAATCGTATCAGTTACACATCCACATTTTTACATAATGCCACATTAGTAACTGTTGTATTCTGCTGCCTTTCCTACCCTCTACTATCCCCCTCCCCTCCCCTCCCATCTTCTCTCTCTACCCCATCTGCTGTAATTTAATTCTCTCCCCTGTTTTTTTCTCTTTTTTTTTTCCATTTCCCCTCACAACCTCTTATATGTAAGTTTTGCTATCTAAGCCCTGTGGATGGGTTAAATAGTGGACTGGACATACTGAGAGAATTTGTGAATTTAGAAGGTCACACTGAGCAAAGGCGTGGAGGAGAAGAGAGGGGAGTCACAAGCAGGCTGAGAGGAAAGAGCCCCAGGCTGGGAGTGAGAAGGGCAGGCCAGGAGCGGACACCACAGGCACAGCTTGGGCCACCCTGGGGAGGGCAGCCCACGGGAGGCCAGTGTGGCCACTGCAAGGGACAGGTGGCTTTCCCCTGGGATGGGACAACTGAGCAACCATGAGAACAGGGCTGCATCGTCCAAAATGGAGAATAATGCCAGAGATACTCGAGCAGAGCCGCTGGGCAGCCAGTGTATGTGCTCTCAAGTTCAGGGGAGAACGGGCTGGAAATATGAACAGAGACAGTGTTCAAAGCCCCAACACAGGTCGGTACCACCAAGGGAGCAAGGCAAGATGGAGTAGGAAGGAGAAGGGTGCCGGGAGCGGGAGAGGGGATATTCGAGAGGCAGGACTGGTCTGTTGTGAAAATATGCTGTAAAGAACATTTCTCTGCTTGCCTGGCATGCATAAGGTCCTGGGTTTAATCCCCAGGAAGGGAAACAAGGAAGAAAGAAAGAGGGGAGGGGGGGAGTCAATTCTTGCCTAGTTGGATGGACCTATAAGGAAACTTTACTGTGCAAGAGAAGAAACTTAAAATAGTGTCTCCTGATCTCGGGGTGCCAGCAGGAGTGTAAATCACAAGGTAGCAATTCCCTGCTGCTTCAGCCAGAGCAAACCAAATATAGCTCCCACCTGACTGAAAAGACCCACTAACAAAATGACAGTCCTGTGGACTCCGATTGTTGTTAACGGCAATCCTGCCAGATCAGTCTGGCCTACAATCCTGCTCTGTATTTTCTTGGTCAATAATTTTGCCAGGGTTGGTAGGGAGTAGGGAATGAAGCCTTCAGAATTCAACATCCAACATGCAGAAATATGCAAAGTAACTTCACAGGTCGGTACAGTTGTTTTTACTGCACAGAGCTCCATTTTAATCTTAGGAAGATCCTAAATATGAAGGCTCTTCAGCTTTTACCTGAAAGAAACGCTGTCAAACCACAGTGGGTTTTGCTTCTGTCTTCAATCTTTCCTTAGAGACAACTGTATTATTCTGCTGTGTGCCCCAACAAGATCTTGCAGACAAAGTGGGTGGCTTACACAGCTCCACTTAGTTGGTGTGGCCCAGCAGCCTGGAGGCTGGGAGACCCCCTTGAGCTCTGAAGCCACCATTCCCTGTGTCCCCTGTCATATGGACACTAATCCTATGGGAGCACGGGCTCACCTCACAGTTTCATTTAACCTTAAAACAGTGAGGGCTGAGACTTGACCCCTGGTCCATGACAGCACCCATCCATTACTGTAGGCAGCCTTTCTCCTGCCAATGCTATAGTAATTCTTTTCAAAGCAAGAAACAGGGCTGGGGATGTGGCTCAAGCGGTAGCGCGCTCGCCTGGCATGTGTGCGGCCCTGGTTTGATCCTCAACACCACATACAAACAAAGATGTTGTGTCCGCTGAAAACTAAAAAGAATAAATATTGAAAAATTCTCTCTCTCTCTCTCTCAAAAAAAAAAAAAAAAGCAAGAAACAGAAGCGCTGTGACATCAGCTAGGTGGGCACAAAGAAAAGGTGAGAAGCATGCAATTATGTTCACCTCTTCTAAGGAGTCTCCTTCAGATGCTCCCACCCTCCCATCCATTATGTCTCTACAGACCCACACTTCCAGGTGCAGATGTGGTTTCAAAGAATTCCTGAAAGTCAGAGAAGAGATGGGGTGGTACTGATGAAAAGGACGAGAAGAAACCCATTCCCTAGCCGCAGGAAGCATAGGCTTCAGGAGTCAGCACTGGAGAAGGCCAAGCCCTAAGCCATGAATGCAGTGTCTCTAGAAGACAGAAAATTGTGAGCAAGACATACTTTAAAAATGTAAGGTGTAATCACTGGGGTGAGGCACCAAACGAAAACCAGACCTCAACTGAAGCCAGATAACTTCCTTCGAGAGATTTACCTGCATAAGGCCCCAGAAAAAGGGGGAGCCAGCGGAGTTTGAGGATGCACAACTCTGCCCTGGTATGCAATACTCTAGTCCAATCCACCTCGCCCCTAGAGCAGAGGTGTCCTTCCAGTGACCACGGGAGTCCAAGCTCACATCTTGCCAAGGCCGTTGTTGTCAAACTGTGCCTGCTCATGTTCCATCCCCTGGGCAGCCTGTCCCTGGAGAATGGTATGGAAAAGGAGCAGTTCACAGTCCCAGCTACTCTGCAAGCCAAGGCAGGGGGATGGTTAGTTCCAGGCCATCCTGGACAACTTAATGAGGCCCTGCCTCTAAATGAAAAATAAAAAGGGCTGGGGATATAGCTCAGGGGTAGAGCATGCCCCTGGAGCTCAATCCATAGTACCAAGAAAGAAGAAGGTGTACGCCAGACCTACCAAAAAACAAAGAAAAAGCATCATGACGAACATTAAAATGTAAATTTTACTGCAGTTGAAGGTGCAGTCACTTGAAAATGGTCAGGGAACTGTAACTAGCCAGTGTGCAAGTACCTGTCTACCTTCTCCCCCACTCCCCTGCTGCTGTCTGGTACTTGACAAAAGGGTTTTTGTAAATATAATTAAAGTTACTAACCAACCGGATGAAGAGAGGGAGACTCTGAGCAGTTCTGACCTCTCAGACCTGCCTTTCAGGAGCAGACTTATCTCACCTAGAGACAGGAGGGGACGTGTGGGAGAAGGTAACTGAGGAGAGCAATGCAGTCAGCGCTCCATGTCCTTGGGCTCATGCCAAGTGCAGGCAGGACAATGCCACATAATAGCCATTTATAGTAATCAAATTATGGACAGGTAAGAATATAGGCATAAGGAATCCCACTATTGTGTAAATTGTGTAAATTGTAATGCACCAATTAAAAAACCAATTATTTCCATAGCATTTCCATCATATTAGAAATTATAAGCAACCTAGAGATGAAGGAAGGCATATGGGAGCATTGCTAGGTTCCATGTGAATACTATCTCCTCACTCAGGGGCACTGTAGATTAGTGTATCTGTCGGGGCCCAGGAACCAATCCCTCAGGGACAATGAGGGATGATTATTCCACTGAAGAACCTGAGAGCAGCCTAAGCAGGTGGGGAGCACCCCTCCCCCCCACCAACAGCTGGCATCTGGCAGCTAGAATTTGAATATTGTGTAGATTTAAGATGGGGGAGAAGATACTGAATTAACAAAACATTTTAGTCTTCTGGTAAATATAAATATACTGAAAAAGATGGTAAAGATGACTTATATTGGGCTGGGGATGTGGCTCAAGCGGTAGCGCGCTCGCCTGGCATGCGTGCGGCCCGGGTTCGATCCTCAGCACCACATACAAACAAAGATGTTGTGTCCGCTGAAAACCATAAAATAAATATTAAAAAAAAGATGACTTATATTGAAAATAAGACATCTTAGTTTATTTTGGAAAATTTTGAAGAAAACCAAGCTGTGTTGACAGGATAGTGCAATACTCCCTATGCTTTGTCTCCAGGATGAAAGCAAAAATATGGTAAGGTATGCTGATATAATCAATAAAACAACAGGATCATTTTCCTAGAAGGGGAAGCCCATACTACACTATCACCACATGAAAAAACACACAGTAGACTCTAATGCTTAAAATTTGTGGTGGCAACACTGGAGTTCATTTACCCTTAATACTTATTATTATTTTTAAGAAGATTTTTTTAGTTGTAAATGGACACAATACCTTTATTTATTTTATTTATTTATTTTTATGTGATGGGGGGATCGAACCCAGTGCTTTACACATGCTAGGCAAGCACTCTGCCACTGAGCCACAGCTCCATCCCCTTAATATTTACTATTCTGGCACTTTATAGCATGGAATTACAATCATTTCGAAAATTTGTCTTGAAGTCTAAGTTACCCTCTTATTCTAGCTACACTGCTAAATTAAACAGGTTATACTGAAATCCCTTGCTCTTTTTATTTTTTTTATTGATTTTATTTTTTTGAAAACACAACAGCGGAATGTATTACAATTCTTATTACATAGAGGACAATTTTTTACCTTTGTATAAAGTCCTTGCTCTTTTGAACTTACGGAAAAGAATGACCACTGAGATGAAAGTACTGAAATGCTCCAACAGGAAAAATAGCTCTACAATATTATCTGAAAGGAAACAGACCTAAGACACCAACATTCAACCTCTACTATCTAAAGCCTTACTCTGAACTCACATACTGTTAAAAGACTGCAAGATAGGGAGCTGAGGTGGTGGCTCAGTGGTAGGGTGCTCACCTAGCACTTGTGAGGCCCCGGGTTTGATCCTCAGCACCACATATAAATAAATAAAATAAAGATATTGTGTCCAAGTACAACTGAAAAATAAACATTTAAATGGCTGCAAGATAATACAAAACCAGACGTTATTTTATTTTGGCTCAATCAAAATCATTGCTTAATAGAAATAAATGAGAAAATAATTTTTTTTGGTCATTGAATCCACAGATTAAAAAAAGAAAACAAATAGAATAATAATCTCCCCACTATTCCAAGCAAAGCTCTTACCTGGATGTCAAATTGCCATGCCTTTATGACTATCATGATTGTCAAAAGATCTTAAAAGGGAAATTTTATGCATTTTCTTATGACTTGACTTTCAAAATATATTTTTAATTAATCAAAATAATTTTTTAGTGCTAAGTTATTTTGAAGATATAGAAAATATTTTCTGAAAACAAAAACCTATCTTAAAAATTACAACCTTTACAGTAAAATGTTACTACATGACTGAATGCCAGGCAACTAGAGCTCTAACATATATTCTTTTTTTTTTGAGACTGGGGTGGAGTGATTCTTCTACACTGCCCAGGCTAACTATGTGCTATTGCACCCTATTTTACTCAGTTCTCACAGGAATTCTACTGAGTAGATCTTATTATTTTCTCTGTTTTATAGATGAGGAAATGGAGGCTGAGAGAAGTTATGGAATTTCCTGTATGTGACACTGCAACAAGCAACAGAGCCACAGAAGAACATAGGCCATCTCTCTCATCTGGCATCTGCATCATTCTTCCCCAGAAAAGGACACACCTGGTTCTGCATATTGACTTAGAATTATTCTGTTTGACTAGGGGGAAAAATGAAGTCAAAAGAAAATTTAACAGAAAGCCCATTCTTTTATATATCAATAACTTACTGAAGTTTCTTTTGACTATTTTTAATACACAAAGATATTATCATGTGCTGTGGCACATACCTGTAATCACAGTTACTCAAGAGGCTGAGGCAGGAGGATCACAAGTTTGAGGCCAGCCTGGGCAACTTGGAGACAGCTTGTCTCAAAAAACAGAAAGGGCTGGAGATATGGCTCAGTATACAGCACTGCTGGGGTTCAACCTCCAATACCAATATATATATTTTGATATGTATATGTGGGATATATTATGTCTGTGTGTGTGTTGAGTGTGAATGTGTCTTAATTATTTTTGATATTCTAGGGAAGTTAAGACCCTACCTTTGCATTTTATATGATGTAAAGTTGTGATGAGTTGTTCTAAAATGTCTTCATACATTTACATTTTTTTTTTTCAATTTACAGGGGAATTGTCTTTCTCTTTGACTCTTAAGTCTATAACTAAATTGATATCTCCACCTTTCCTCATTGGCATTAGAAGTAAGGTAAAATAATAAGCACAAAATTAAATTTTACATTTGGCATAACTTCAGTAGTATCCATGACTGACTGTGGTCTTTTAATAAACAAATTGAAGCATTTGAACAGTGAGCATGCTTTTCAGAAGTAAAGAAATAAACACTGACATTCACTTCGAAAAATCCATGTTTTCTTGGGGGGTTGTTGACAATTTCTTTTATCATCATCATCATCATCATCATCAAAAACATCACCACCAAACACAAGAAATAAAACTGAGTATCAATAAGTGGGATGCCATCAAACTAATGAGCTCTGCACAGCAAAGAATAATCAAGAGCATGAAGAGGGGGCTTATAGAATGGGGGATCCTGGCCAGCTATTCCTCCCCTAGGGATTAATATCCAGAATATATAAAGGTCTCAACAAACTTAACCTCCCACAAATAATTAAATGAATAACCCAATCAATAAATGGGCAAAAGAACTAAACAGAAACTTTCCAAAAAAAATAAACATAAATGGCCAACAAATATATGAAAAAAGTTTAACATCTCTTGTAATTAGGGAAATTAAAAAAAAAAAAACCTACACTAAGATCTCATCTTATTCTAATCAGAATGACAATGATCAAGAAAAACAATAATACACATTGGCGAGGTTCTGGGGGAAAAAGTACACTTGTACATTGTTGGTGGGACTGCGGATTAGTATAACCATTCTGGAAAGCAGCTTGAAGAGTCCTCAAAAAGCTAGGGATGGAACCACCATATGACCTAGCTCTCCCACTCCATGGTGTTTTCCCCAAAGATCTAAAACTGCATCCTATAGTGATAAAGCCACCTCGATGTTTACAGCACCACAATTTACAATAGCTAAGTTACGGAATCAACCCTGGTGCCCATCAATAAGTGAATGGATTAATAAACCTTGGTGTTTATATATACAATAGAGTTCTACTCAGCCATAAAGAATGAAATTATGGCATTTACCAGTAAACGGATGGAAATGGAGAAAATCATGCTAAGTCAAATAAGCCAAATTCAGAAACTCAAGGGTCAAATTTTTTCCTCTCAAATGCATAAGCTAGAGAAAAATAAAGGAAAGTGGGAGGGAAAGATAGGATATTATAAAGATCAAGGGAAATATCAGTAATGTAGAAGGAGATTGAGAGGCAGGCTAGAGGGATGAAGGGGGGGCGCAATGCAGAATAAATTCATAAAACACCACCTTCTGTGCATATAATGCCACAGGGAATTCCACCTTTATTTATAAGAAAAAGGAACCAGTTAAATATAAATAAATAGCTGAGCAAAAGGCAATCTAGTAAAGTAGAGGAAGGAGAACCAGGAGGGGAGGGAGGACAGCAGGAAAAGGGGCGGGGAAAGGGGGAACATGAAAAAATCCAACTTTTCTATTCAAGCCCTGGAAAAAACACTAACATTTCAATCACAAACAAGAATGTCTAGATGACCAAACTAGCAATAAAAATGTGCATGGATATAATTCTTCCCTCTCCTCCTATAGGAAAACAAATGATCTCAAGAATGGTGATTCATAATTTCAGGTTTGTGCTGATTATTTTTTTTACATTCTTTGCAGGGAATTCAAAGAGTAGGACAGACAGCCTTCAGCAGGGTTTAAGCTTCAAATTACAATATGGAATAGAGACCATGCATTTAGTAAATGAGAGCAAATGCCGCATAAATAACATTGAACGAAGTTTAAAGACAATGATACTTCAGATCCAAGAAATGCAATTTTTGAGGTTGGGAAAAACACCCAATTTCCCAACTCCACCCTGAGAAACAGCTAGTCATCCCAGCGACCCCGGAAACGCCTTCTCTCGGTGTCTGGAAGAAGCCATCTCCCCAACCCTGGGCGCCTGGAGCCTCTTTTCTCCGGGGCAGCCTGGGGCTGGCCGCCCTCCGCACCTCCACCTGCAGGCTGGGAAGCAGGGTACCACCTGGCGTGGCTGCCCCCAACTCTGAGGCTCCGCGCCGCCCGCCAGAGCCTGGGTCGCGCCCTACCTGCTCCTCTCCCGGCCCCAGACACACACCGGCAGCCCGGCTCACACCTGTCAAGGTACCTCCCAGCGGGGATAAGCGGTGCTCGCTCCCCGGCTGGGCAGCAGGCCTCCCAGAGCCATGGTCCCCAGCTGGGGATGCAGGCTCCGCTGCCTCGCGGTTGCCACGGTGACGCTCGCGCCTGCGCGGCAGCAGAGTCCCAGCCCAGCCCAGGAGGTGCATCCCATAGCACAGGGGACCCAGCGGTGCAGAGTGGCCCTCGCTTCCCGCCTCCTTCCCTCCCCACCGCGGCCCCAGCGGCCTGGGTATGAGGGCTCCTTCCTGAAAACAGAGGCCAGGTTCCTTCAGAGGCTGGGGCCCAGCACCCGGGTCAAGGGCCTGGGAACTGCCCCCCTCTCCAGCCGAGCCTCTGGGGACCCACTGGGTCACGCTGCACGCTGACGACTTGCAGCTTTCGGGCTGCGGATGGAAACTATGATACTCGCCACATAAAAGTAACTTAAGAGATGGGACAGTTAATGGTTTGATTTACTACACATTGATGCATGCATCGATTTACCACCAGCTATCCTTCAAGATACAGTCTCAATTAAAAAGATTAAACATGAGTGATTTGCTTATTCCTATTCACTTCACTACAGCTTCTTTTTTAGATTTGTTCATAATGAGCAGCAAACAGGTACTTCACGCGGATTCGTGTGTTGTGTAAAAGAGATGATACTTGCAGAGTTTTAAAACAATCTGATCATCCTTTAATATACCACACAGCACATTTTACCATTTAAAAAAAAGTTGTGATATGCTGGGATTCTTCTAAATTAATTTCATCAAGTGAATAAGAAATTTATCCCAGATCCATTCTTTTTTCCCACAGAAATGATCCATTAACCTCATAATATATGCTACTAAAATACTACACCAACTTTCACTTGTGATTAACATGTAAAACTCCCTTTCAGAGTCATTGCAAAGGGAACATCACATCAATCAAATAGGTGTTTCAGTTAACTGACGAAAATAAGGTCCTGTAACTTCTCATTCTAGTTTTTCCCACGGCATTTTTATGTTCTAAGAAAGAAAATTATTCTTGATGATTCCTTGAGGGGGAGGAAACATAGAAAGCTGTTTTCTTTCATAAAAGGTCGAAGTAACAGCAGTGGAGCCAGAAATAGGGAACACAGAAACATAGTAAACTATAAACACAAAATTCTTTATTTACAGTACATTTCTCTTGGGGTCACCCCCCTACATACACACACAGACAAACTTTAAAACACATTTTAAACTTAAAAAAAAGAAAAAGAAAAAGAAAAAGAAAAAAAATACTCTTAATTCACTTATTGTAAAATAGCTCTATCTTTATAAGTAGCAAAACCAAAAGGTTATTTCTCTTTATGTATTTATTTTTCTCTTAGGAAAAAGGATCCATACTGTTATAAATCTGATTTTAATCATTATCAAGACTAAATTTGCCTTTGTTAGCAACATACCTACACAATTAATCAGAAAAAGTTAAGAAATTTTAAATCATAAGACTTCATTTATAGCTTACCAATTATGTACTATTTAAGTTGGATGCAGGACACCTGTCACTAACAACAGAGGAGTGTGGCTTTTTCTTTTGAGATTATCTAAACTTGTGAAATATGATAAGAGATCCAGGTCCAGGAACTAAGCAATCTGTTTTTTCTTTCGGTGACTTTTAAAAATTATTACTATTTTGGTGCCTGATTGAAAAACACTATAAAGGTTAGTCCCGAGACAAGGTGGCCCCTGGTGGGAATCCATTTGGAAGCTATGAACACTGACAGAGCTCCCACAGAATTTATGCCCTTTCACTAAATGACCTCACATTCTGAACATAGGCATGTTTACATTAAACATACATTATTATTATTTTTTTAAAAATTTATTTATTTATTTATTTATTTATTTATTTATTTATTTATTTATTTATTTTGTGTGTGTGTGGTGCTAGGGATTGAACCCAGGACCTCATGCATGCAAGACAAGCACTCTACCAATCCCCAGCCTCAGACATTAATATTTAACTCAGAATTCTGAGAACATAATCTATAAAATCTTTTTTTTTCTGAAACAATTTTCCAGTATATTAATTCCTCTATATAAAACCTACCTTTCCAGATAGGTAGAAACGATACCTGCCAAAAGTTCAGAAGTCTACTCAAAACATTTAAACTCACATGTGAAAACATTTCACAATATCACATCTAAGTTGCACAGAAGACCCCAGTGATCACTAGGAAATCTACCACAGTCCAGTTTCTCCAACCCAAGGAGGTCCAAACTTCGGGGAATAATGTGGCCCTCTTCTGCTGCTGCTCTGAAAAATATCCGATCAAAACGAAGCTTACAAGCGGCAGATATTCCAAGATTGGAGTTCATCTGTGTGTCCCAAGTGTACTGGCAATGCTTAGGTTTGCCCAAAAACTCCCACACATCCAAGATGTTGTCAGGTAACCCACCACATTTAGTGACCTGAAAAGAAGAAGAAGAAAAAAAAAAGGATGATGATTCACACTGTTTTTTTTTTTATTTAAAAAAGTGTTTGCTATTATCATATCTATGTGTAACATTTTAAACCAGAATGCCAAAAATGATTTGTTAATGCTTAATGTGATATAACTAGAAACATAATAAGAAGCATAATGCTCAGTTACGTCAGTGCGGACATCTTCTGGCTGTGTCGTGCGCGTGAGCCCCGTAGGGCCGGAGAGGCACCAGCTGCTGCGCGGGGAGGAGGCCCCGGCCCCTCTGCGCCTGTGTCTGGCACAGCCGGTGTGAGAGAAGAGACAATCCTTCCCCGCCGCCCGGATAATCAAGAGTTTTGGCCGGACCTTTGAGCACACACCGAGATAGTGAGGAGCCAGACGAAAAGCACAGACTATGGCGATGAAACGGATTAATAAGGAACTTAGTGATTTGGCCCGTGACCCTCCAGCACAATGTTCTGCAGGTCCAGTTGGGGATGATATGTTTCATTGGCAAGCCACAATTATGGGACCTAATGACAGCCCATATCAAGGTGGTGTATTCTTTTTGACAATTCATTTTCCTACAGACTACCCCTTCAAACCACCTAAGGTTGCATTTACAACAAGAATTTATCATCCAAATATTAACAGTAATGGCAGCATTTGCCTTGATATTCTAAGATCACAATGGTCTCCTGCTTTAACTATTTCTAAAGTTCTTTTATCCATTTGTTCACTGCTATGTGATCCAAACCCAGATGACCCTTTAGTGCCAGAGATTGCACGGATCTATAAAACAGACAGAGATAAGTACAATAGAATATCTCGGGAATGGACTCAGAAGTATGCCATGTGATGCTACCTTAAAGTCAGAATAACCTGCATTATAGCTGGAATAAACTTTAAATTACTGTTCCTTTTTTGATTTTTCTTATCCGGCTGCTCCCCTATCAGACCTCATCTTTTTTAATTTTATTTTTTGTTTACCTCTCTCCATTCATTCACATGCTCATCTGAGAAGACTTAAGTTCTTCCAGCTTTGGACAATAACTGTTTTTAGAAACTGTAAAGTAGTTACGAGAGAACAGTTGCCCAAGATTCAGAATTTTTTTAAAAAATGGAGCATGTGTATTATGTGGCCAAAGTCTTCACTCTAACTTGGTTATGAGACTAAACCATTCCTCACTGCTCTAACATGCTGAAGAAATCATCTGAGGGGAGGGAGATGGATGCTCAGTTGTCACATCAAAGGAAGCAGCATTATTCTAGCAGCATCCATTTTGTTTAAACCTTCCACTGTTAGAGATTTGAGGTTACATGTTATACTTTATGCTCATAACTGATGTGGCTGGAGAATTGGTATTGAATTTATAGCATCAGCAGAACAGAAAATGTGATGTATTTTATGCAAGTCAATAAAGGAATGACCTGTTCTTGTTCTACAGAGAATGGAAACTGGAAGTCAAACACCCTTTGTATTCCAAAATAGGGTCTCAAAACATTTTGTAATTTTCATTTAAATTGTTAGGAGGCTTGGAGCTATTAGTTAATCTATCTTCCAATACACTGTTTAATATAGCACTGAATAAATGATGCAAGTTGTCAATGGATGAGTGATCAACTAATAGCTCTGCTAGTAATTGATTTATTTTTCTTCAATAAAGTTGCATAAACCAATGAGTTAGCTGCCTGGATCAATCAGTATGGGAAAAAATCTTTTGTAAATTCAAAGCTGTTTTTGTATATAGTGTTGGGGTTTGTTTCATTGTTTGACATCAAATGATGATGTAAAGTTCAAAAGAGTGAATATTTTGCCATGTTCAGTTAAAGTCCACAGTCTGTTACAGGTTGACACATTGCTTGACCTGATTTATGCAGAATTAAGCTATTCAAATAGTGTAGTTTTAATATGCTGCACATGATACTGGCAGCCCTGGAGTTCATAAATGGACTTGGGACCCAGCAGTTTTGAAATGTGTATATGGAGTTTAAGAAATTTATTTTCCAGGTGCATCACCAATCTTAACAAATTTCTCTTCACCGTGTACACTTGACAGCTTAAAAAAAAAAAAAAAAAAACTAAACATGGGAGTAATAATGGGTCAAAATTTACAAAATAAAGTACTGTTTTGGTGTGGGAGTTGTCATGAGGCTGTGTTGAAGTGACTTAACTGTGGGATATTGAGTATCCATTGAAATGAATTTGTTCAGCCATTTACATTAATGAGCATTTAAATGCAACAAATATCATTTCAGGTGACTTAACATGAACGAATAAAAGTCAATGCTATTGGAAAAAAAAAAGAAGCATAATGCTACAGGGTAACACATAGGTAATTTATAAATATTGAGAGAGCTATAGAGGTTCAAAATTTGTCCCTTCTCTTCTGCCATGAATACTAATTCTGGGTGTCAGATAAAACACAGAAGGCTGAATACTAAGGCTTCAGTTATTGCTGTTAGTTTTTGAAAACTGAACTTACATGAGAAGAAGAAAAAAACTACTACACTACAAATTTAGACATAGAGCATTTATATTTTAAGCGTACTAACAAAATTGAGCTTTCTCCCATTCAAATCCAGGATTTAAAAATTTTTTGTGGCCTGGGCATAGCTCAGTAATAGAGTATATGTTTGCATGTTTGAGGCCCTGGGTTCAATTCCCAGCACCAAATAAACAAACACAAAATAAAGTTGTATCTGTTTATAGTAAAATCTGTACTACACAAAGTTTATCACTCTATAGCCATTTTTAAGAACAGGATTCTTTGAGATTAAGTATATTCACATTGTTGTGCAACCATCACCACCATCCATCTCTAGACCCTCTCCTCTGTATGAAACTTTATATCCATTAATAACACTAATTCATAACTTCTGTGTCCTCCCAGTCCTTGGCAGTTGTCATTCTACTGTTTTTCATGTAAGAGAAATAGCATAATATTTTGAATTGCGTGAACTGCTTCATTCAGTTAGAATAATTTAAGATTTATTAGCGTGTGGCATGTGTCAAACTTTTTTTTTTTTTTTTTTTGTGGCACTGGGAATTGAATCTGAGCTACCACCGAGTTATATCTGGAGCACCCCTATCCTTTTCTGAGATAGGATCTTGCCAAGTTGCCAAGGCTGGCCTTGAATTTGCAACCTCCTGCCTCAGCCTCCTGAGTCACTGAGATTACAAGTGTGCACCACCACCATTAGCTAAATTTTCCTTCCTTTTTAAGCCTCAATAATATTACACTGTATGTATATATTACATACAATTACACTTGGGTTGCTTGTACTTTTTTTTTTTTTTTTTAGTATTTATTTTTTAGTTGTAGGTGGACACAACATCTTTATTATTTATCTTTATGTGGTGCTGGGGAATGAACCCAGGGCCTTGCCTGTGCTGGGCGAGCGCTCTACTACTAAGCCACAACCCCAGCCCTGCTTGTACCTTTTAGGGATTGTGAATAACACTGCTGTGAACAAGGGCATACAAATATCTGTATAAATCCTTACCTTTCACTTCTTCTAGGTGAATATCTAGAAGCAGAATTCTAGATCAGATAATAATTCTTTTTGTTGTTGTTGTTTAAGTTTTTATTTTTTAGTTGTAGATGGACACAATACCTTTATTTATTTATATGAGATGCTGAGGATTGACCCCAGTGCCTCACATGTGCAAGGCAAGTGCTCTATCACTGAGCCACAACCCCAGCCCCGGAGATCATATAATAATTCGACATTTAATTTTTTGAGGTCCTAAAAAATCCCTACGTATCTCAACTAAACTGAGGGGACAGAAACTTGGACACAGTGACGGCAAGAAAAGGGAGTAAATATATTGATAATTATTATGACATATCAATATAAAGATTTTTGTCTAAAAATATATCATTACATTTTGTTAATTATTAGTGTGACTGAATATCTTTCATGGTTTTAAAATCTCAAATTTCTAAGTATACAGAATAAAACTTGACAAAATTGGGGGGGAATGGGGATGTAGCTCAGTGGTAGAGCACTTGCCTTCCATGTGTGAGGCCCTGGGTTCAATTCCCAGCACCACTGGATACATAAATAAAATAAAAAAGAATTTCAGAAGACAGAGGGTTAAGTAATATAGTCAAACTTTTCAGTTCTTTTCACCTCACAAGTAGGAATGATGCAAATAAACTTAACCTTTTCTAAATTCCTCTAAACATTATTTTCTCTATATGCCTCTTATTAAATCCCACATATATATTTGTTTCATGTTATCTATTTCACATGCTACATTTGTTTTCACTAATAAGAGTCTCTCCTACCCCTAGGTATGTATATATTCAGCAAAGGCTAAAAAAAGTATTTTCTGCCTTGCATTTACAAGGTTATGTATACACTTTGAGTGATCAAAGGTCCTAGTTTCAATGGCTTTGATCAAAGGAACCTAAATTAGCTTCCATAGCAATAATTTCTTCACAGACACTGGACTGACTGGTTACTCACTTCCTGATCCCGTAAGTTTGTATCTCCTGCAAATATAACCGTGGCTGACTCTGGAGCCTCTTGCATTTTCTTTAATACCATTTGTAACTGACTCATTCGTTCCTTGGCATGTCCTCTGGTGCTCTCCAAATGGGAAGTCATAAGGTAAAGGTCATTTTCAGACAAACTCACCTGCAACAAGATGCATGATTATTAAAATGACCAATGATCACTAATGCTGGACAATGGTAACAAAATTGCACACTATTCAATCAACTGGTAAATATTTTACTATTTCTCTTGATGGAAGAAGTGTACTATACTAACCCTGGCACCAAGAAGGCTGTTTAGCAAGCACATGCTACCTGCACTTCCCCAGGGTCTCCAGGCTATCATTATTAGTTCTCTCCTCTAGATGCCTACTGCACACTGCACAGGCTTCTGTTAAAGCCTCCAGACTAAATTAAGACAGAAATTTCTCTCCAAAGCCATAAATTATTTTCAAGCACAAATGGTTCTTATTTATTGTTATATTATTTAGGACCTGGCACACAGGTACTCAAAAAATGACACTCAAGCTGGGTGTAGTGGTGCACACCTATATAATTCCAGTAATTTAGGAGGCTAAGGCAGGAGGATCACAAATTCAAGGCCAGCCTGGGAAACTTAGACAGACCCTGTCTCAAAATTAGGGGCAGCAGGGAGAAGGGTGTGTGTGTGTGTGTGTGTGTGTGTGTGTGTGTGTGTGTGTATGTGTGCTGAGGATATAGCGTAACGATACAGCACTCCTGGTTTGATCCCTAGTACTGAAAAATAAATAAAAAGTCACTTAATTGACTGAGAACCATTTACCTTTTGCATTTAAGATATTAACAACATAGGATCTGATATTAAAGTCTGCAGAACCAAGTATATTCTTTAATATAGGATTCATGCCCTTCTATAATCTAGACCCTGCCTACTTGTCAACCTCCTGTACGCTACTGACTTCATGCCTCTGCACCCAAATGCAGAGAAGGCTTGTCCATACCTGTACACAAACACCTCTTGTAACTCCTAAGTGTCTGTACATGGTGATTTCCCCACCTGTACAATAAGGCTAATAGTCATTTCTCCTTTCTCTTAATTTACACACAATAGCACTTACACCTCTTTATTTACTATATACACAATCTCTCCCTCACTAATCTATCAACTGTATAAAAGCAAGACCTATTTGATTCACTTTTATAAGCCTCACAGACAACAACAGAGTCAAATAGAATTACATTGAGTATAAACATTTTTTAGGAAGTAAATGTACAATGTTAGAAAACTCTCAAATATTTTTAGGAAAACATCTAACAGGTTAAGAATTCTATTTTTACATGCCTATCTATAATTCAACAAAGTTTTTAAATAAGGAGCAAATTTTTCTGTAGTGGTTTAAAAAATGTTTTCTAAAAATAGACAACATCATGGGATCGCTTTTAAAAATTCTTAAAAAAACCCCCCAAAAAACTCAAATTTAAATGACTTACATGAACACACAAAAGGTTCCTCATCATTTTGGTACTTGGAAAAGGAATAATCTCTTGGCTTTTTAATTTCACTCTTGATTTCTTCAACATTATAGCTGTGAAATATCCCTCTTCATGACCTTCAAATGTGTGAGGGGAAAATTCAGTTTATCACAAGTTTCTTTACTGAAGATTTTATAACAAAAGGTAACATATTTAAATGGATCTAAATCTTTAAACTTCTTCAAAATAGCTCACAGCCAATCAAGCCTATGTTTACCTGTCCCATCCCAAAGTTTAATCAGAAGCATGGAAGATATAAAAAAAATAAAAATTAAACAGAGATGGGGGTGTGTAGTTCAGTGGTAGAGTATTTGTTTACCACGTGCAAGGCCCTGAGTTCAATCCCTAGCAAAAAATTTTTAAAAAAAAAGAAGAGAAAGAAAGAAATGCACAATGCACAACAGGTAGTTAACTTGATGCCAATATCATATGAGAAAATTTGAGAAATTTCTGGTATAGAGTAGATGAGACTTAAACTAAGGCAAATCTAGATGAATTTACATATCATACTATATGTATTTACATCTCATGCTAGAAGAAAAATTGTTATAGAAAGGAATAAAAAAATTTAGAAAAATATAAACCTGTCAGAAGGAAAGAGAATAAGAAGAGAAGCACAGCAAATTAAAGTTTCCAACAACAGAAAAGAGAAAGCACGGAAACAAGTGGTAAATGGTTTATCAGCACAGTGGGGAACCAGTTGAGTGCAGATAGAGGACCACCAAGGAGAAGCAAGCAGGCTTGTTCCACCAAAGTGTAGAAACAGGACTGGACCATAAGGCTACTACAGAAGACAGGTGCTGAGCTCAGGCCAGGAGGCCAGGAGAAGGACTGACTATGGGGCTAAACACATCCCAAAGGTCTTCTACAGCTCTGGGCAGCCAGTGGTCCCCACACTAATAGGAGACTAGAGATCACCAGCTGTTACGGGAGGGGTGAGAGGAGAATGAGTGAGGTGTGGACTAGAAACAAGGATAAAGTGAAGGTGTGCCTATTCAAGAGAGGGTGCCTCAGCTGCTCCCTCCCACTGACCTCCTACTAGCAAGAAGGCAATACAAGCACACCACCCACACCCAGAAGACAGAGCTAAGGAATTTATTCCTCTTATTTTGTTTTTCTTGAGATGGAGGTCTCAGGTCCAGCTATGTTGACTAGCCTAATCTTGAATTCCTGGACCTAAGCAATCCTCCTGCCTCAGCTGGAACTACAGGCATGTGCTACACACAATCCTGGCTTAAGAAGAATTTTTTTCTTAAAGCAACTGAATGGTTTCAGGTTAAAGGCTTTTACCCACTGACACACAGACAATCGGGGATCTCCCTCAACGCAACAAGCAACTGGCTCTAAAATGAACGAATGCTTCCCTCACCTCTGGTGAGGTGTACTACCCAAACTTGCCCAGAAATATTAAGTTGCAATCGGTTCTTTAGTACCTTGCATTTAACTGTATCAAGAGCCAAGGATTCCTCGACATTTAAGTGTCAGGTCTAAGGTAACATGACTGACACAAAAATAGATGATCAAAAGAGATGAGAAGGAAGTGAAGGCACACAGATTAAAACCTAAAACCAACAACAAGAAAAAAGATGGCTCTTAGAAATAAGCTGCAGTATTCATTAATCAAGAAGGTACATAAGGGGCTGCGGCTGTAGCTCAGCGGTAGAGCACTTGCCTAGCATGTGTGAGGCACTGGGCTTGATCCTTGGCACCACATAAAAAAATCAATAAAAAACAAAAACAAAAACAAAATAAAGGTATAGTGTTTATTTTTACAACTAAAAAGAAAGAAAGTATATAAGAAAGAGAACTGTTCAGAGAACAGAAAGCCTATAAAATTAAAATAAATATATCCCAAAAGTTAAGATAGTTGCATCACCTCCATTGTAAACTAGAAGACACTGAGGCAGTATCTTCAAAATTCATGGGGAAATGACTTTCCTACCTAGAAATCTACATCCATTTAAAATTATCAACCAACTATATGAGGCTAGAACAAAGGCATTTTCAATATTCTAGGATTTAAAAACTTCACTACTCAATGTACTACTTCTTAAAAAGTAATTCAAGGGATCTGCTCCCCCAAAAAATGAAGAAGTAAACTGAGGAACAGCAAGGCATGAGATTCAGAAAACAAGAAATCCAAAATAAGAGAGACATAAAGAATCCCCCAAGAACATGCTGAAAAGAAGCCCACAAAGAGGAACAAACAGAGATTGAGAGACTCTTTTCCTTTATAGTCATGGATTCGAGAATAAACTAAAATTAAATACTGCATACTAAGTAAAAGCAAAAATTAAAAACAACAACAACAACAACAACAAAAAAAAAAACCCAGAAAACACTGAATATCAAAACCAGGAGATATGGCCAAGTGCTATGACAAACATACTTAGCAAAAACAAAATAAATGGAAAATTTTAAAAAATCAAATTATTCAGGGCAAAAAGACAAGGGGACAAAAAAAGAATAAAGACTCTGAAAAAGCATAACCACAATGTAACTATCACGCTTAAAATGACTAATAACTATGCTCAAGGGGCAGCTCAAGTGGCAGAGCACATGTTCAGCACAGACAGGCCCTGGTGATATCCCAGCACACACAATTTAACTGAATTCCACCAAAAACACAGCCAGTGTTTCAAATTGTAGTACATTACATTTTTCAAAAAAATCAGACATTTCAACTACTTTTTCACATTTGTTAACCCTAAACGTTATGTAATATTCTCCTATGATTCTTTTAGTAATCTTGTACCTTTTTTCCCTGAAACTTATATTTGTGCTTTTTCTTCTCTATACTCAATTAAGTTAACTTAAACTTTGCTCTATCTCTTTAATCTATTTTTTTTGGGGGGGTGGGGGAGGTGGGCAGGGGGAGGTACTGGGGATTGAACCCAGGGTGCTTAACCACTAAGGCACATCCCCAGCCCTTTTCATTTTTAAATTTTGAGACAGGGTCTCACTAAGTTGCTTAGGACTTTGCTAAAATGCTGAGGCTGGCCTCAAATTTGTAATCCTCCTCTCTCAGTCTCCCAAATTGCTGAGATTATAAGTGATTATAAAGATGTGCCACCCTGCTCAGCTCTTTCATCTGTTTTTCAAAGAAAAAGACAAATTAAATAACAGGAAAAGTTTTACCTGTAATAATTTCGTAACTCCTTGCTCTCTTCTTTAGATAGCTATAATATGGGGGAATAACTTCCTGTAGAAATATTACATCTGGGCTGTACCTAGTTAGAAACATCAATTGAATGTAAATACTAGGTATACCATTCATTTTCAGTACCTCAATGAAAGAAACTCCACAGTGTAAGAAATGTAAAACTGTTACCCTCTAGGGCACTTAATATCCAACATTTATACTGACCTTTGAGTCATGATAAAATGAGAAAGATTTATGTTACTTAACACTCAGCACTATTATGATCAAATTAAAAAGAACAAAGGCCAGGGATGTAGCTCAGAGTCAGAGCACTTGCCCAGCTTGTGTGAGGCCCTGGATATAATCCCTAGCACCATAAAAACAAAAATCCACCACCAAAACACACTGAATGACTGAAAGTAGAAACCACCATATTAAGAGCCTATAATGATCTTGCCCTTTAATAGATGCTTTCAATGTTATCTCTGTTGATTCTCTTAAAATAATGAGAAAACTAAACTAGAGAAAACTTAAGTGGTTTGTTCAAGTCACTAAACAGGTGCAGGGTAAAAACAGATCTTCTAAATTTTAATTTCACAGTAGTTATAGTAATTACACACAAAGTTTACTGTGTAAAATAATTCTAGAAGGCTTCTAACAAAAATGGTATTTCCTATCTGTCCCACCTCAAGATGTTACTCTTGGAGGCAATCACCTCACAAGTTTCTCCTGTGAACCTAAATCTAATTCTAAAGCCCACAACACTGAGCTGTCATTCCAGAGCTATATAAGACACATTGTCACAGTAAATGATCAACAAAAGTGATACTTACAAAGTTAAGTAGGAACACACCCCACGAGCCCTCTCCTGCAGACTGTTTAGATCCAATCCATCAATATTCCACGTAATGAGAGAGAACATGCTGCCATCTTCTTGCTGAGTATTTTCAGATGGGTTGATTTTTGAACTAGTGGAATCAGTTGTTTCTTCACTGGTTAGGTCAACACTAGCAAAGATCAGAATAATACACAACTTTGCAAATAATCTATATATTGATTAAAAACTCTTTTGTATTTGTAGCCCTTATTTTGCAGATACAGACTAAAAAAATACCTAATTAGAAAATCCAAAATGTCCTCCCAGACTGAAACACTTCTTGTTCCAAGCATTTCAGATAAAGGGTACTCAGCCTATAATTAATTAATTATGTTATCATTTATTTTGTGGTGCTGGGGATTGAACCCAGGGCCTTGTGCATACAAGGCAAGCACTCTACCAACTGAGCTGTAGTCCCCCTTTATTTATTTATAGAAAAAAGAAGTTTTCTAGCTTTGCCAGCAAAAGAGCAGCAGAGGCGACTCTGGTCCCAGAGGCTGTGATTCTGCCCACCAGGGGGAACAGGGGGGTTTTAAAGAGGTGATTCAAAGACTACATTCCAGTGCTCTGACTGGATTTGAATTTCACTTGTTAATTTGAGAGGGTCATTTCTGAGATTTCTGGGACCATCCCCAAAGTCTGAATTACTTTGTTCCTGTGGTGGGTGAGTGCTCAAGGACAGATAACCCTGCCTAGGATGGGGAAGAAAGGTAATCCTGTTTCCTCCAAGATTAGGGAGTAGCACACAAAGAGGAAGAGAAAACAACATGTCCATTTTAAAAATAAGTCACAGTGGCAGAGTAGCAAGGGCTAATTCAAAGAATAAAGTGGACCACTGTTACATTTATACATTCCATTTCTACGAAGAAATCTCTAAAGCTACTCCTGCTGAGGCAAGGTTGTGGGGATTAACCCGTAAGTGAAATTTAAGAAAGCCCTAAAAATATCTGTTCATAGAAGACTAAATGTTAAATGAGTGAGGAAAAATAGATTCTGTGTTATCCAAATGTTTGCTCACTTACATAGTTATAACCAATTCAATATCCTTCAGGTGTCATTAAAATAATTTTTTAAGAGGGCTGGTGATGTAGCTCAGGGGTAGCATGCTTGCCTAGCATGTGCAAAGTTCTGGGTTGGGGCCCCCACATCATACATGCACATAAAACAACCAGAGCCTCAAATTAGACTAGGAAATTTAAGAGTTCCAAATTTATTTGGATTATGTCATTTAAAGTAAGAGCTCACTGTTTTAGATTAAAAAAACAACTGCAAATCCTTTTCTATTTTCTTAGTTGAGTGGGGAAGTCTAGTATTCCTCCCCTTGAATTGGACTTCAGTGACTTGTTTGACGAATAGAGGACAGTACAGTGGAAGGGATATGCTGGGACTTCTGAGGCTTGGTCATAAGCCCTGCAGCTTCCACTCAGGCCTTTTGGAACCTTGAGCTGCCCCTTAGAGGCCGGACTACCTTAAGACTGCCACGAGAGGCCATATTTAAGTTCTCCAGTCCATAGTTCTACCCAAACTCTATTGCACCCACATTAAGGCCCCAAATAAATGAGTGGAGAGAGAAAACATTAAAGATGACTGCTAAGGGACTGAGGTGTGGCTCAGAGGTAGAACACTCGCCTAGCATGTGAGGCCCTGGGTTCGAACCTCAGCACCACATATAAATAAATAAAATAATATTAAAAAAAAGACGACTGCTAAGTATTTGTAAACTATAAGTTTAATAAATCTATAGTTTTAATTAACTTAATGCTGACTGCTATGGCTTAGATGTTGTTTGTTAAGCATATATTCATGTGTTTGAGGCTTGGTCCCCGGGGCAGCAGTACTGGGATTTTTAAGGAGTGGGCCCTTGTGGAAGTCCTTAGGTCAGTGGGATTCCTGTCCTTAGAAGGAATAATGGATTCAGGGAGCAAGTTCTCACAAGAGTGGGTTCTTTAAAAAAAACCCTGAGCCTACCGAGTCACTCTCTGACTTCCTGTGTCAAGATGTGATTGGTCCGCCTGCATGTACTCCTGTCATCCATGTGCCATAACTGGCCCTCTCCAGAGCCTGTGCCATGTTGTTCAGACTTTCAGATTTCAAAAGTGTGAGCTGAAAAAACCACTTTTTCTTTATAAGTAGCGTAACTTGCCTTTGCTCTGGAATCACTCATTTCTAAGAGGCCTTTGTTCCTTTTAGTGAAAAACTGTGTTTAGACGCCAACATCTATCCTGGTGCCAGATGAACTTAATGACAATTTTGAAACAAATTATAAATCTTTTAAGTTGTCTTTTTATACATCACATTTGAGAGCATAAAAAAAAATGTGTAAGTGCAAAACTTTCCTTTGAGTTTTATCCTCCCCAAAAGCTCTTTATTCCTTAATAATTATTTACTATTGTATATTTTTTCAAAGTCTTATTGCCAAAGAGAAAAAGTTAAATGATTCTAGTATTTTGTCAAGAATGTTAGCAGCTTCCTCTTTCATTGGAAGCATTAAAAAAAAAAAAAAAAAAAAAAAAGGCAGGGATATCAGCCCTTCACTTTTGTCCAATTTTTTCATCCAGTTATATATTTTAAAATGTGTATAGTACTGAACTGGGCTGCATATATGACAGTGATCCCATAAGATTATAATGGAGCTGAAAAATTCCTATCATTTAGTTACCTTGTAGCCATCTCAAATTTATTTTTAAATTTTTTTTTAGTTGTAGATGGACAAAATATCTGTATTTTTTAAAATTCATTTTTACGTGGTGCTGAGGATTGAACCCAGTGCCTCATGCATGCGAGGCAAGCGCTCTACCACTGAGCTACAGCCCCAGCCCCAGCCATCTTAAATTTAACATCACATTACTTGGGTGTTTGGGGGTGATGCTGGTATAAACAAACAGTACGGTCAGTCATGTAAAAGTACTACATCATATAGCATGTAAGGTAAATTAAATACTTGATCATAATTGTTTTAGTCAGCTTTCTCACTGCTGTGACTAGAGGATCTGATCAGCACAGAACCCAGGGGTGCTCTACCACTGAGTTACATCCCCACCCCTTTCTATTTTTTGGAGTCAGGGTCCTGCACTAAATTGTAGAAGCTGTCCTCAAACTTAGAATCCTATTTCAAGTTGCTGGGATTACAAGTGTGCACCACTGTGCCCAATCTTCCTTTCAAAGTTTAAAGATGACCACCTGTAACTACTTCATACAAAATGTAAGCACTCTTTCTACTCTCCTCAATGGAAGACAATCCAAAGTCCCAATAGATGGGATTGTCACGGAGTGCTGTCATGAATAAATCACAATAGTGTTCTTAATCAGAGCTGACATTTACTGACCTCTTCCTAAGTGCCAGGCCTATTCCAAGGGTCTTATATCTATTAACTCATTCAATCCTTACTTAGAACAACCCCAATGAGGTAGGTACTATTTCTCACCTCAAGAGAAAGGTTATCGGTTACTAAATGGCACAGGTGGATTTATATCTTTGCATTTTGGCTCCAGAATTTATGATCTTATTTACTGCACTATTAGTTCTCCTTATTTCACTGTAATCCAACACCATATGTGTAATTTATGCATAAATATCCATAATAAGTTCCATAAGTATCCACAATATTTAATGTGGGAAAAGTACCTAAAGAACTGCAATAAAAACTTCCACTCAGAAAAATGGAGAGAGAAACTAACTCCAAAAGTAGTGTTGAACAGAAATAGTAAGGAACTGAACTTGACTTCCTCTCTAAGTAGTAAATGCGTTAGTCTATCTGATGCCCTAGGTTCCATGTTTGAGAACAGAGTTCCTCAGCTTTAAATCACCTGAGGTCTTATCAAAATGCAGATTATGATTCAGCAGGTTTGGGAGGGGACCTGAGATTTGGCATGTCTAACAAATCCCCAGGCAGTGTCATGCTGTTGGTTAGGAGTAAGAACACTGTGAACAGAAACATGCAAGAGCCAGGCTCTACATCAGAATCACCAGAGCTGCTTAAAAAAAAAAAAAAAAAAAAGTCGATAAGGTGGGGCTGGGGTTATGGCTCAGTGGTTGAGCACTTGCCTCGCATGTGTGAGGCACTGGGTTCGATCCTCAGCACCACATAAATAAATAAAATAAAATAAAGATATTGTGTCCATCTACAACTAAAAAATATTTTTAAAAAGTCGATAAGGAATAAATGGGCCCCACTTCACACTAATTAAGCTCTCTATGGAGTGGGGCCCCAGGACAAAATTTTTTTAACTCCCCAGGTAATTTTAATCCGTAGCTAAGATTTAACACAGCACACCTGGTTTTAAGAAAAAATTTCCTTGTCTCTCCTGAGACACACTAAATATAGATTCTAATGTAGAGGCTAAATCACTTTAGTGTTGTTTGTTTTTGCTAATATCTTAGGAATTTACTGAAGGTTCTACCCACTGCTTTAACATAATCAAAACCCTTGTGCAGCGGCTTCAATTTTTCTGGTCACAAAATCTTCCTAAAGCCAACATCAAAAATCTAATCAGGTCATGATACATGAATATTTACACATTAGAAACACCCGGAAGCTTGACCTTTCTCTATTTTCCTCATGAGAGCTGAGAAAACTAAAGTCACAGTCTTCTCAGTAGTTGCTCAGAGGTTTAAGAGACAACAGACTACAGCCTTATAACTTTTTCCCCCCTGCCAAGGTACCATTCTAGAGTAGGGGACTTCTAATAGCTCCAACGTCACACTACTCAACTCAGTACATTTTTTGTGAGGACCTATATCAAGGAGTTCACTTACTTTGTTTTGATTTATCAGTCTGTTACAAATAACAGACAATGACTCAGAAAAGAGTCTGCACTGTGACTAGCCAACAGTACAGGCTATCCATAAAGTGGGAAGAACTTCATAATTCAAATTCAACACACACTAGCTGAGACTATTACCTGCCAAATACTGTGTCATAGTTTTGAGAAATCAATTATAAATAAAACAGATATGTCTTTACCAAACGTGTAGTGGAGTAAAAGATATAAAATACTGAATCACAGTTAAGAGTATGGAGCAAGTTATGACAAGGATCACCCAAGATGCTATATACAAGTACCTAAAAGGGGAAGCTTATCCAGACTTGAAAGGTCATGGAATTTTCAGCAGGTATCATGCCTAAACTGAGTCCTCTAAGATAACTATTAGGAAGGAAGGAAGGAGAAAGAGAAAGTCTCAAGCAAAGGTAATAAAGAAAAACAAATATGGTTCACTGGAATAAATGAAAGTTTGATGTCTGGAATTCTTCCCGTAAAAAGAAAAAGAGGGTGGCAGATGAACATCCTGGAATGATAGGCAGAGTGACAATGGAACTTATAAGGCAAATGGGCTTTATTTTATGAAAAATAAAGCAGGAACTGGGGACAGGTCACTTAAATAAAAGGAGTGTGGATTAAAACCACCACCAAAACCTACTGTTCTGGTTGGCCAGCAGAGAGCAAATAAACAGAAAACAAGGAGACTTCAAGTTACCATTCTTCGGAGGGAGAAGAGTAGCAGGGCTTGAACCCAGGAGCGCTCGTGTGACCCGGGGCCTGGCTAAGTTGCTGAGGCTGGCTTTGAACTGGCGATCCTTGCCTGGGCCGCCCGCGCTGCTGGGATTCCAGGTGTGCATCACTACACCTGGCAAGTTACCATTTTTTTGAAAGAGAATCTAACCTCATTCCTTTCAAATTTCGTACGATTCAGACGAAACCGTCATCAGAGCCAGGCGCAGTGGCGCAGGCCCGTCAGCCGAGCTTGCGGACAGCGGGTAACAGGCAGCAGCAGCCTCAGAACAGGGATCCAGGAGCGGGCGCGGGCGCGGGCCCGTCATCCCCGCGGCTCGGGCGGCGGAGGCAGGAGGAGGGCGAGTTCAAAGCCAGCCTCAGCGACGGCGAGCCGCTTAGCAACTCGGGGAGACCCTGCCTCTAGGTAAAATACGACACAGGGCTGGGACGTGGCTCAGCGGTCGAGTGCCCCCGCGTTCAGTTCCCAGACCCCCCCAAAATAAGTAAGTAAGTAAATAAATAAGTAACTAGGGACGTAGCTCGGGACGCCCGCCCCCGCCGCCCGCTCACCAGGCCGCGGGCGGCGACGCCTCCCCGGGGCGGCCCTCCTCGGCGCTCTCCTCCACCGGCGGCTCGAAGTAGGAGTTCAGCGCTCTCTGAAAGGCAAAGGCACAGGCTGCAGCGGGGGCGCCGCGGCACGGCGAGGCGCGGGGCGGAGGCGGCCAGGCGTACTTCCATCTCCCAGTCGTTCTCGGCCAGGTAGCACTGGGCCACGCCGGCGTCGCAGCGCGCCACCGAGGCGAAGTTCTCGCACAGAAGCCGCCGCCTCTTCCCCTCGGGTTCCCCCTCGTCCGGCGCCGCCACCACGCTGTCCACCCGCTCCATCACTCGCGCCGCCCGTCGCCCGTGCGCGCTCTGCGCAGGCGCCCGACGCGCCGGTGCTCCCAGTCAGCAGTCCGGCCGGAAACGCGCTCGGCTCTCCGCGGCCCGCGGCGTGGTGGACACTACGCGCCTGCGCGTTCGGTCAACAGCGCAGGGGGCGGGGCCCCTGCACCCCGCGCTGCCCTTGGCTCCAGGGAACGTCTCCTCCGAGGTCGGGGCGTGCGTGGGACCCGGAGGCTCGCAGTGCGTGCAACGATGAGCGGCCTGATGCAGAACGCGCGGGAAGCGATGAAGGCCCTGTTCAGGTCGCCCGGCTTCGATAGAGTTTTGGAGAAGGTATCGAGGCAGAGCGACGGGCGGGTAGAGCCCGGGGCGTGCGCGGCGAGCCCCGCAGCTGCACGGGTCGGAGCGGCAGCGGCCGGGGTGGCGCGCACCATGGGCTGGGGGAGGCGGCTGGAGCCGGGCGGAGCGCAGACGCAGGCGGAAGTCGCCCCCTGCTGGCTCTGGCGGACGTCACAGAGGCGCTCCGGCCCGGTCGGGCGCTTCGCCCACCCTGGGGGCTGCGTTCCGCGGAGCTGCCCGCGCCGGGTGCGGCGGCGGGAGCCACGGGGAGCCACGGGAGGGGCGCCGCCCGGCCTGGCCGGCCCTGCCCGCTCGCCGGCGTCCAGCTCACGGTGCCGACCCGCTTACAGGTGGGCGCGGATAACCTGCGCGGCTCCTGTCAGTTGAAGAACCCGACCCAAGAACTTTTTGAGTCTTTCCTGAGTTAAATGCATAGTTTTTTCTGGTTGGAGTGGGTACTGGGGAATTTGGAAATGATTTGGAAGTGGAGTTTAAATACTGAGCAGCTGCAGCCCTTCCTAGGTCTCCGGAACACAATCCTCAGAGTGCATTTAACAGTGTAAATAATAACTGCTTTTGTGAAAAACAGGGAGTGATACCAAGACAAATGCATTTAATGTTTTCAAGTAAAAAACGCTATAAAATCCAAGGGCATGTCATTTGACAGTAATTTTTGGAAAGATAGGTTATCTAAAAGGTGATGTATTGACTTAAAAAGAAATTCGAATTGCTTGATAATCTGTAGCAGGGCTGGGGTTGTAGTAGTAGAGCACTTGCCCAGCTTGTGTGAGCCTGGGTTGAATCTTTAGCACTACAACAAAACACAACAAACAAAAAACAAACCCTTGGTATGCCTATTGAACCAGCGGTTCCCAGAAGTTGGGTATGTCCAGTATTCACAGTGTATAAAGTAACACCATCCGGTAGCAATGTGATGCAGGCCACAAATGCTAATCTTATTATAAATGGTAAAATAGGCACTTTTTAAGAAGCTAAAAGGAATAGGTAAAAGTGAATCCTGTTAAGCCAATTTTTTTTAAGTATTGAATTTTTCACATGTAATCTTTGAAATGCAATATGAACTTTACACTTCAACATGAACTTCTCAATTCAGACCAGACACATGCTCAGTACTGATACGTGGCTAGTGGCTATTAAACCACACAAGTACTGTAATAGCTGTTCTGTGTTTGCTAATTTGATCTAAAAGAGGATTTGCAGTTGTTTGTATTTCATGTGGGCAGAGTTGCTAGGGTTAAAGTACAGATTTATGCGTAGTAAATCATAAATCTAGTTGTGGACATGGTCCCTTTACTTTTATTGTAAAATTTAAAGTCATTACCTGGACACAAGTGGTTCTTGCTCCCCAATGTACATTTACAATGTCTAGAGATACTTTTGATCATCACAATTTGGATGGAGTGACGTCTGATGGATAGAGGCCCAGGAGAGTGGTAAATATCCTACCCCATAACAAAGAATTGCCCAGTCCACATGTCCATAGTGCAATGTTGAGAAACCTCGACTTAGAACATTCTCTTGGGGCAGCCCTAAGTAAATTTCTAGTCTGTTCTTTCTAACTATGTACTGCGTCTTTGCACTGAACTTTTGAGTTTGTTCAGACCATGGTATCTGCACGTCTTGTCATGGAACAGAACATGATCCTTCTTTAAACCTCTGGTTTACAATTTTCCTTATATTTAGGATTGGGGTGTGACTCAGTGGGAGAATGTGCAAGACCCTGGGTTCAATCCCCAGCACTCCACCAAAAAAAAAAAAAAAAAACATAAAGGAAACCTTGACATTAAATTATCTCCGTTAACTGTATGGTTTTTGTCGCTTCCCTGGACCTTGTTATTTTATGAGAAAATCATTCCTTATGGTTATTTAAATGTGACCAGAGATTTTTCTGGGAAGAAATGCTCACTTTTAAATGCAGGTTTTTAAAAATACACATTGTTAAAACTATTAAATTGGTGTAAGGATGTATATGGTTCCCCTAGAAATGGGTTCTAACTGCGTTGCTTTTGCAAAGATGAGAAGGGACACTGTCTCTGAGATTAAGAAACAAGTGAGATGTGAAGACTGTGGTTCAAGCTTCCCCATCATCCACTTCCACTTGTATGCTCACTGGTTGATCAAATACCCCCATAGACCCAATGTATTGCTTCATCCAAACAATTTTTGGTTGGCGCATGCCTATAATCCTGGTAGCTCGGCAGGCAGAGGCAGGATTTTCTTCTTGGTTGTGTGAGACAGTATTATTCTGAGTGCTAACTTTTGGCAGGCTCTTTAAATGATTTTTTTTTTTTTTCATTCCTGGGGATTGAACTCTAGAACACTGTACCACTGAACTGCATTCCTATCTCTTTAATTTTTGAGACAGGGTCTCTCTAAATTGCCCAGGCTGTCTTGAAACTTGTGACCCTACTGCCTCCATCTCCTTAGCAGCTGGGATCACAGGCACACTCCCTCTGCCTGGCTCTTAAGTCAGTGAATCAAGTAGAACAACAATTAAAATTTGACTAATGATATTCCATAGGCAGTTTGGGGTTTTGGATAAACGTTTTGACCCAGTATCTGTAATCCAGTAAATGATGGTGATTTTCTATTCTTTCAAAAATGACTTGTTGAAGGCACTTTCCCATCGCTAATGGGATAGGCATTAAGGCAATGCTTGAGTCTGTATTAGAACTTCTTTATTTTGTTTTATTTTTGTGTTTGTTTTGTTTTTGGTACTGGGGATGGATCTCAGGGGCACTATATCACTGAGCTATATCCCCAGCCCTTTTATTTATTTGTTTTTTACTTTGCCCAGGGTCTCACTAAGTTGCTCAAGCACTAAGTTACTGAGGCTGGCCTCAAACTTGGCAATTCTCCTGCCTCAATCTCCTGATGTGCATGTGCCACCATGCTTGACTAGCTTGTTCTTTTTTTAAAAAATTCTGTTCTGTCAATGTTTATACCCACAAAAACCCAACTTAAACCCTGATACAGAACAATTTAGCAGTCAAAATAAATGTCCTCCTGTTCTAAAGATCACTTTCAAATCAGTCAACATATTAAATGCTGTGGGATTATAAAGAGATACCAACCATACTTCCTTGCCCCCTAGGAATTTATAACCTAGGAAGGAGAAAAGTATATTCCAAGGAGGTGTTCATCCAATGCACGGTGACAAAATAAAAGCTCCATGAATAAGTAAGTTCCAGGAAACATTGATGTGTCCTTTCTTTAAAAACAGGAAATGGGGGGAGGTGTTTATCAGCAGGATGGCACTTGCCTGTGATCCCATCTATTCCAGAGGCTGAGGCAGGGGGATCACAAGTTCATGGCCAGGATGGGCAACTTAGCAAGACCCTGTCTCAAAAAAGTAAAAAGGACTGAGGATGTGGCTCAGTGGTAGAGCGATCCCCAGTAGGGGGTATGTGCGCGTGTGCGCCTACACACACGCTCTTACACTATTAGTAAAATACACATAAAATTTGGCCTCAGAAATTTTGTGACCTGAGAGCTCTAATAGAAACTTATGTATTTAAGAATTAAGAAGCCAGGCACAGAGGCACATGCCCTGTAATTCCTGCCCTCAGGAAGCTAAGGCAACTTAGTGAGATCCTGTCTCAAAATAATCAGAAGGGCTGGGGATGTAGCTCAGTTGTAGAGTCCAGTCCCCAGTAGTGAAAAGGAAAATCAGAACACTAAACAAAGTACTTTTTATTCAACTACCAGAGGAGGTCTAGGACTTTCTGGCCTGTAGAGAGCAGAAGTTATTTGAACTTTCTTGTTGCTGTTTGGTTTGTGGCTTTACCATAAAACAATTGAACTGTGTCCTGGCCTGTTGTACCAGGTTTGCAGCCCAGGCATCAGCCCTTCCTGGGAAGTACCCTGTATTCAGGTTCTTGGTTGGAAACATCAGTCGGCTGCAGAAAAACCACCTTACCCTTTCCTGGAAGGGAAACTGGTGGTGTGCGTGGATGTGGCATTCTGAGTGCGGAGGAGTGGGATGAGGACGAGGAAGGATCTCCACCAGCTCCTCTTTTCCAGGTTCAAGCCGGAGAACCTGCGTGAGGGCTGTCTTGCTGCCGTGAGTGACGTGAAGAGCCCTCACAGTGCTGGGTGCAGTCTGCCACTTTTCTGCCTGCAGGTGCAATGCGGTGACTGCTTTGTTCCTCGTGGCACCGCCACCTCTGTGCCAGTAGGATGGGCAGTGTGTTCCTCCAGCAGGCGGGAGCTTCAGGGATGTCCCACCCCTCTGCCCTCCTGGGGCTCTGTTTTTACGTGGCACTGGGTGCAGCTTTGTTGCCTTTGACCTCCCCAACACCTGACTCATCTGGGGATCCTTTCCCTGCCCAGTTGCCTGCCACTTTCACTTTTTTCTTCCAAAGTCCCTTTCAGGGACACTTGCTGTCACTTGCCTCCCTGGCAACTCCTGATTTCTCTCCCGATCCACTTGTACATCTTGACTAACGTGTGAGACAGGACTCACTGTGCGTTGCCTGGCCTGGCATCCCCTCCACACAGAGCTCTTCGGGAACAAGTTGTGGTAGGAGCCTGATAAGCATCTGTCAAAGGGAACTGCAGTGCCCTTGGAAGGGCTAGTTGGTGGCTTGCCTTTCACATGGAAGAGTCTCCTGTGGTTTGTTCAGTCTGTGGCTGAAGCCACTAAGTGTTGGGCATATTTTTATAGAATTTGTAATAGAATGCCCTTCAGATGGGAATGTATTCATTCAACAAACATTGGAGTGCCTACTATGTGCCAGGCACCATGCTAAGCTCTGGAGATAGATCAGGGGACAAAACTGATAAGAATCCTTATACTTATGAAGCTTATATTTTAGTGGAACAAATAAACCATCAAGCAAAACAAAAAAATGTGTATGTTAGATGGTGGCCAGTGCTAGAAAATAAAGCAGACAGAATAGGGAGTATTGGTGCAAAAGAGTTTAAGGTTTTTTTATCCTAAAGTATATGTGCCTGTGGAGTTCTGTCCCTCTCCCTCCCTCTTATCTTGCTCTGTTGCCCAGGCTCCCTGACTCCTGGACTGAAGTTGCCCTCCTGCCTCCGCCTCCCAAGTATCGGGACTACCAGTGCACCCACCATGCCCTCTAGCGTTCATTTTTTTGAGAGTTCAATTTTAAATAATATCATCTGGGAAGATATCACATGAAATGGTGACATTTCAATCAATACCTGAGCATGTCATGAATGTTGAAGGGGGGGAACCTTCCAGGAAGGGAAGAGCCATTGTGAAGTCCTGGAGACTTTAAAGCTCTGTGCTTGCAGTGTTTGAGGGGGTGTGAGGGGCTGGCTGTAGCTCAGGGGTAGAGCACTTGCCTAATGTGTGTGAGGCCCTGGTTTCCATTCGCAGCACCACGTACACATAGAAGTGTGTCTCAGGGAGGCTAACTTGAGGGAGCACTGGAAACTCGCCAGGGGCAAGTTGCAGAGGAGATGAGATCAAGTAAGACTTTGCAGGTCACAAAAGGGACTTGACTTCCTTTAATGAAATGACTTTCCATTAGAAAGGTTTTAAGATGACATGATTTGTTTGTATTTTTTAAAAAGCACTCTTGTTGCTAATATTGAGAACAGACATAAGGGGGTAAGGGCAGAAGTAGGAAGATAAGTTGGGAGGCAATTGCAACAACTTAAAAGAGGGACAGCAGTGGATGGGACCAGAGTGGAATCAGTGAGCAGCCTAAGGCAGTGACTGGGATTCAGGATGGCTTTTCTCATTATCTGAATTGCTCATGACAAGGGACACTTACTAGGTTTACCCTTGTCTCCACTTCCCAGAGTTCATGTTGCATACATCATGATTGTTAATATCAGGGGACTCTGCTACCTGTCTGGTGGCTGGAGCTTTTACACTTGCAGACTCGAGGTCTTCTCAAAAAGGGCATGAACCACAAGTACAAGTTGGGAGATCTGAAAGAATCATAGTTGTCTCCATAGTTGCCTTGGATATTCCATTTGTTCCAGTGTTTTAAGCTAAGCAAAGTGAAAAAAAAAAAATAAACTAAGCAAAGTGAAATTTCCAATTGCAAGGATAAGAGCAGGCAGGCAGAAGTCATTTCCATCGTCCTAGCACTTGGAGTAGTTGTGGATACTTATTGAGCACTCTGACCAGACCCCACACTCACCCTTTATTTTCCCTACATGGTTTCTTTTGTACCTGTGTGGTATGCCCTTCTTGCTATGTCTGCTTTACACATGAGAAACCAGAAGCTTAGCTTCCCTGAGGTCTTAGAGCCACTAGGGGATCTACACCCAAGTGTTCTGTTCCGTGGCTCCTGCCGGCAAGTGTGTAGAAAGCTCATCCCGTATCCTGAGTGACTTGGGTGCCAAGTGTACACTGAGATTGTTGTGCAAAGTCAACGATAAATTAACCCCGGGGACTCCTAGTAATTAATTGGCACCAAGACTCCCTACAGAATGAGAGCCAGCAAAGGAGAACGTGGAGTGGTGAATGGAGAAGACCAGGAGGAGTAGTGTGGTGGGAATTAGGGGAGAGCAAGAGGGCTTCACGGAGGCAGAAAAATGCTGAGAGGTTACTCAGGGAGGGCTGGATCACCCAGTGTTGAATTTAGTGTCAGGTCTTCACGGACTGGTGGCCTTGACAGGAGAAACAAGTACATCCTTGGCCAAATTGTACACACCCAAACTTCAATTTGATGGTTTCTAGTAACTCCGCAGTAAGGAACAACACCTGTTTATTCAGTTATTAGCAGCTGAACTACTGTTAGAGACCAGGTAAGCAAGTTTACATGCATTTACAGTCCTGCAAATTGGCTTTAAGGAATTCCTCAGTGAGAATTTTAAGCTTTACAGAGCTCTGTGAAGGCAGTACTGTGATTATTATCTCCACTTCAAAGACGGGCATACCTCAGTTGTGAGTTTTGCCTAAATCTACTTCCAGAGCCTGTGCTCTTAACCATCAGAGTGATTAAATGAACCATCAGCCATCAGAGTGATTAAATGAAGACATTTATTTTGAAGCCCCAGTGCTGGGCTGATGGTGGCATGGCTGGACACAGTGGTTTTGTAGTGTGTGCCCTCATAGAGTTCCCTTAGCCTGACTCCATCTGTTCTTGTAGCTGTAGCCACCCAGTCACACAGCCGCCCCTGTCTTGACACCTTCTACTTCCTGTGTGAAGGCACATTCGTTCATTGTCCTCAGACACACCTCCTGGCATATGCAGTGCCATGCAAAAATCAGCATCCATCCATCGTCAGGGCACATTGCTTGAGAATGGCCCCTTTCACAAATGCACACAAAATTCTCACCCGCTGAGACCACCTGCTCTCTGGGCTTTGTGTGGTCTTTCCTGTTCAGTCTCTTCTTGGCCAACTCTCGTTTTTACACACACATTCTCATGCCACATTCCTGTCCTGGAGGCCCATCACACACAGACACCCCTGCTGAGCAGAGCTGTAGTCCTTCTCTGTTGGCCAGAGGTGGTGGCCGTGAGCTGTGCACAGCAGCAGCAGTCGCAGTGATGGTGGCGACTCTCAGGATGATCCGAAATGCCAAGGCCTGAGCAGAATTCTCAGTTCTGGACAGACCTTTGTGTAAGGGATTAACAGCATCTTGGGCTGGGGGCATGGCTCGGGTGGAGTGCCAGTCTAGCATGCACAAGGCCCTGGGTTCCATCCCCAGTGCCATAAAAAGAGATCTTCATGGCTGTCATCATGCAGCCCTTCTCACTCTCCTTACTGAAAAAGCGAGAAGGGGATCTGTCACCTGGAATATGTCTGTTTGTAATGGCACTTGGATCCAGATGTTGGAGACGGGGAAGGTAAACTCATGTGGATGCATGAGGTGCAGAGCAGCAGCACACTGGCAGCTGTGAGAGAAGGGCAGCTGGCTGCTTGTGCAGTGATCTCAAGGTGAACTATGCCAAGGCTCCACCCACTGCTTCCCACATGATGAGTCAGGACCAGCAGCAGAGAGGGGAGGCTAGCCTGAGACTGAAGGGTAGGCATCACTAGCTGCTTTCTGATCTGTGAGACGGATGATGATGGTGTCTACTTCACAGATTTGCAGGACTGAGACGATGCATGTAAACTTGCTCACCTGTCCTCTAACAGTTGTTCAGCTGCTAATAACTGAAGACAAGTGTTGTGCCTTAAACTGACAGGCTGAGTTTTGTTTTTCTTTCCAGTTTCCTTTCCCAACCCCTTTCTTCGTGAAAGAGCTCTGCATGAGCCTGTCCCCACAAGTCTACTTTTTACCTCTGGGGGCTGGGTAGGACATTCCTCTGTTGTTACCTCCATTTAATCCCTCCATTTTACTTAGGGAAACAAGCATTGGCAATAATGAAGCATGTCTTTGCCATGTCAGACTAACCAGTATAAAATCCTTTCCATTTAATGTAAATTTTAAACTAGTTTTGAGTGTTGGCATGTTCTTTGGCCTTTAGCTGAGAAAAAGAAAAATTTACACTGAATCCTACAGGAGAAAATGAAAGACGGTCAGTTATTTCACTAGTCATCCCAGCAGTCAAGAGAGCAAATGAACTCTCAGAACAAAGCTCTGCTGGACACAGGGGCCTCAAAGACACTAAACCTGTTGGTGTCTGAGGCTCTCATTTGTATTCCCTGACTTCCTGGTTTCCCCTTTACCTGGCTCCTGCCTGCCAGGATTCCAGTGTTCTCCCAGAACATACGTGTAGAAATGAGATATCTTAAAAGAAAACAAAGGCTGGCAGACCTTACTAACGTTAGATATCTTCATTTCAAGAAACAGGACTCATTCTTTCTGCAATAAGTTCCTCCGTTGCAGTGTTTTATGTATTTGCTCCGTTATTTAGACCCAACCCTCTGAGAACAGGGTTCAATCTCATCTGTTGTTGCCAGTGCCAGACTTCAAGATCCACGGAGTGCTGGGGCACTTCCCTATCATGCATGAGGCTTGGGTTCAATCCCTAATGCTGCTAAAAATAAAATAGAAATGGTTGAAGACTGTTTCCCCCTTGTTCTACCTTGGTGTATGGTATTAGTTTATGAGGACATCTTGTGGCTAGACCGCTTACTGCTGTAAACATTTTCCATTTATCTGTTGTGTAAAACATGATATGGTACTGTTTGGAATGATTTGTGTTTGTCTTCCTTCATGGCCTCTTGTAGGATACACAGCAAGACCAGTAAAGTTGAATCATATCTTCCTGGAGGAAGTCAAAAAGGCTTCTGTGTGTCTCCAGAAGAGTAACTAGAGGGACATGCAGTTATGTGTGTCATATATTGCTGGTCTTGAAAATAACCCATAATGAATATAATAGCAAAATGGCAGTTACCCTTCCTTATTATAGTCTGGTCCCCTGCCACATGACATTTCATTCAACAGCAGTAGCACATACTGATGGTCCCAAGAGTTCATAATAGTGCTAAAAACTTCCTGTGCCCTAGTAAAGGCATAGCTGAAGAAGTGAGAAGAAAACTGCAGAATAAAAAGAACCCAAAAAAATTCAACAAGGGGTTTAGCAGCTTTTGCACACCCAAATAGTCCTTAAAAAGTTTGAAAACAGTGAGCCCAACACCAAAAAGTTTTCATGGGTATAGAGGAATGTCTGTGGTACATTATCTGCTTACAGTGATGAAAAGCCAAGCAAGGCAACAAGGACCTCTTTATGGCACCCTGCTCTCTGGTGTAACCTTTTCATTGTGGTGCTTTATGTAGGATAGGACATAAAAAGCAGTCCTATAATTTGGTTGGGTTCTACTGTTAAACTTTAATATTAAAATGGGTATGTGGAATAAGCTTCTTCTAAAACTCATTACTGAATTTCTTCCAGCTTGACTTTCAGGTTGTTTCGAACGATTTATTAAGTCATTTGAAAATCACCCTGCTTGTGCAAAAATTAATATATGTTATTGAAAGATCACAGGTACCAGGTGGCTTGGTTGATGCAAAAATCTGAGACCATTAAGATAAGTCAGGTATTCCACATAAGGCTGAAAAGTTTAGACTTAATGATTGAATTATGAAGGCGTGAAGATTAGCAGAAACTATTGACTCAACATACCTTTTTCTTTTTAAAATTTTTTTTAAATTTTTTTTTTTTAGTTTTAGGTGGACACAATATCTTTACTTTTTAATTTTTATGTGGTGCTGAGGATCGAACCCAGTGCCTTGCGCATGCCAGGCGAGCGCACTACCATTTGAGCCACATCCCCACCCACCTTTTTCTTTAAAGACAACTTGCACAAGTATTTATTTATATCATAGATTGACAAATTGAATTCCTGAGTCAGTCTTTTTTGGAGGAGATTCAGTTTAATCCAGTGATTGTTTTTGATGAGTTTTTGAATTTTTCATATACTACAGAATGAATGTCCACTTTTTTTTTTTAAACACATTTAGGTGACTCTCGTCTCTGCTGCTCCTGAGAAAGTGATTTGTGAAATGAAAGTAGAAGAGCAGCATGCTAATAAAATGGGCACACTCCATGGTGGTTTGACAGCCACCTTAATAGACAGCATATCAACTATGGCTCTGCTGTGCTCAGAAAGGGGTCTGCCTGGAGTCAGCGTTGACATGAACATAACGTACGTATACAAACTACCCCAGAGGCCTTTTGCTTTGATAAATCACTTCAAACCATTAAGACACTGTTTGTAATACTAATGAAGTATGAAATTCAGTTAAACGCAACTAGAGATTTTCCCTAAAATATTATGTGGCCTTAAAAACTAGAACTAAAACACAATTTCAAGTATAGTTACCTTGCTTATGTTTTTAGGAGATTGGTTCCAGGACTCTGCTCAAATCCCTCATATGAAAAGTCATTTTTATTTGGACACAGTGGCACACGACTATAATCCCAGCTACTCGGAGGCTAAGGCAGGAGGGATGGCAACTTAGCAAGACACTGTCTCAAAAACTAAAAAGGGCTGGGAGGTAGCTCAGTGGTAAAGCTTCCCCTGGGTTCAATCCCTCATATTAGAAAAAATAAAATGTCATCTTTATGTATAATCTATACTTTCCATGCATTCCAAATCATCTCTAGATCACTTATAAAACCTAAATAAATGCAAATGGTTTGTAAATAGTTGTTGTGCTGTATTGTTTGGGGAATTAGATATATGTGTTCAGTACAGACACAACTTTCTCTTCAAACACCTTCAGTCCACAGGTGGTTAAGTCTGAGGATGGGGAAGCCACAGACAGAGGGCCAGCTGTACAGTCAATAGTCAAAGGTAAATGACCCCAAACATCCAAACAGCACACAGCTTCTAATATATCTCCTAGTGGGGGAAAAAAGTCACACACTCAACGGTGTGTTTCATACAGTCCTTAAAGTACTACTGGTACTGCTGCAAACATTTTTATATGTATTGAGTACATACGTAAAGAAAAATCTGAATAAAATTAAAAGCAAAGTTGAACCTTCCACATGTATATGGTGAGCTTGTCATGAGGTGAACTATAGTATCAGCAGCAATCCTGGATCTCATGACCTGAAACTTGCACAGCAGAACCAGAGAAGCAGGCCCTAGATGTCTGTCACTCCATGTTGTGAAAATGCCTTCAGGGACCCAACTACCAAAATGTGAAACATTCAGTTTTCCAACATGAACTAATAATGTCAGTCCTGTGCAATAAAGAGCAGGGCCCAGGACAGTTTGAAGACAACTGAGCTTTTTCTACTGAAGCAACAGAAAATGTATTTATTGAGAAGAAAGGCAGGGAGGGATTAGGGTAAAAGCCAATGTCCACCAGACATAAAAGTAATGGAAATAAGTAGGTTATTGGGTCTTAAGCAATTTATGTCTTTTATTAGTTTCCTTATGACTCAGTTATATTTGCCTTTATTATGGGAATAAGTTGAGGGTGCAATAAGCAAGCGACAGGACAAGATGCAGACCAGTGTTCTTGTGAAATTAAGATGTGCAGGGAAAAAAGGCTTTGCCTGTGAATGGGTTTGGCAGTCCTTGTCCTTCTCCATGTGAAGGGGTGGGGTGGGGGGGAGGCCAGTTGCTGACAGTACTTTTCCGTAGTGTTCTATTAAAAGAGATCTTCAGAGCTAGGGTTGTGGTAGAGCATTGCCTAGCAAGCATGAGACCGTGGGTTCGATCCCCGGCACCACATGCAGATAAATGAAATAAAGGTATTGTTTCCATCTACAACTAAAAAAAAATCTTCAGACCAGCACTGCATTTTACAATCTTCTAAGATATTGTGGCTTTCTCAACTCGAGTTTTAATAAGGCAGACAGCTCTGGCCTTTTGGGTATGTGTGGTCAGAAGCCTTGAACACCATATCTAGAGCTGCCTAACTTTAAAAATTGATTCACTTGAAACTAAAGTAGGACATAGTCTCAAAAGGTTGTAGGTATTTCAAAAATAGTCACTGAACACTTCTTCATGAATCATTCTCATACTACCACTAAACACAATACCAAATTAAGTTCTACATTACACAAACCAAGGATGTCTGTTTTAGACCATGACTGGTAGAAAACTGAGCTTGCAAGACAATGAAAGAAGAAATTCTAAGGTACGAGTACTGTTGAAATGTCAGTTTCCAGATCCCCCAGGACTAATGCTTGCTGATCCAACAAGGGGTTGCTTGCCTTCACTTAGTTTCATTTAAATTAATAGCTAGTAGCCAGAGCTCTTAATTTATAGAAGTTTAGGGGAAATAATTAAAAAAAAAAAACAGTAAATTACTACTAAGCACACCGTTTTCATTTCTTTAAATTGAGATCATGAATTCAAGACTAGCTTGTTTTTTCCAGCAATAAACTTCCAACTTTCTTATACCTCCCAGCCACAAACACGTAAGACTTTGAATTTGGCAAAAATACATATTCTCTTCTACAGCTCCTTGTTCTATAAAAAGCCAGATACACAAAAGTAAATTGTAAGGGTTTCCCGTTAAAACATTAGCATTACCAGGGCCCTCAACCCTATTTTTTAGGGAACTACAATAATTGAATTAAAAGGAACTTGTCATCACAACTGGGAAGGTAGTGTATTTCAGGAACTGTGTAGCCAGCCTGTCACAGGTCCTCTGCAGATTCAGCCAGCCTCAGCTGGAAAAACATTTAAAACTGCATCTGTACTGGACACATGCAGACCTTTCTCTTGTCACTGTTCCCTAAACAATATACTGTAACAACCTATTACGTGGCATTTGCATGTATTAGGTACCCCAAGCCATCAAGAAGTTTACAGCTATGTACCTGTTATATATGGACGTGAGCACTCAGGGATTTTGGTATCTTAAGGGTACAGGGCACTGATCCCTCATGGATGCCAAGCCATAATTAATCATAGTTCATTACCAGGACTGTAAGGTCCTTGTTTATTCCTTGTAGTTCTTGTATTAACTCTACATTTTAAAAGCTAAATATAAGATGTAGACACCAATTGATATTTCACACAGGAAATTACGCAGATGGAATGAAAGCTAGAGGAAATCTTTCATTAGCCTGAATAAGTATGAAGTAAAAAACTTAAAGGAGAAATAGGGTAAGAACATCCTCAATATTTTTGGGAGAAGAAAGGTGTGGATTAAGGAATGAGTATGATAGAACCTGGTTAGGTAGCAGCCATTCAAACTTGATAGCACAGAAAGCTTAGCAATTATTCTTAAACTATTAGGAGTAAAGTTACACAGGAAGGTTGTTTATCAGCTTGTCACAAACTTTCCTTTTTAAAAATTATTTGCTATTAACTAAATTTGTTTCCTTTTAAGGTACATGTCACCTGCTAAAATAGGAGAAGAAATTGTGATTACAGCACAAATTCTGAAGCAAGGAAGAACACTTGCATTTGCTTCTGTGGATCTGACCAACAAGGCCACAGGAAAATTAATAGCACAAGGCAGGCATACAAAACACCTGGGAAACTAGAGACCCACAGGTGCCCGAAGATACCCAACAGTGAACACCAAGTGTGAACTTGAACAAATTTTTCAAAATAAATTATCAGAACCACAAAGTAGCTTAAGACATTTTTTTTGGGTGAAAGACTTAGAGACCAAGTAGGGTAAAGCTGGGGTTGTCTTGGTTTTTCATTTTAAACATCTTCAGAATTTTTTATTCATATGCATGATAATTGTATTTAAAAAGTTAGCTCAATGTTTTGAAAACAGGTAAAGCAAAGAAGCAAGCAGAGCTACTTGAAGGCAAGGTCCAATATTCAGCTAAGTGAGAAAAATTAATGGTGTCACATCTGTTTGGGCTTCTATAACACACTATAGGCTAAGTAGCTCATAGGCAGAAATTTCTTACCATTCTGGAGGCTGAGAGTCCGAGTCAAGGGTCCAGCAGGTTTTCCAGTGAGGGCTTGCTTCCTGATTCATAGTGTCTTCTAGCTGCATTCTTAATGTGGTACAGAAGGCAGCTCTCCAGGCTTTCTTAAAAGGGCACCATAGCTGTAACCACTAAATTCCCACCTCCTAGTACCATCACTTAGGAGGATGTGGTTTTAATGGGACACATTGTAGAGTTAGGTCTTCCCCAACTGTAAAATGCCATGCCACATTTCCTTTTTTTTTTTTTTTTTTAATGTGGGATTATGGAATTTCAAAATAGGTGAACTCTTGGAAAAATTAAAATATCATACTGCATGGCCTTAAATAGCTAAGTTGAAGCAAAGACATTAGCAAGATAGGAAATGGTCCATATAGTTCTGATAATTTATTATAGGGCTGGCAACTTTTTTTTTTTTATAAAAGGGGGAAAAGACATACTATCAGCCCCTTTGGATCTCCTGGTCTATAGTAATATCCCTAGATCACAAAATTCAGTCTATTTCTCAAAAATTCTGTGTACTGTGGCACCCTAATATTTGATTTCTATATTGGTCTTAGTGAACATTTCAAACTATGACTAAAGATCGAAAAGAAGCACTTTAAATCAGCAAACAGTCAAGCTGGTTGTCCTTTTCCTGTAATGGAATGCATGCTGATCTGTTCACAGGACACAGACTCCCTGCTGGCAGTGAGCAGGCTAAAGACCTGGGTCTCCATTGCCAGTGCTTCCTACTAAAAGGAACCTGTGGCTCCTTGGAGAATAACTGATTCTGGTGCTGGGAAAACACATGTCCCAAGATCTTAACCTGAAAGTAAGGATTATTCAAGAAAATAAGAGGCAGTCAGTCACAAACTGTGCATGGGGTTTAGGAGTTTGAGTCCATAGCTTTGGACAATAATGGCAGAGGCTCCTTACAATAAAACAATGGAAAACATGGAGGGAGGGTAGATTTAGAAAAATCACCTCTTGGAACCTTCATAAGATCGACTTGGTTTGGCAGCAAGAATCATCAGAGGTGACGTGCTAGGAGGATCATTTGCGTGACTCCACATAAGTTGCTAGTAGTGAGCACACAATGGATAAGTGGGAAAGCACTGAAGTCAACACCACCAAGAGACAGATGTGTGCCTCCAGATACCGACTGGAGGACACAGGCCTGTCATCTAGCCACAGGCAAACTACCTCAATGGCAAAACATACCACAGTTTATGTGAAAGTCAAAACCAAGACCATGGGGCTGGGGATGTGGCTCAAGCGGTAGCGTGCTCACCTGGCATGCGTGCGGCCCGGGTTCGATCCTCAGCACCACATACAAACAAAGATGTTGTGTACGCCGATAACTAAAAAATAAATATTATAATTCTCTCTCAAAAAAAAAACAAAAACAAAAAACAAAAAACTTTAAAAAAAAAAAAAAAAACCAAGACCATGAACAAAGGAGGCCAAGACACTGTGCTAAAAGGATACCAGGGCTATGGCAACTAAATGCAATTACCTTATAACATAAAGGGGATTTAAAACAATCAAAAATACTGACAACAAAACAAGAATATGGATGGTAAAGTATATCAATGCTACATTTCTTGAGATTGGTGATTTTACTATGCACAACACCTTGACCAACAACCAAAATAACTCAAAATGTTAATGATTACAAATATATACACAAGAGAAAACAAATATGGCAAGATGATAAAATGGAGTACTGGTTACACAGGAACTTTCTGTATTACTTATTATTCCAAAATAAAATGACTGCTGAATTGCCTACTATGTTGAACAAGTGTAACTCAACGTGATTAAGGCCTAGGGCTCTGGAGATCAACAGTCTAATTTAAATCTTTCACTCTTAGGATGCAAGCTTGGGAAAATTATTCAACCTCTGCATCTGTTTCCATTCAGAATTAAGAGGTTAAGATACAAACCTAATTCAAAGTGTTATTTCAAATGGATTCTAACTTTTAACTGATCAGAGAATATGTGAATGCACTTTGAAATTAAGAATGGTTTTTTTCATGAAGCAAGTGTAACGGCAGACTATGAACTATTGAAAGCTAACCAAATATCTTTGATTTCTATTCTTGTTGAAATTACAAACTGCCAGGGTTTTTCTTAATTGTTCAGTTATGGACCATAAAATAATCCCCTAAAATGGTCAGTAACATCTACTCAGTGACTTGGGATAATAAAGTTACCACTTCAAGCTTTGTGTATTCACCTGAATAGTCAGGGAACTTTCACCTATTTTATTTAGGTTTTCATTTTTTCAAATTCCAACCAGAAGCTAAATACAATTGGAAATGGTAAGCACTAGTTTTACTCCAAAGGAGTAGGATCATTCAGATTTACTCCAATAAAAGTATGCAACCCTTAAGCAAAGCTTTTCTTCATTTAAAAGAAAAAAAAAAAAAAAAAACAAAGAAAAAAAACCCCAAAAACTATACAGTAGTCTTTCCTCATGTTCATTGCACAAAATGAGTTCTACTAGAACTTTGACACTCTGGTCATTTTTACAATTTTTAAATCCCAACTTTAAAAAATGTTTTCCTATTCCAAAAATCCCTCATAACTTTTTCTTTAGGATGGTGTAGAAACCAGTATTTCTGCACAATTTATTGGAATTTTCTTTGTAATTAAAATCTCTTCTCTTTAACACCAAAAAACAAAACAAAAACCAAAAGTAAAGTCCTCTACCTATCACGGTTTCTGCAGCTATGAATGTATTTCTCAGTTTTATAGCTGCTTTTAGCTACTTCAGACTCCAGATCTGCTTTAATGAGTATAAATGCATCCACACTCAGCAGAATACTTTTATAACAGCAACTTGGGGAAAGAGATCTGGGAAAAAAATACATGTATTTATGAGTACCAAGAAACATAAACATGGCCCAGTAAAATGAGGCAAGAATGCCTATAATGAGATGCTTTTTTCATTTAAGATTTCTTTCCCACAGTTGTACTTTAAACAACCACTTCTGGTCATTAGAATGAATCTGATAGTGCTCTGGAACAATGGTGATCATAGCAAAGCTATTAAGTTTTTTTCAACGTTACTTATACCTGTTACATTCATTTCTCACCCTCTCAATACTGATGACAGATGTCAAAGAGGCAAAACCAGCACAAATGGGAAGACCATCAAAAAATGAGTATCACCTTGTGCTTTCAGATACATTTAAGCATATCAGTGTACAACAGTCCTTCACTTCACATTTTTAGTAAGATGCTGATGCAGTGCAGCAAGTATGCAAAGCATCTTCTTTCACACAGTCCGTGCAGAAGACATCTAATTTTTTTTTTTAAGTTCTGAGATACAAATGATTAAAAAAAAAAAAAAAAAAATCCAGGATGAACGAGTTTCAAAATGCATAGTGTTCTGTGCATGAGTCCATTTTCTTCAAACTCTGAAAAAATAAAGTGGTAAGAAAACAAGAAAAACAATTGCTGCTGCATTCTCTGATCTTCATTTTGCTGGTCGGCCCTTTATTCTGGCATGTAAGGACGGAGGTGATCCTCTATGGTGCCAACTGCCCAATGGGTGAGCTGTTCCTGTGGCAGGTAGAGGCAGATGCTGCATAACTTGAAGATTGTAGCTTTGTTTTTTGGAGTCTAGGAAGGAAAAATTTTTTAATATTTTTAGTAAGACTTGAATCTAATTATTATTTGAAGGTTAAATTTAGGGAGAACCTATGGCACACTAAAAGCCTTCAGAATAAGTGATAAATTACCATTTTAGCTAGTCTAGCAATCTAGTAAGGAAGATCATCTTTCCATACAAGGCACAAAAAAAAAGTAAAGATTATTGTAAACTAAATGCATAGAAAATTTATGCAGAATTATAAAAAGTTATTAAGTCAACCAAAGGCTGCTTGCTAAAAGAAATTAATGTTAAAGGCATTTCATGGAAACAGATCAGACTTCTAGTCATGTTTTTGTGTATAGGGAGTCAGCAGGAGTTGAAGCCAGGGAGATAATTAGACATGGGTTAAGTTCTAAGCATATCCTCTGGGGTTAGGGACCGGAAAGCCAAAGTGTGACCAACTAAATCAAACTCTTTTCTTTTAAAAGTATTTACCACTCAATCATCTAACTTAAGGATAACATGTACTATGTGCTAGAAAGCCAGTAACTGTGGCTAACTACTAAAACTGGTTGAAGCCATTTACTGGCTAACTATGGCCAGTAAATGGAAGATAGGATCTAAATAAAACTGATTGCAAAGTTCATCTTTTTCTGAGCATCTAAGACTGACTTGCTCATGAGGCAGTCCATTTATGTCAATGAATGTGTAATATGTATATAGACTAGTTCATTTTGTAGATCTTTTGAGGTGCTAGGGATTGAAAACAGGGCCTTGTGTATACTAACGAGCACTGCAGAGCTACACTCTGGTCCCTCAGTTAATTATGAAGCTCACAGGAAGCTTATGAAAATTATTTGCTCAACCGAAAGAACATGTTCACAGAAGTTTATTTGTCCAAAATCACATAGCCAGCAAGTGGCTGCTCTAAGAATCCACCAACTCCAAGGAATAAGATGTTGTGCTCCATTTGTGCACTATGTCAAAATGCATTCTACTGCAAAATAAATTACAAAAAAGAATAAAAAGAATCCTCCAACTCTAGACCTGCACCTTTCTACCACCTGGCCATCCAAGATTATCCTTTGGTTAACCCTTGTTACTTATGAAAAAAAGGCACAAGCTAGATGATTTTGATCAATTTATTTATTTCCTTAGCTATAATTAGGGGAGTTAATACCGATATCCTCAGGATTATCGAGGGTTAAATGAGTTCATCCATGTATAGCTCTTAGTGTAGAGCTGAGCACAAAGTGTTTTGGGCCACTATCGTTTCAATTTCCTTTACAAATTAACGCTGCAGTTAATTCTTCTAACAGGCAAATGTGGCCACACACATGTTCAGCTTATGAAGATCAAGAACAGAATCTGAATGGAGGAAGAGGACTAAGAGCATCAAAGACCAAGTTTGTTGACAACCATTCCCGTTTCCTGGGACTGAAGAGTTTCCAGGACTTGAGACTTTCAGTACTATACTGGGATACTCTATGCAATACGAGATAGTCACCTACCTACAACCCAAATTTGGTTTATAAAGTTAAATTTTTCATCAGGATTCAAGCTGCTTAATTCATAGAAAAGATGTGTCCTTGATTCCTAACAGGAAATAATTTATTATAATAAGTAGCATCCCGGGGCTGGGGATATGGCTCAAGCGGTATTGCGCTCGCCTGTCATGCGTGTGGCCCCGGTTCGATCCTCAGCACCACATACAAACAAAGATGTTGTGTCCGCCGAGAACTAAAAAATAAATATTAAAAAAAAAAAAAATTCTCTCACTCTCTCTCTCATTCTTAAAAAAAAAAAAAAAAATAAGTAGCATCCCAAAGTCATGGCTATATAGTGCTAATTTTTCTTAATATATTCACATGAAAATGAAGTTTGGTTCCTCTATGCTAGCTATTACAGCTTCTGTGAGAAAAACCTGTGCTTTAGAGTCCACTATAATTCAGGAACTTTTAAAACTGAATAAAACTAGCAAAACTGCCTGCTATACAGAACACTTCCTCAAGAAATAATTTAAAGGACACATAAACAAAAAAAAAGGAAAAATAAAGAGTCAACTTCAGGGGCTAGGGTTGTGGCTCAGCAGTAGAGTGCTTGCCTAGCACATGAGAGGTGCTGGGTTCGATCCTCAACACCTCATAAAAATAAAATAAAGGTATTATGTCCAACTACAACTAAAATATAAATATATATATATGCTCATTTTTTCCCCAATCACGTTTTTCTGTATGGCTTCCTCAAAAGCGTCCACCAATATTAACTTTCCTTTTAATTCCTAGTTCTTTGATTTGCTCCTATACCATATACTTACTTTATGTTCTGTACGCTAAAAAGCACATGTTGAATCTTCCCAAGCAGCCTGTTAGCTCCTCAGAGACAAGCTATGATTCGACATTGTATTTTTCAGTTTGCACACATTCTCTCTTACATAAACATATGGTCTGCAATGTAATGAGTACTAAAACATACTTTACTTATATCACCTTCTCCATTATGTCTTCTCTAGTGCCCTACCTTAAAAATTTGAGCCATAGTTTATCTTTTCTTTTTCTCTTGCACTAATTTTTTAATATAGAATGTACCTCATCCTTTTAGATCTTTATTTTAAAAGGCCTACATCATCAGTACTTCTCAAAATAGGGTTAGGAATCACTTGAAAATGCAGATTCTGATTAAGCAGGAGTAGAGTAGGGACTGAGAGTCTATATTTTAATAAGTTCCTAGGTAATATTCACCTGTTGACCATATACCCTACATTGATGTTTGCATAAGAACTTTCAAAATAGTTCACCAGGAAGTTCTAATATACAGCACAATTTAGGAACTTCTAGAGTAAGAAGTACAGTATTTGTTTCTTGTTTTTAAAATAACTTCAAAAAACAAGGCAGTATTGAGGTGGCAAAACAATTAAGTATCTTACTTAGAAAACAGTTTTAATAACCAACAAAGCCTTTCACGAGTTCCAAAGTTGTTCTCAAATTACCTTACCTGCAAGTGCTGTCTGTCAATGAAGAGAAACATTGACTGGTTGGGATTGTTGACAACAATTCCAGTCTTGTCCTTGCGGCTCAGTACATGCAGAAACTGTTTCTCATAGTCACCGTGATGAAACTCAAATTTGGCCTAGTTAAAACACACAAATGTTTATTTTTTTATTAGTTGTTCAAAACATTACAAAGCTCTTGACATCATATTTCATACACTTGATTCAAGTGGGTTATGAAATCCCATTTTTACCCCATATACAGACTGCAGAATCACATCGGTTACACATCCACGTTTTTACATACTGCCATACTAGTGTCTGTTGTATTCTGCTGCCCTTCCTATCCTCTACTATCCCCCTCCCCTCCCATCTTCTCTCTCTACCCCATCTACTGTAATTCATTTCTCCCTTTCCCCTCACTTCCTCTTATATGTAATTTTGTATAACAATGAGGGTCCATACAAATGTTTATGTAACTACAAATGTTAAGACTATCTGAAACACTTGCTGAACTCATTCCCACATACCTGTGCTGTCCAATATATAGCCAACAGCCACACATGGCTACTTAAACTAAGATATATTAGTCACATTTGGCTACTGGCCACTACTTTAAACAATCTCAGACAAAAGACATTTCCTTCACTGTAGAAAGTTCTACTGGACAGTACTGTTATAATTTGATCTTCAAAGAAGCTCTACATCAACATGACTAAATCCTAATAATGATCTTAGAGCGAGGTTTCATAAAATCTCACTTGCAAACCTACTTGGCCCAAGGCTCACACCACAGTACTTTAAACTCCAATGACCTTTGGGAGACAAACTCTAATTGCTCTTAGGATTACAAGTTCAAGGCCAGCCTCAGCAAAAAAGCAAGGCCCTAAAAAAATTTAGTGAGACAACACCTCAAAAAATAAAAAGGGCTGGGGAATGTGGTCCAGTGGTAAAGCTTCCCTGGGTTTAATCCCCACTACAAAAAAAAAAAAAGAAAAGAAAAAAAAATCTGTCTTTCTATCCCAGCTGTGTATCTCAGCAGTTATGTAACTGTTTCTAAGTATTCTAAACTTCTGTTTTCTCATCTATAAGGATCTAACCCATTACTCAAAGACAGTCAAGGAGCATTAACTGAAATGTGATGCCCAGGTGTGAAATACACTTCCACTTCTCACACAGATGGACTTCTGAGGGTGTATAAACCCCTTCAATATTTTTTCACTTGGTACTGGGAATGGAACCCAGGACTTCACGAATGCTAGACAAACACTCTACCAGGCTGGGGATATAGCTCAGTTGGTAGAGTGCTTGCCTCACATGCACAGGGTCCTCCTGGGTTTAATTCCCAGCACCACAAAAAAAAAAAAAAAAAAAAAAAAAAAAAAGAATTCATTAAGAATATTCTTTCAATCTTAATGTGAGGAAGAAAAAACTTCATCCTTCCACAAAATGTATCTGGGCAACAGGAAGGGACAAATGCTGAGTGAAAAAGACCAAATGGAGAATTCAAGAAACTATGAAACCTTTGATGATCTATGTAAATAATACTGAAGTGTAAAAAATTGTTCCTTTTTGCATTTACTGAAGAACTAAGTATTTATATTTAAGGCCTTCCTTTCTAGATATTCACATACAGCTCACCTTCTGTATTCATGAATTTCCATGTCTGCAAACTCAACCAATTCCAGATAAAAAAATATTTGGGAAAAAACTGTATCTGTACTGAACGTACAGTTTTTTCTTAGTCCATTATTCCTTAAACAAAATATAACCACTATTTACATAGTATTTACGCTGTGTTAGGTATTATAAGCAATCAAAAGATGATTTAAAATATACAGGAGGTAGGCTGGGATTGTAGCTCAGTGGAAGAGCACTTGCCTAGCTACGTGTGAGACACTGGGTTCAATCCTCAGCACCATGTAAATAAGTAAAATAAAGGTTCATTGACAACTAAAATTAAACATACATATAATATATATAGGTGGTTATATGCAAATAATACGTTTCATATAAGAAACTGAATTTCAATAAGGGTCCTGGAACTAATCCCCACAGGATACCTAGGAATGATGATACTTGACATTACTTCAGGGAGAGCCAGGTGCAGTGCACTTGCCTGTAATCCCAGTGAATTGGGAGGCTGAGGCAGGAGGAACACCAAGTTCAACTTAGTGAAACCCTGTCCCAAAAAATAAAAGGTAAAAATGGCTGGGAATGTGGCTCAGTGATTAAGCACTCCTGGGTTCAATCCCTGATACCACCCCCAATCCCCCCACCAAAAAAGATAAATTAAATATCTTTCAGAGGTACTGTGATGGGCTGGACATGCAGCTCAGAGGTAGAGCACTTGCCTTACATATGCAAAGCCCCTAGGCTGGATTACTAGCATTACAAAAATTAAAAATAAAAACACTGTGCACAATAAGGAGACCTTCCTTTCTTCCAATCAGAAATCAAGAACTAAAGAACAAAAACTGGTCTGGGAATATGGCTCGGTGGTTGCATGCTTGCCTACCATGTGCAAGGAAGGCCCTGGGTTCAACTGCCCACACCTCGGGGAAGAATAAAAAACAAAAACCCTACCAACACCTCTGACGAGCGGTTAGAACTGAGGCACACTGCTCTGCAACTACACACATTCATTCTCTATTCTGATTCTCATCCTTTTTATATTCAACTTATATTCTCTAGCATATTCATCTCACTCAGATACTATATATTAAAAACAACTTAATATAATATTTGTTACCATATTTAACCTATGACCTATCTATAAAAATTATTATGAAATGAATCTTAGATGTATAGTTATATTATCATGGAAGTAGATGAGTATAACAACTTCTACAGGGGGATAGTAGAGGATAAGAAAGGTAGCAGAATACAACAGTTACTATTATGGCATTATGTAAAAATGTGGATGTGTAACTGATGTGATCCTGCAATCTTTGTAATGTTTTGAATAACCAATAAAAAAAAAAAATTCTACAGTCTATTCACACACAAAAGCACTACAAAGACAAATATTTTAAAGTGACAAAATAATTTTCATATTCCTAAATATTCAGCTTTTAGAATAAACCTTCCACTATTAAATTTAGTATACTTAAAATGGTTCCTGAAATGCCATTCTTTGACTGTGAAAGTATGCTCACTGTAGAAAATTATGGAGATGTACCCACCTGGTTTACCACAAATCATAATTAACATTTTTGCAGATTTTCTATGTCTACAAAATAAATTTACAAATATAAGGAGGACCAACACATAAGTGTCTTGAACTAACATTAGAAATTGTCTAATACACCAAATGACAGAAGTCAGCACAATGTTAAGGTCAATTAAAATCTAATACTAGGGGGCAAGGAGTGTAGAATACATGAATAACATATATAGGGCCCTGTTTCAACTTCTAACACCAAAAACAATGCTAAACTTATTTCTCTCCTGTAGAGTTTCATTTTTTTTTTTTAAAGAGAGAGTGGGACAGAGAGAGAGAGAATTTTTCAATATTTATTTTCTAGTTTTCGGCGGACACAACATCTTTGTATGTGGTGCTGAGGATCGAACCCGGGCCGCACGCACGCCAGACGAGCGCGCTACCGCTTGAGCCACATCCCCAGCCCACACATCAGTTTCTAGAACACTTTTTTAAAAAACCCATTTTAGGAGTACGCATGATACGGGTCAGATATTCTGAAGCTCATCCATCAGCTCCCTCTGTAAATAAAATGTCTACCTTAAAAGATTTTCTCTGGCCAGACATGGTGGCAAATGCCAATAATCCCAGAAATTCAAGGGGCTGAGGCAGGAGAATTTGAGGTCAGCCTTGGCCACTAAGTGAGACTTGTCTCAAAAAATAAGGGCAGGGGGTGTAACTCAGTGGTAATGTATGCCTGTGTTCAAACCTCAGTACCATGGAAGACTTCCTCTGTCCACAATTTCAAAGATATATTAGACAGAATAACCTCAATCTCAAAGAGTCCAAAACTTCAAATACTTTCCTTCTCTTACATCATAATAGTCAAAAGAACAGGAAGGACTCATGAAATAAAACTATTAGGAAGTATATACGCAACGAATTTCTCAAGTCAGACCTTACTCAACAGTTTTAACTTGTTAATTTTAGAATAAAATACCTGAACAGGCCTAAAAGGCTCATCAGATTCCTTCCATCTGGAAAACAGGAGACAGACAATTTTCTCAATGTCATTCCGAGGCCAAAGAATGAAATCCATCTCCTGAGTACAGCCAATTACATCCTATAAAATAACAATTTTTTTCTTTTAAAAGAAACAAAACTGTAACAAGCAACAATTATAAGTTTGACTACAAAAACACTGTACAAAAGACCTATCATACCATTTTATATCTTAAGAGATAACAGTAATAGGCCTACACAATTTGAATAGATAGCTCGTGACCCAATTTCAATTTTTATCTTGTGTTGTCCACACATTCAGTTCAATGTTCCTCATATGAAGTCCCAGATTCAGCAGAGCATGACATAAACCCATTTCATAAAGGTATCTTCAAACTCCTAATATGAATCAGTTAAAATGCTATTTTTGTTAGGTTTGACAGCAAACCACTTTTCTTCATTCCTGCTCCTACTCTCCATTGACACAGCTGGTGTTTCCATCTCCGTGCCTATTCTCCATTATCATAGCCAGTATATGTATTCTCAAAGGCCCAAGAACCTCTTACAGACCAATATAGTTATCTCTAATCTCTACCATTCCCTCACCCCAACTAATTGTGGGTATCTCTTGCTAAAGTATGCCCAGATTAACTTTCATTGTATTACCCAAGTTTAGAAGGTTGGCAGGAGAACTTCTAAATTTCCTATTTAAGAGAAACCCAAAACAGTATTCTTCTCAATAACCGTGTACACCCTGAACAGCATAATACCACATAAGCAGTTACTCATCTTTTATCTGAAGTCAACTTGGACTACATTTAAACCATCTTCAACTCATGCTGGACTGTCATCATTGATATTACCTGAACTTTGTCTTGTTTGGTTAATTTATTATTCACTTTTATCCCTTTCCCCTATTGTCAAGCTGTTTTATATTAATATATTCAGTGTTTACCATATAGTTTTTATATATGTTCTTATAAACTATATGTGAAAGGATAAATTAATTGTAGTGAACCTATTAGATGGTATTATTTTTTTCATTTTTTTTCCTCTTGGCCCTTTGATTTTATGCATGCACATCCAGTCAATTGCTTATAAGTTATACTTATTATAACTCATAATTATAAGAAATACTTTTACTAAAGAAAAACATTTGGTAAAAAGAAGAAATCCATCACAATAGTCACTACCCATTTTCAGGGGGGGAAAATGCAAGTTTAACTCACAAAACTTACCTCACCCACTAGGTCACAACTTGACAACAGAACTCACCCTTCTCATAGACTGGTAACGAGGAGCATGGAGCTGTACCACATCCTTTTGTAAAAGCTCTATGGAACTTTCCAAGGAATAGCTGGAATCTCGCACACCTTTCAGGATATTTTCTTCATAATTATTTGTCATGACTGGTATAACCTCAGACACTTCAAAAAGTGCTGATTTTTTCTTCTAAAAGAAAAAAAAAAAAGGTATTAACCCATGGGGAGTACAGTCTTTAAACACCCAGCTCATAATGTTAAGTATCTTTATTTTCAGCTTTGCTTCTCTTTTTCTTTTAGTATTATGGTATTCATAACAAGTACTTAGTTTAGTAATTTTTAAATACTATGAGAAACACACAACTCTAAAGTTTAAAAAAAATACAATTACATGTCTTGGTATAATTTCACTTAAGATTCTATAAGCTAAATTTAAAAGCAGCCATTCAAATATTTTCATTTTTTAAATGGGTCAATTTTACTATTCCTTCTGAATATATATAACCTCAAATATCAATATTTGAAGAAAAAAATGTACACCAAATTATGTTTCAATGTTAGTCAAGATCAAGTGCTCATCACCAACTAGTTTATAAAGTTCTTCACTAGTGAAGTATAGGTCATGAACTATTCAAGGCAATTGTATGAACATCTATTCATAGAATAAAAGCATATCTTCACAAAAATTAAAACAGATGATACAAAGATCTAGTTTCACCACTTATATCTTGGATTTAGAGAAGCTACGTATAGCATCTCCAACTAATATCTGGTCTTTTGAATTCTGCAGTCAACTTGTTAAAAAACAAAAAGCACAAGAGGAAATAAGTTCTTAGTACTTCAAAGCAAATTACTTTGAAACCACTTTGCAATGCTATTTATCACTCCAGTAATTAAGTGTGTTCTTAATTACCAATAGCTTTTAGAGTTAAGAGTACAGTAACAATTCATAAAACTTCCATATACTAAATGCCACACCGATGCTTTTCTGATTTGAAATTAGTTCATCATTTAAAGTGAGAAAAAAAAAGAAATCAAAGCAGCACTTCTTTACATTCATAACCTAATCTCTCATCAAATAGCCTTGTTGATAATTTAAGAAACTGTTAAGGTGCCAAAAATTGTGCTTTCATCACTTTCACCTTGACCAGCTAAACCTCATCATTTACTATTTAGCTGTGAAACTAATCAAATAAGACAAAAAAAAATTAAACTTCATGTCATTTTGAATTTAAAAAATAAACACTTTAAAACACAAACTAACCATTTTCAATATTTAGCTAATTCTAAAATTAAAGTCAATATTCTAATTCATTAAATGAACCATGAATAAAGAAATAGGCTAACTTTAGAATATGAACATTGATTCCAACTTAACACTTTCAAACATCCTATTTTACATTAGATAAATTTAGTTATAAAGTTCCCTGGGTTGCTCCACATAAAGTTTTACAATGTTACACAGTCTGTGTCAACTAAATGGATACTACTAAGCTTTAGAATTAAGCATATCCAAACCAATTAATACTTCAAGCCCTTCCATTGATAATTTTGCCACAACTGCTCCAATAGCAGAACCAGCCATAAGGGTAAAAAAACAAAGCATACAAAATAATTTTCTCCAACCACTCTTTGAACTGATATTCATAAATTATTTAAGAGTAACAACTAATATACACTTACAATAATCACTTGTGCTAATTCACATTAAGAACTTTAAATTACCTTCTCCTTGAACACAAAGGCAATATACATCTTGAAGTCAAACTGGTCAGCTAGAGATTCTTTTTTCTTTCTAAGCTGAGCACGAAGTCTGTTCAGCGCTTGTTTCTTCCGGGAGTTTGGGTCCCCCATTTTGAAATACAGGTGGTACTAAAGCCTTTGGAAATTGTCACTAAACTATGGGCACTTTTTCTTAAGACTCAAGTACAACAGAAACAAGTCATTTTTTTTTTCCTGCTAATATGATTGAATAGCTAAAATCACGACTGTAACCCCAAAACTGCACCTTCTGGCAATATTAGCAGACTGTCATATTACAGGGTCAAGAAACAAAAGCTGCTGTCCAGTCATGTCTGGACAATAATGTTTGGGGATTGATGGGGAAAAGGAAGGGGAATAAGGAAAGAGGAGAAAGTATTTGAACTAACTTTCTGGAAAACACATTTGGCTTCACTGCTAAAATAAAGGCTTTGAGGGGAAATGAAAAGCCTATTGTCAGGATTTAGGTGTGCAGTAAAACACAGCTGACACCAGTCCAATCCTTGAAACCCATTCGAATTTTCCCCCTTTAGAAAAGGGATTAAGAAAAGGAATGGGGAGGGAGAAAGTGTGATCCTTGTTTTTCAAATACCAAAAAAAAAAAAAAAAACAAAAACAAAACAAAACAAAAAAAACACCAAAACAGGGTAGGTGAATGAAACTGAAATATCCAATTGGATTTTACCCAGCCAGATCCATGGCTGTAGTACCTAATTAGTTCTTAGTTATTTCAGATTTCACTATTGCTATGTATCGTCAGTGCTTGTTATTGATTACACTTGGTGGTGAGCAAAGAGAAAAGTGCAAAATCAGTAGAGAAAGAAGGGGAGAGGTACAGAGTTTCCCTGCAATCAACTACAGTGTACACCGGGGGCGGACAGCTGTTGCCCAAAGGAGCCATGAGAAAAAACAGCGGAGTCATTACCAACTTCCCCATCACCCACATTTTCACCCTCAGGCGGCTGCTAGTGCTGCTGCCAAGGAGAACCATGATGGCAGAGGGAAAAGGGGTGTACTGCAGGACAGCAACTGCTCCGGCTCTGCGGTCAGACCTGGTCGATGCCCGGGACCCCAACGCGCTCAGCCCTGCGCCCGAGTCCTACATCCCCCAGGGAGCCTCCCTGAGCGTGCGCCCCGTTCGGGATGGGGGAGTGCGACTTATCTTCTCGAGAGCATGGCTGAGGCCAAGGTGGCGGGCTCTCCCAAATCCCGGGCGGCGCCCGGGGACCACCTGCCGTCCACCCCCCAGGTCCCGCCCCCGCCCTTGCCTTCAGCGGCAGCGACTCACTCGCACCACGGGAGACACAGGAGCACTCGGGTTCTCACTCATTTCATCGTGGAAACAACTCCCGCCCGGGTAGAGGAGGCGGGAGAGGGTAAGTGGGGAGGGTCAGTGGGAAGAAAAGAAGATAATCGTGTTAATAGCAGTGACTTTGTGAAGTAGGCCCACCCCCCACCCCCCCAAGAAAATCGAGCTCCCGGTCGGGCCGCTCTCGCGCTCAGCAGACCATGTTGGCGGGGTGTGCGTGGCAGGGCGGGTCGCGGGCGGTCTCGGGCGGGCGGGCGACCGTGCCCGCGGCAGGGGCTCGGCCGGCGGGGCGGGCGCGGCCTCTAGCCGCAGCCTGCGGGCGGAGCGGCGGCGGCGGCGGAGGCGGCGGCGGCGGCGGGGGCGCTGCTCGTGGCGCGGGCGGGAGCCATGTCAAGAGAACACCACCAGCCAGCTGCGCCCCTCCATGCCCGCTGCGCAGCGCTCGGAGGCCCGGCCGCCCGCGCTGCTGCCGCCGCTCGGCCCCCGCCTGGGACCCATAGTCTGCTCGGCGCGCCGGCGGCGAAGGGAGGGCGGCGGGAGGAGGAGAGGGGAGCCCTGCGCTAAGGTCAGTCCGCGAAGCGAGCCCCGCAAAGTTATTTCAGTTCGAGCATCGGATCGCAAGTCCGTCCCCCCACAGTCGCTGGCGGCTCCGGAGAGGCCGAGAGGACCCGAGAGCGGGCGCCGGAAGGCGGGTGCGCGTCGCGGCAGCAGAGCCTCGTCCCCACCGGTGGCTGCGGGAGCGGCAGCAGCGTCTAGCGCCTCCCGGTCCGGCGCAGAGTCGCGTTTGAGGAGAGCAGCAAGAACAAACAACTTAAAATGGCAGCGACGGCCGCTGCGTCACCCGCCCGCACCGGCACCGCCCCGCGCCCTCTGCGGCTGCGCGCCGGCGGATTGCACCACCTGCGCGAGAACGGAGGGGGGAGGACCGGAAGCGAGGAGGCGCGCAGGGCTTTCTCAAGAATCGGGGAAGAAAAAAAGAGAGCAGAATAAATAATAAAGGTTGTAAACTGGAGAGCCTGCCTCCAAAGCGAGTTTGAAAAGAGAAACTCCCCTCTTCGCCGACATGGAATCTCCACGAGGCGTGGAAGGGCTCCGGTTACGCCCCCCCGTAGCTCCGTCAGGGCGTCCCAGTCCTCGAGTAGGCTGCTCGCCCCTCCCCTGACGCCACAAACCACGCCCCATCCCCGCCCCACAAAGCACCCGGATGCAGCCGCTCGCCCGGCTTCTCCCCCGCGGCGCAGCCTTGGGCGGGGCATGGTCGGGTCCGGGCTGAGCTGAGCTGGGAGCGGGGAGGGGAGCGGGGAGCGGAGAGGAGATGGGGCGTGTACTTGGGAGGCCGCGGCACGTCCCCACTTCGCTGAGAGCGTCTGTGGTCCTTGTGCGGTTGTGCACCGTGGTAATTTGCGGCGGGAACCGAGAATTCATTTCCAGTGGTGCAGTTTGAACATCGTGCAGCGGAAAGTGGCCGCGTTGGTGCCCCGCGCCTCGCTCCTCGGCCCACGTGCGCGCACCGGAGGGCGGTCCTCTGGCTGGAGCAAGGTCACAGTCGCCGCTGCTGCTGTGACCTCGCGGGGAAGTTGGCCGTGGGTGCCCTGCAGTCAGAACATTGTCGCTAGGATCCCCACGGCCTCAGCCCCCACCCTACCCTTAGGTCCGCAGTGTGAAGCGGGTGCGGCGGGGTGGGTCCCGGGTCCTGGGCCGCTGAGTGTTGAGCGCCTCGCCCAGAGCGCAGGAGCTGGCGGGAGCACAGCCCGCGCCTGCCGCGCTGTCCAGTCCTCGGAGTACTGCTGAATGTGAAATCAAAACATAATAGTTGTGAAAACACCGTTTTTACCCGTGAGCCAAAGGTATAACTGGAACCTCAATTGGGTTCAATATAAATTGGAGCCCTCAATATAAATTATCCAAAACCAAGGATGAGATTTCTAGGGTTTCCAAAGTGCTTCTATCTTTGAAAAGTCACAGCTTGCAGTGCTAGTGTTGTTATGCTGATTTATTTTCACTATCACGTAGCTATGTGGAAATGGGTAAAATGGAAGATTTCACATAATTTATGACATTGATTTTAAAAAGAGAAACCTGTGTGTAAATACGGGCTCGTTCTTGACTAGGCCCTAATTTGTATTCGTAATTATTTTCATGGATGAAAACTTATTTCTTAAATATTAGCTTTTACTGAAATAGTCACATACCACTCCCCAATTTAGAGTATATGATCTAATGGGTTTTAGTATAGTCACACTTTTGCAACCATTATATTATCCTCCCCAGGAAGACAACCCACACCCACTAGCAGTTATTCTCTTTCCTCTCTTCCAGCCCTAGGCAACCACTAATTTATGTTGTTTCTATAGATTTATCTTTTTTGAAGTTTCATATAAATGGAGACTTTCAGTATCTGGTCTTTTTGACTAGCAGAAAGTTTCCATGTTGTACCATGTATCAATACTTAATTGCTTTTTTTATTGTTGAATAATATTATCCATCAGTTGATGGACTTTTAGGTTGTTTCTTTTTAGCTATGTACATGTTTTTAGTTCCTTTAGGTATATATATCTAAGAATGTAAATATTAGGTCATATGTTAACTGTTTTTAATGGTTTGAGAAGGGGTTGGGGATGTGGCTTAATGGTGGAGTGCTTGCCTAGCATACAGGAGACCCTGGGTTTGATGCCCAGCATTGCAAAGAAAACTGCCTGATTTTACCAAATTGGTGGCACTAATTTACATTCCCACCAGCAGCATCTGAGGGTTCCATTTTCTCCACCTATTTGTTAGTAGGTCTTTTTTATTACAGCCTACCTACTGGGTATAAAGTGGATCTTGTGATTTTGATTTCCCTTTCCCAGGTAATAAATGATATTGAGCGGCTTTATATGCTTATTGGCCATTCTTCCATCTCTTATTTGGAGAAATGTCTATTTTAAACTTTTGCCCATAAAAACAAAAAACAAACAACTTGTTTATTATTGATTCTTTATTTTAGATACAGGTTCCTGTCAGATACATGATTTGCAAATATTTTCTCCTTCTGTGAGTTGCTTTTTTTCATTTTAGTGGTATTTCTTACAGTACAAAAGCTTTTAACTTTAATAGTTAATTTTAACTTTAATAATAACTTATTTAAAAATAATATTTTTCCTTTTGTTGCTTATTGGTGTCATATCTAAATCACCATTAATGAATTTTTACACTCTTATAATGTCATAAAAATAGGATGGAACAGATGTTGAGGGAAAACGTGAAGCTTCTAGCCTCAGCACCTGTGAAACAGAATTGGAGTACCTGGAACACATGTAGAACAAGTCTTACAACACTGTGTGCATGAAATTGCCAGGTCTTAGTGGGATGAGCCAAAACAGCAGCCATGTGTCCTGGAGGAAGAAGACACTGCTAGTTCAATTTTCTCTGCAACTTGGTATGCCCATGGAATAGGAAGGGTAATCAACAAACTTTTTCTGCCTGAAGATTGAGCCCAGGACCTTGTACACACTAAGCACACTATCGCTGAGCTACGCCCCCAGAAATTCTTTGAAAACCATGACCTTAATGAAATTCAGAAAGAACTCAATTAAAATTGAACTTTACCAACTATGGAAAAGAGTGCACTTTATTCTATAAGAAATGCTTATTAGAGGTATGCTGTTTCCAACATAATGGGGTTTGTGGAACAAAAATAGTGACACCTTGACTAAAAATATCTGCTTAATTTCCCCCTCGGGAGTTCTAAATTATACCATTAGGAATATTGTATCAGATTTTCTTCTTTGAAATGCAGGTACCACAGCAAAGTATTAGCGCTTTAATAAAATAACACCTTGTAAAGATTTGGTGCCATGCTCCTCCCTGAAGAAACATAACCCAGACCAGTCTAGGTGTCCCAGGCTCCTGCACTGAGGACAAGCTCAGAAATGATCACTCTTGCTTGTGCTTTGGTAGCCTACACATGACAAGAGAGTCAGAAGTGCTCGCAGCTCCTCTTCACTCTCCTAAAAAGAGACAGCCTCTTACCTTTAGCGGCCGCTGTACATACTTGTGCTCTCTTAAAAAATATCTGCAGCATTCCCACTCCCTTTCCTATGGAGATTTTTCTATTACTTCTGTTACTTCCCTCCATTACTATTTTGAAGTTTATCAGACATGCCCACCTTTATGACCACCCGTTTAATAAGCTCAGTAAACAGTCACACAGAAGGAATCTACACCTGCACCTTGCGGGACAAGAGACCTCTTCCAGATACTCTACGGTGTGATCCTAAAGGCAGTGTCATGAAGGGTCTTGGCTCCAGTTTTCAGACTTACAGATTCACCATCTAAGGTAACTGTGACTCTGAGCTAATGGAGTTTCACTGTCCAGCAGGGATTAGTCAGCACATTCTCAGCACACACTGACCTCCCATCCACAGCAGAGCCACAGGGGCTCATCAAGAATATAAAAACCCTGGGGCTGGGGTTGTGGGTCAATGGTAGAGCACTCACCTAGCATGTGTGAGGCCCCAGGTTCGATCCTCAGCACCACATAAAAATAAATAAAAGATATTGTGTCCAACTAAATTATATATATCAAATAAAACCCAGAAACTTAGTTGTTTTGAAGCCTTCATTCACTCTTTTGGGGGCCTTTGGTATCACCTTCATCTCACATAGACCTAAACTATACAGTCACCACTGAATTTTTAATTGTAGTCTCACTATCTTGCCCAGGCTGGCCTGGACCTCCTAAGCTCAGAAGATCCTCCCACCTCAGTTCCACAAGTGCTGGGACTACTTTTTCAGAATCATGGGAATTCCAGCTTCCATGATCAGCGGAGCAGGAAACAGACACAGCAGATCCCATCCAGCTTCTAGAAGGACAGAATCCTCACTTGTTCTTTGACCAAAGCAAGTTATGAGACTGCCTCTCACCTCCTGGCCATTTGCCCAGGTTGATCTGGTGAATGGCATGAAGGCTACCAGAGCAGGCTGCTTCCAGTTCTTTTTGGTGCTGGGGATTGAACCCAAGAACACACCCTAACCACTGAGCTATGCCCCCAACACCTAATTCTTTGCTCTTGTTCTACCTCTAGATGACTTCTAACCCTTTTAATTGAAGGAGACACTGTTGGCAATTCCAGGAGAACTCACCATGGAAACACTATAAGGCTATCTTTTAATCACACACGGTTGCCTGCTTTGTCTTTTCCCAAACCCCTCTTAACTCACGTGCTTAAACTGATGGTCATCTACTGCCATTGCTTTCAGCAGGCAATATTTATGTTGTATAACTTGTTTCCTTAGGGTAGAAGACAGCATTTTTTTCTGCCTGAAATGGAGCTTCCCAAATTCAGTTCCAGTTCAAATATGGGCTTCCTACTACTTCCAGGGAAAAAGAAAGAAAAGAGAAATAAGCAGTTATCTACCTACCTTTCCTGCAAACAGTTGAGAAGCTAATTGACAACAAATATTTATTGAATATTTACTATGTATTCACACTGTGCTGTATGGTTTGAAGACTATAGAAAAATAACTACTTGTTCTCAAAGAGCTTTAAGTAGTTATCAACACAACAATAAAATCTGAAAAACAGTGAGCAATATAGAACATATAATTAAGAACAGAGGGCTGGGGGCATAGCTCAGTTGGTAGAGTGCTTGCTTTGCATGTATAGGACCCTGAGTTCAATCCCCAGCAGGTAGAGAATAGTAGGAAAAGTAGGAGGTAAATGAAAGCAGGTTTGATAGGTTGGATTTATATGTTCCAGTTCAGCTTTGAAGGTTGGGAGGAGTCTCATTAGATTTGGGTGAGAGAAGAGAAGGAGGAGAAGAATGAAATCTGTGGAAGAGGCCAGGTCAGGGAATGCTGGCCTGGTGCATCCACGAGACAGCAGGACATCAGCCTAACAGTGGAAGGTGCATGGTTAGAAAGGGAAACCACTGAGAAACGCAGAATGAAGCTTTGGTTTGGGGCTGAAGGAGGCCCTTGTCACTGACATAACCAGCTCTTCCTTTCTGACTCCTTTTGCCTCTTGTAACTTCTTCTTCTGCAGTTGCCTTGGATTCCAGGAACCACAGGCCCTATTGATGAGCGTCTTCATGACAGCGGCTGAAAACGCCTCCGAGCAACAGGGACCCTCAAGCCTCCCAGAGGGGGTCACCCCATGATGAAACTGCTCCCCACCCACCTGTGTGGAGCAATCCTGTCCTCTAGCCAAGGTGACCTTCCCAGAGCTTCCCAGAACCAGTACTGAGATAACCATCAATCAGACTCAGCCTGACCAGGATGACACAGTCTCAGCCACACCAGCCCCCACCCTGCCTTTGCTTCCCTTTTCTGTAAAACCTCAGAGTTTCTGTCAGTCCTTGAAGACAGCTCTTTGGTCACTGTTCTTACCAAAGCAGCCAGGCTGGTCAAAGTTCCTTTCCTGCCTTCACATGGCTCATCTCTTTGATTGGAATATTGAGACTAGTGCTGAGCCTGGTCTGTTGGGACCTCCGGTGCCGGGGCCTTTACCCAAGGTCTCTGGTAATGAAACAGAGCTCCTTTAAAATTACAAGCAACTTCATGTAACTGCTTCTCTGCATCCTGAACTTCCTCATGCTGAGAATGGAAACTAAGAAAACCACTCCCTGGCCTGGCTGGGGCCGGCACCAAGGAAGCTGAACTGTGACCAGTTCTCTGGCCAGTGTGGCTTAGCTGAATCCACACATGTGTGTGTCACATATGTGTAGGCCCCGGCTGGCTTCCGCAAATCATAACCACTTCTTCAGAGCTTGCAGAGAAGAAATCTGGCTGCTTTTTCCCCAGTTGGACCAAAGTGCATTAAATTTATTTTTCCTTTTTATATCTTTTCTTTTTTCCTTCAATGTAGCAGGCAGCCAAATCCAGCCAATGGGGATACTGGCAGGATTCCCAGCTGGGCTGCTGGACACACCAGCAAGATGGCAACCTGAGCACAGGCATTTGTCTGTCCTCTTTTGCAGGACACAGTTGAAGAGCTGTAGATACATGTTTAAATCAACAAGGACATATAGCTACGAGAAGGAGAGGAGGACAGTCGGAAGACATTACTCTTAACTAAGTGCTGCAAGCTGGTGCTAGGTGGGTGTAGAGTTAAGGCCTCCTCTCTCTGGTTCTCCACACTTTTCTCCTACAGGGCAGCCTCCCTGTTGAGCAGCCTCTAACTGGGAACCTGGAACTTCCCATCTTCTGTTTTCTGGATAAATATCAGGCAGGAAAACAGCACTGACTGTAACAATAGGGAAAATATGAACAAAATCAACTTGCTTCTCTATTTAAACATTTTTAAAAGCGCCCCTAATTCACTGGGCACATAAAGGAAATCAGCTATGTGAAATTTTTTTTTTAAAGTAGAAAACAAAACATAAAAGCTGACTGCATGAGAAATGATTTGCGGAACAGAAAGAGAAATTTTCAAACCTCCAAATTAGTAATCTCAGAGATAACTCAGAAGACAATAAATACATAAAATCAAAATAGAATGCTAGAGAGCTGGGGTTGTGGCTCAGTGGTAGAGCAGTCACCCGGCATGTGCGAGGCACTGGGTTCAATCCTTGGTACTACATAAAATAAATAAAGTGAAGGCATGTGTCCATCTACAACTAAAAATAAATAAATAAATAAAAACAAATTTTAAAAAGAAATAAAATGAGGGCATGGAGCTGTGGCTCAGCAGTAGAGCTCTTGCCTAGTGCGTGCGAGGCCCTGGGTTCGATCCTCAGCACCACATAAAAATAAAAAAATAAAATAAAGGTGCTGTGTCCAATTACAACTAAAATACAAATATTTTTTAAAAAATAAATGGAATGATACAAATAAAGCATGATTAGAGAACAAAGAAGAGCAATTGGGAATTAAAATTAGGTTATCACACTTAAAAAATTCATTGGAGTGAAAATATGACATAAAGGGGGAAAAAAAGACAAAAAAAACTTAAAAAACCTAAAAGATCTGGAGGTCTAATGCAGGTCCAGGTAACCATATTACCAGGAAGTCATCGAAATATTCCCAAGTGGAGAGAGCCACAGATCTCCAGAAGGACATGCTGAAAGACAGCAAGGCGACATCAGATGTGATGGAGAGAAGATCCCGCATGCACCCAGGTGGGGGGAACAGGCCGTCAGTGTAAGGACCACACTTCGATTGGCAGCAGGCCCAGTATCCGCGATTGTCAGACATCAGAGACCAACGTGCCTGTTCAGCTGATAGTGCCAGAACAGCTGGGCATCCAGCTGGGAGGGGAGAGCCCTTGAGTCCTCTCTCACACCACACAGAACACTGATGAACCCTGGACCTACAGGAGAAAACACAGGAAAATATCTTCATGACAAAGTTTCTGAAAGCAAAAAACAAACCAGAAAGAACTGACTAATCAAATTTTAAAACTTGTTCATCAAAAACATTCTTAACAATATGTCTAGGTACCAGGTATTGTGGCACGTGACTAATTCCAGCAGCTCAGGAGGCTGAGGAGGGAGGATTGCAAGTTTCAGGCCACCCTGGGCAGCTCAGTGAGACCCTGTCTCAGAACAAAAAAATATGTTTAAAAAGGGCTTGGGATGTGCCTCATGTTACAGTGCCCCCAGATTCCATCCTCAGTTCAAAACAACAATAACAACAACAACACAAAACACCAGGCTCGGCAAGCTACAATGGGGAACAAAATCTCCAAAACATACTTTGACAAAAGACTGAAACCTAGACTCTATCTATAAACCCTTGCAATATATAAAAAGATAATCTTCTTTAATTTGAGCCACAGACTTGGTCAAACATTGCCCCAAAGAAAATGCACCAATAGTATGTAAAAAGGTCCTCAAAATTATTGTCCATCAGAGAGAAATGATAATTGAAATATCAATAAAATATCATTGTATGCTCACCAATACAACTAAAATTAAAAATTGTTGGCAAGGAGGTAGAACTGTAATATGTTGTTGATAAAATGGAACAACTGCTTGGAAAAAGATATGGCAGTTCTTTATAAAATGAAATTGACACCAACCCCATGACTCAGCAATTCCACTCCTAGGTGTTTCACTCAAGAGAAATGAAAACTATATCTACAAAAAGATGTGCACAGGAACGCTTATGGCAGCATCATTCACAATAGTGAACACAGGGAACAGCCCATCAATGGGAGAGGGGATAAAAAAACCAGTACATTCATTCAGTGGAGGGGACATGGGCTACAGCATGGACACATCTCAAAATTGTTGTGCCAAATAAAAGAGCCCTTATAGGAAAGGGAAGATACTGTATGAATTCACCATGTGAAGTGCACAGCAGAACAACTTGCCTGTAGGGCAAGAACAGAACAGTGGGATGTCTGGGGGGAAGGTCCAGGGATTGACTGGGAAGGCAGAAGGAACCTCTAACCTCTCTCTCCGTGTGGATTAGGTGGCAGTGTCAGAACTCACTGAATTATATAATTAGTATTTGTGTATTTTTGTTGTGTATACATTTAACCCCAAATGAAGAGAGTATTGAACCCTAGGTACTGATCTATAAGCTGAAATGTTTAAGTGCAGCAGTGAGTGCAACTTATTTCAAAATACATAAAAAATAAGATGGCTCAATCTGAGTAGAGGTTTGGATAGAGGGATGGACACTTGGTTTTAAAACATGATGGTAGCCGAGCGCAGTGTCTCATGCCTGTAATCCTAGCGGCTCTGGAGGCCAAGGCAGGAGGATGGGGAGTTCAAAGCCAGCCCCAGCAACTTAGGGAGGCCCTAAGCAACTCAGTGAGACCCTGTCTCTAAATAAAATACAAAATAGGGCTGCAGATGTGGCTCAGTGGTCACATGACCTTGAGTTCAATCCCTGGTAACCCCCACACCAAAAAAATATGGTAGCTGTTCCAGCTGGGTGAGAGGGAAATGGGTGTTCACCATATACAATTCTTGCAACATTTTTGTACCTTTGAAATTGTTCATAGTAAAATGTTGGGGAAGAAAATAAAGGTCCAGAGATGGAATCATCCTAGGTTCGTGGTGGACGCCACATTTAATGACAGGTGTCCTTACAAGAAGAGGAGAGGACAGACACAGAAGGAAGGACATGTGAAGGTCAGGCCAAGATCAGAGTGATGGGGACACAAACTCGGAAATGCCACAGGTAGCTGGGAGCCCAGAAACTAGGAAAAGGCAAGAAGGATTCTTCCCAGAGCCAGAGAGAGCACCGCCCTGCTGGCACCTGGATTTTAGACTTCCAGCTTCCAGAACCAGGAGAGAATGTGTTTCTGTTGTTTGAAGCCACCCAGTTCCTGGCAATTTGTTACATTATCCCTAGGGAACAAATATACCTCTTAGGGCAAAAGTTCTGATTAGAAACTCTAAGAAGAAAGGTCCAAATATGAATCAAATTAAAATGTGGCATGATTTTTGAGCCATTGGTGGAGTGAATGAAAGAGGATGTATATGGATGTTAATAAATTTTCTATTTTGAACAGACCAGGGATCATAAAAATTAACTTTAGGTGGAAAAATCATTCCTTTCATAATATTTGTTGTACAGCAAACAAGATTTATAGATTCATAAGAATGCAACCCTACATCAACATGTACCACACTTTTAGAGTGAATCTACAGAAATAACCTTAAATATTGTCATCACAGAATATGAATGCTATCATCCCTGATAACGAGAAAGCAAAGACCCACGACAGAAGTTGAAATGTGGAAGGGGAAAGAGAAATGGAAGAGTAAGGGGGTCTCACTTTACTCTGTAAGGAATTAAGAATATTCATAGCATCAGTGTCACAATGGCTCCAAACTGATCTAAATATACATCAACAGTAGAATGGATGAACTGTCATGTGATATAGACATACCAAGAAATGCTTTAAAGTAATAAATGAATAAATAATAGCTACATGCAATATCATGGATAATTGAAGCCAAGGGCCATTCCACCACTGAACTCCATCCCCAGGATTTCTTGTATTTATTTTTTTTAATTTTTAATTTTTTTTCTTTTTGAGACAGGGTCTTGCTAAGTTGCTGAGACTGGCCTTGAATTTGCAATCCTCGTCCTTCAGCCTCCTGAGTCGATAGGATTTCAGATATGTGCTCCTGTGCCCAGCAGGACCCCATTTCTTGATGAGGAGCAGGGCCATCTTATTAAATGGCTGCTAGCTTTAATTAGAGCAGGAGAAGGTGCTTCTGGCATCCTGGGTTCTCTGGGCGTTCTGTGCATGTGTCGTCACTTCCTGATGATTCATCAATCTATACTCTTGTGATTTGTGCACTTTCCTGAACATATATTTTACTTCAATAAAAGGAGTTCTTTTAAAAGAAAAGTTTAAAGAGAATGCAAAATCTCTTTGTGTCCTGATATAGAACCACCTCTAAGACATACTCCCATGGTGTCACAGTTCAGTGTGAGAGCTCTGGGGTTGGCCTGCCTGAGTTTCAACCTGGTTCTGCATATTCCCAGCTTTGTGCTTCAATCTGCTCATTTTAAAAATGGGGACGATAGCAGCTCTTATCCTTGGAGGCCGTGAGTGCAGCTCTTATCCTTGGAGGCTGTGAGTGAACACAGGCAAAACCTTCACAGTCATAACAGAATGGCAGCAAGTGTTCAGGGAATGATTGCTGTTTCCTTTCTATTAAGTGAACAGTGCATAGCTGTGCCTAGAGTGTTGTGCTGTCATTTGTGGGAAATGAGGAGACATTCCCATTCTTTATGGGTACGAGCTGTCTGTGAGACCCAGGTAAACAAGAAACTAGGAGAAGGTTGCCTGTGGGAAAGCACCTGGGAGGCAGGGAAACTGGAGATGGAGGGAGATGTCTGGCAGCATAGACTGTGGTACCTTTGGATTTATGTACATTGCACCTGGAAGACGGGTGGGGCTGGGGGAGCAGAGCATAGGACTATTGCTTTTTATTATTAGCATCCATATTTTTTTTCACATTGTAAATGAGTTTCTCTGATTAAAATACTAAAAGAAAAGATAAGGTGGGTCAAATTTTAGAAGGCCTTATAAAAACCAGGCAAGGGAAATTCAGATTTAAGACCTGAAAGTGGCACTGAGAATGTTAAGAGATGGATTTTAACATTCAGTAGGAAAGATCTAGAAGGTGAAATGTCTGGCTGGAAGATGGGAGACGTAGAGCAGGAGGACGTCTGTGGCCTGGGCAAATGTTAAGGACTAAACTGTGTCTCCCCAGGATTCACCTGTTGAAGGTGCACCCCCAGGTGCCTCCCAATGTGGCTGTATTTGCAGATAAGGCCTTTAAGGGTACTTAAAGCTAAGTGAGGTTATTAGGGTGGGTGCTTACCCAGGACAGCTGGTTCCTTACAAGAGGGAGAGACATCAGATGCACCCATAGAAAGACATCCTTTTGAGGACAGACCTCGGAGGTGACCATGTACAAGCCCAGAAGAGAGGCCTCGGGAGAAGCCAAAACCATTCACACCTTGATCTTGGATATGTCCCTTCCAGAACTGTGAGGAAAGGAATTTCTTTGCTTTAGCTCGCCCCGTCTGTGCGTCTGTGCGTTTCCTCGTGGCAGCTGAGAAACCAATACGAGGGACTCTGAGAAAATGACTTACCGTGACCAGAGGCAGGGAGACGGGAAGGGAGGGCCTGAGAGGGGAGACACATGCAAGTTGCAGTGCCAGCCCAATATCCAAAAGTAAGCAAGTCGTGACGGGGTGACAAGGAGTTGGTGGAGAGGGACTGGAGCTTGAGTGAGAAAACAGTACTGGCCGTTTCTCGCTGAGAGGTAATGGCTGTGGGGAAGAGGATGTGACCTTGGGGTGAAAGGATAGAGAACAGAGGGAGTCAGGGGCCTACGCAGTACAGGTGCAGCCAGAGGGATACAGGGCAATAAAGAGAAGGATCTGTTAGCAAACGGGACGGGAGCCAAGGAAATGAGCATCTGAGGTGAGAGAGAAAAAGAAAGGGGTTTTTTTTGTTGTTGTTGTTTTTTTTAGTGCTGAAGAGAAGTCAAGAGAACAAGAACCCAGAAAAAGAATGAAGGGTTTAGCTAAAAAGAGGTCGCTGTTGACCTTTGGGAAAGCAGCTTCAGTGCACCAGGGGATGGAAACCAGATTGCCAAGTACGCAGCACATGAGAGCTGGGGCGCGGGTCCCCACTAAGAAGTCAGGCAGCCCTGAGAGAAACCGGAGGCTGGGGGCAGGGGTGACCATCCACAGATGTGCTGCACAGCTGAACACAGCCTGGCAGCCCGAGAGGCGGGAAAGACAGATCCTCGCAGACGTCCTCTGAGGGTTGGGCAGGATGGGTGGGAGCCCCCAGGTGAACTTAGTTTGGAAAGCAACCTGGGAGCTGGGGTGCAGCCTAGAGAAGAGCACCTGCTTAGCATGCATGAGGCCCTGAGTTGATCTCTCCAGCACCCTAAAAGATGAAAAATAAATACGCAGGGGAAAGGGTGGATAAGCTCCCAGGGAACTTGGCAGGTGAGAAGCTGGCTGGAAGATGCAGGGACCTAGAAATTAGAACATTTCTAGGAACTTGACATTCAGTCCTGGCACAGGAAAGAAAGTCACTGTGTGTGAGTCCAGAGGGGCTTGAGGAGAGAAAAAAGTCCCCTAGAGGGATTCACAAGGTCCACAAGAAACCAGTAGGCGCTGTCAAGCGGTAGTGATACCCAGTCACCAAGAGAAGCCTGAGTGTCCATAGAACAAAGAATCAAGGAGAGACTGGAGAATTTTACAGACTCCATCTGTGCGACCTTACGAAGCTCCTTCCTGAGTCATTTTCTATCATTATCTATTTCTATTTCCAGTGTTCTGGAATTCTAAGCCACAATCTGAAACCAGGAAGATTCTCTGCTAGTGAGATTTTTAGAACAAAATCAACTATTCTCTGCTCTTAGTGAAATATTTAAACTGTCTACAAAGGCAAATGGTTAAAATCTTTGGTGAGGAGTATTTGGCTAAGCACCATCAATCATGGCCTCTTTGTAGGATAAGCCTGAAGAAAGAAAACGAAAGTTGGAAGTGAGGATGTGAGTCACTCTGCCACTGGTGAGATGGCGTTGGTGAGATGGCGTTGGTCCCGCTGTTCCTCAGCCACTGGATCACGGGCTTCTTCCTTCCACTCCTTCCGCCTGGCTCTTCCTGTTTCACCTGCCTGTTAATGTGCTGCCTGCAGACTCCGACCTGCTGGACCTGCCTGGACCTGTGTATGCCTCATAGTTCCCAGGCCTCAGCTGCCTTCTGACACTGGGACTTCCTTCCCACTGACCCCGAGTGCCTGCCTGGCCTCTGGCTAAATATTGCTCTTCTGTCGCTTGACACCTTCCCTTCCCATCAGCCTCCACCAGCCCCTGGTTAGCCCTGTTCTGTCCTCACCAGACCACCTCTGTCCTCCAGCCATCAAAATCCCAGAATGGCAGTTAATGGAAAGCCAAGCAAGAGTACTACACTGAGAGCCAAGAGGGAGGTGAGGGTGCGGGTTGGGGCGGGGCTGTCTGCAATAGGATTGGCAAACTGACTCCGTAAAGGGGAAGGCAGTAAACCTTCCAGACTTTGCCGGCCTCACAGTCTCAGTCACAACCCTAGGCTCTGCTGTCACAGCAGGGGAGCACCCTAGATAACTCAAACAACTGAGCCTAGTGGGATCCCAATAAAACTTTTATTTATGGGTGCTGAGATTTGAATTCCATTTCCCATGCCCTGAAATATTATTGTTCTTTTGGTCTTTCTTTCTTCAATCATTTAAAAATGTTAAGACTATTCTTAACTCATGGGCTATAACAGAAAAGGAAATGGGTCAGACTGGGCCTATAGGTTACTTACTAATACCTGATCTATGACACTAGACACCATGGTAGGGTCCGTTGAGAACCACCTGAGCCAGGTTCTCTGGCCCAGTTTAGTTGGCTGGTTGGGCTTGTTTATGAAAAGGAATGCACTCTGCAAAAGCAGTCATTGGAAGCCCTCTCTTGTGGGTTTGGGGTTCTTCCCGGCTGCCCTAACTTTAAGAAGATGAGAATGCCAAACAGTGGAGAATAAGAAATGCATGGTATATGATCGCCTGCAGTTTGTTGCTTTTCTTTCCACATTAACAAGGAATGAAGAGTCTCCTTTTGGTCAGCGGCTCTCATTCAGCTTATTTTAGCCTCAAGACCAGCAGTATTTCCAGATATTTCACCAAGTAATAGAGAACTATTCTTAGTCTGATTATGCTTTAGAGGTCACTGGTTAGTTTAGAATTGATAACCTAAGATAAATTTTCAAACATGGATTTTTTTAAAAAAATTTTTTAATGTTTATTTTTTAGTTTTCAGCGGACACAACATCTTTGTATGTGGTGCTGAGGATCGAACCCGGGCCGTGTGCATGCCAGGCGAGCGCGCTACCGCTTGAGCCACACCCCCAGCCCTCAAACATGGATTTTTGATTAAGCTTTTCTTATATATAATTTTGCCACTTCTGTAATATCAAGTGGGTTATTTTTAATAATTCTTTTTGTTTTTAAAATAGTTCTAAAGATATTGCAGACTTCTATGTAATCCTTACTCACTTTTCCCCAATGTTATCATTTTACATTACCATGGTCCAGCTGCCAAAATAAGAGTCAATGCTGATACATCACTGTGAATTAAAGTCCAGACTTTAGAATTTACCTGTTCTGGATTTTTTATAATAAAATCAGAGCAAGTCATTATAACTGAGCTGCCATTTTCTTTTTCTTTTATTGATTGAACTCAAGGGCACTTGACCACTGAGCCTCATACCCAGCCCTATTTTGTATTTTATTTAGAGACAGGGTCTCACTAAGTTGCTTAGCACCTCACTCTTGCTGAGACTGGCTTTGAACTCCTGCCTCAGCCTCCCAAGCCACTGGGTTCACAGGTGTGTGCTACCGCACCTGGCTTAAACGGGTCTTTCCTTTTTTCTTTTGAGGTGCTAGTGATTGAACCCAGGGCCTTGTGCAGGAGGGCAAGCACTCTACAACTGAACTAAATCCCCAGCCCCTGAGCTGCCATTTTCTGTAACAGGTATAAAAGATTGCAATTACTTTAGTCTTTAGATTAAAACAGATGGTAAAACCAGGACATATCTCTTTAACTTTTATTTCCTCCTTTAATTATTTTAATGAATTCATAAGAAAGAAGTTCCTTCAAGATGATTTTATCATTACAAATTTTTACAGAGGCTGAGGATACTTGCTCAGTGGCTCAGTGGTAGAGCGCTTGCCCAGCGGCCTAGCACGTATGAGGCAAGGCCTGGGACTCTTCACTTAGATACCTGCAAGCTAATACATACCGTGGAATGGAAATAAAACGACAACTGCTTTATTTCATAAAGCCAACAAGGCCCAAACCAATACATTTATAACTTCTTAATAACATCAGTTTTTTTTTTTCTTTTTTTTTCACTAAGGTTAAAACTGTAGCTGATAAAATGTCACCATATTTGGAAACTAAAAACAAAACAAAACAAAAAACTAAACAGGAACTCTCCCTTTAATTCCTTCTTGGGAAAAAAAAAGAAAACACTTTCATTTTTCAATAAGAAACATTGCTTATTCATGCTCATCTTATAAGCTAATTTATTTTCTGCATTTGATGATTTAAATACCCAACTTTCTTACTCCCAGGAGGCGGTACAAAGGCTTCTGCTTGCTCCCTTGGTTTTCCCTTCCCTTCACTGCATTCCTAAGCTCACCAAAGGTGTGCCTCTGCATGGCCACTACAGGTTTGAAAAGTGTTCGGGACATTTCTTCAATGGCATACAACCCAAAATGTTGGTTTTTGGTATAGATTACAAATGCAGTTTAATTCTTTCTGCTATTCATCATAATTGTGGCTTAAAGAACCCAGTGCGTATTGTACAGAAACACTGGGACATTTTTCTCTTCAACTCCAAGGTAACTAGAAGAAGAAGGTTGAGTGGAACAGTTTCTGTAGGTCCACGCCTGGAATCAGCAGCAACGCCCTGGGTGTGGCTGGGAGCCCTCAATCACGGCTTCCCGTTGTAACTGCAGGTTCACATATACTTAGAAATCTCCTAATGCTTTGAAAGAGGCTTTTCAAACATAGGTGGCCTGTTCACAGATTTCTCACATCCTTCTTATTTTGACAGAATTCAGCACATATGAAGATGGATTCAACAAACACCAACTTCTTGCCACATTTGTCTGTTTAATACATGTTTTTTTTTTCTTCCTGAACCATTTGGAACTCAATGTGATTCTTTTGCTCCTCCAAACTCCTCCGAACTCCTCCCTGCCTCCCGGTTTTAGTTGTGTCTTCTGTGTACTGGTTCCTTCCCCTAACAACTCCATGTAGCCTTCTTGGGAAAAGAGACTTCCTGTCACTTGGTGTCTCTGGCTGCCTCCCTGCCTTTCTCTCAGCCTCTTTCCCAAAAGGGAAGCCCAGGCTGGCAAAGCCCACAGAACCTGGCTCCTCTTTTTGGCACGGCACACTGTTGCGCACCCTCTTGAAACGGGCTCCCCGGTCAGCGCATCGTGCGCCCTGACACTCCTGCTTCTCCAGCAGCTCTGCCCAGAACCTCGGCCAGCTCCCCCTCTGCTTGCCCCTGGAGCCTGGGCATCAAAAGTCCATCTCCATCCTTATCTCAAATGGAGAGCTGGAACATTCTGCCCCTTGTGAAAGGAATTCTAGGCACGGGGAGGAGAGGGAGAGAGACTCTTTGATGTGACAGGACCTACCGGAATGTCTGGCTTATGAGCTAGTCCCTCAAGTCTCCACTACAGTTTGTATTTCCTGGTCTTTATGGGTAGCGATTCCTGAGGCTACTCAAAAAAAGGAATGTAGGTAAGAAGCAGAAATGATCTCGCCTGCTACTGGCTTAGGAAAAGAGAGCAAAGCAGGCCATCTCTCTCCACTGGGAAGCTGTGACATTTACATGTGACGAATTCCTGTCTCCAGTTCCATGGACAACTCAACTCAAAGTTGTCTACACACAACTACTACACTCCCCGTGTGTGACTACTACACACCCATTCATAGGTCAAATGTACAACGTGCACATTGATTTCTGACCGTCATGCTTCATAGAGCAAATTGATCTGTGTTGCTTGCTTGAAACATCTAATCTTTTAAGCATCAAAGAAAAAAGCATGTTCAGCTCCCTGAACTACCTGAATGACAGGTTGAATGTTCCTTAGGAGTCTGTCACTGTGAAGGAGGAACTAAGCCTGAGCCGAGGGACAGTGAACCCTTGAGACACAGAGAAAGAACCAGTGCGCAATGCTGACCATCAGAAAGAAATCAGGAAGGGAGCAAGCAGAACCCTCTCAGGTGGTTTCTCTCAATGAAGGTGGACACTTAAGTCAACAAAATGCAGAAAATAAATAAGCTCATTGAGCATTGAGAAGAGACATGTTTCTTATTGGAAATATAAGCTTTAAAAAAGAAATCAGATTTTTCCCCCTTTTTAAAAAAGTATGATCACCATGTCATTGTCACACCCAGGAAAATTTATAAAGAATCCCATTAAAGGTGGCATGTGACTTTAATTCCGGTGACCCGGAGGGCTGGGGCAGAAGATTTCAAGTTCAAGGACAGCCTCAGCAACCTATTGAGACCCTCAGCAATTTAGTGAGACCCTGTCTCAAAGTAAAAAATAAAAAAGGACAGGGGATGTAGCTCAGTGGTAAAGAGCCCTTGGATTCAATCCCCAGTACCAAAAAAATAAAAATACAAAAATTATAAAGATTCCTTAAAAATCTCCTAATTTACTTTGCTCTGTTTTCTTTTTTCAGTACCATGTGCATGCTTGGCTACTGCCAACACCAAGGAGCTGTCTCCGGCAGCAGGTTAAGCAGCTCTGTGAAGGCCAGCATCCTGGGTCGAGCAGGATTGGGCAGACAGCACGTTGATCTAGAGTGCCAACATCCCAGATCAGTTTAACTCCCCTGTTGGTGTTGATTTTTTTTAGAGATGAGGGCCTCCCTATGCTGCCCAAGCTGGCCTCCAGCCTCAGCCTCTCCAGTAGCTGGGACCATGTGTACAGCTTTGCCAATTTTCAACAAATTTGGGTCTAGCAAGTCCACTTCTAAGGATCCACTCTGCGGGTGCACTCTGACAGATGGAGAACTGGGCAGTAAAAGGTGGGCTTACTTACCATGGTGAGTTCCTAGCACTGCACTTCACATCCAGTCCTCACAAGAACCCGAGGGTGGCTCTAGACTCACCATTTTATACTTAAGGAAGCTGAGTTTGGTACAGCTAGTCATTTCCCCACAGGCAAAGTGACAGTAGAGGTGACAGACTCAGTCAACCTGGCTCCAGTGTCTCTGCTATACGGAAGTCCACAGGGGCACTGTTTGTGACAGAGACAGGACAAACCTAAATCACCCCGATTTGGAGACTGGGAAAACAAAGCACAGCACGTCCACACCACGGAATTCAATGCAGCTTGCAAAGAAGGGAACAGAACTACGGATCCTGACACCGAGAGTTTTCCAGAAACCCAGGATGTGAGCAGGAAAAGCAAGGGCCCAGAAAATTGTGTCCCCAACTGTCTGTGAAAATGGAAGGTACATTTTTATACTCTAATCAGAGAAGGACTGATAATGATGAGAGAATTTTTAAGCATATATCTTTTAGTACTGTTACTGTATTAATATGAATTCTTTTTCAAAAGGTACATGAAATTAAACAGACACACACACATACACAAACATGTATAAAGTGCTTGGAATACAACAATAGTGGCTAACATTTATTGAGCACAATTCTGGATATTTTACATGTGTCATCTCATTGGATATTCAAAAGAACCCTACTAAATAGTATTATTCAGAATGTGGTTGCAAAAAGGAATTTGTCCCACTGAAACAAAGCCCCTTTGAAACTAAAAGCTTCGAAGTGTTTTAGCTCCAAATTTCCTCATGCTGAGAATGGATAGTAAGAACACCACCCCCCTTCCCGCCTGGCTGGGGCAGGAGCCAGGGAGACTGAACTGTGACAAGCCCTCTGGCCAACGCGGCTAAGTCTGCAGTCTGCATGTGTATTCCCTGACTTGTTTCTATAAATTGGAACCATTTCTACAGGACTTAGAGAGAAGCAATCTAGCTGCTTTTCCCCAACTGGATCAAACTGCGTTAAATTCATTTTCCTTTTTATATCATTGGCTTATTTCTCATGCTGGCGGCCAGTCAAATCCAGCCAGCCAGGATCCAGGCAGGGTCTCCTGGCCTGCTGGTAAGAGGAGGTGGCCCAACCAGGAGGCAGAAGCTAAACACTGACTAGCTAGCTTCAGAGCCAGTGCTCCTAACTCCCATCCAATAAATGATCACTATTCTTTTGGATAATTTGTCCAAGTATTTGTCAACCCACATTGTAGTTAGTTCCCAAGTTCCTTGTTTGTTTTATGAGTTGTTGCCTGCTTGTCCTTTCCTGTTTTTGCATATTTAAAAAAAAATCTAAATGCATCTCTATGTTTATTCAGTCCACCTGCTGGTTTGAGACCAGGATGCCAACACGTGAAGTCAGAGCTTTGGTTAGGGCGCCTATCTCTCCCTCCCAGGTTGGAGTCATTTTCTAACTCCACCTGCACTTCTGTGCTAACGTGCAAATTAACAATGAAGGGCAGCGATGGGTAGAGCTTGGAGAGGTGCCACAGAGACTCCTGGATGGGTCAACTCCGACGTTTTGCTCACGGCACTGAGGATGGTTCCAGCGCTGAGTCATCCCCCGTCCCTGTGTCTTCATCTTGTTCCCAAGGACATGAGAGTTCTGCTGCCATTTTGCGAGAGTCATTTCTGCTGCCTTCCACTGTTACCACCAGCGGGGCCTCCAGGCCCACCTCTTGTTGAGGACTCTACAGAACAGACAGAAGGCCTCTCCCAGCGCCTCACTCTTATCAGATCTCTGCAAACTTCTTGCACCAAGGTGTGGTTGGTTCCAATTGGCCAACAGCCCATTTCCAGCTTCTAAGTCCTCAGAGCATATGCACAGATTCCTTCACTGTCCCAGAAGAGTATCTCACCAGGTTCTAGGCAGATTGATTAGGACATCTGCCTTCTCACCGATGCCCTCACAAACTCTGGCTTCGATTTGTTTTCTTTGTTATGACTTTGAAGATTACTAAACCTTGCTGTACAGAGACGATGGAGAAAGCGACATTGGTTGTTCTCCTTTCTCTTGTTCTCTCTTAACATTTATGCAGACACCCTCAAAGCAGCAGGGAAGGCTGCTCTTCTGGAGTGGCCTTTTTCTCACCTCCATCCCAATGCCCTCCAGGAGGAGAAGACTAATCTGACTGGCTGCCTTCTGAGGTAGTGGTGCGAGGGGTCACTGGGTTGGTGTCCTCTGCGCAGACCGGCCATTTGCTCTTTGGCTCTATTTACATAAACCTCCAGCACAGCCCCGCTCCCCCTTGGCCCTGAGCCTAAACTGTGCACTGCAGAGGTGTGCCAGCGAGCCCTGGGGAGGCACTTACAGGAAAGAGGAACTGAACAGCACCTGCTCTGCAGTGCTGTGCCCTGGGACCTCCCTTCAGACCTCAGGGGAAGCAGGGCTGGGCCCAGCGGGAGGCGGGCTTCTAGACCTTCCAGCCTGTGGTCTGAGCAAGGAAGGACCCACGCTTGGTTTAATGCTGTGCTGTCACCATCTTGAAATTATTAAGGCTTTCTTAAACAAGGGAACTCGGACTTTCACTTAGATTCTGGGCCCCGCAAATTATGCAGCTGGTCCTCATCCAGCCCTAAAGGCAGTCAATCCCACCATTACTTCTAAAAATACCTTCAGCTTTTACTGGAAAGGCTCTGACTAGCAGTTCGTTCCTGGCATGAGCTTTCAAACACTGTTCTTGTAGACTGTCACCAAAGCTGCGTGCATTTTAGGGAAAGTGTGCTCCCTCCCCCTTTTGTATCAACCCTTTAAAATTCTCAACTCCTAGGAAAACCATGCTCACCTAGGAATCTGAAGGTGCCTCTCTCCTCTCATTGAGATTACCCACAATTTAGGCTGGAACTTGTTCTTCTAATTTACTGTAACACTTTTGGAATCTTAAATCATGGGATATATCCTGCTGCTTTTTTTTGGGCGGGGAGGTACCAGGATTGAACTCAGGGGCACTGGACCACTGAGCCACATCCCTAACCCTATCTTGTATTTTATTTAGAGACAGAGTCTCATTGAGTTGCTTAGCACCTCACTAAATTGCTGAGGCTGGCTTTGAACTCCCCATCCTCCTGCCTCAGCCTCTGGAGCCACTGGGATTACAGGCCTGTGCCATAGCATCCGGCTTATCTTGCTACTTTTTATTGAATGTTTTCCAATTTATTTTCGGAAGAATTTCTTCATAGTGAACCCATAAAATCCAAAAAGGGAAAAAAATGCAATGAACAAATGTGTAACACAAATAAGAAATCATGTAACTTCCCCTAATCTCCTTTCATCTGCGGCCCCTGCCTTGTTCATCCATAAGTCTGTTTAGCTGTGCCTTGCCTGCCCTAGGGAAGCCCTCGTCACTCACACGGGAGGACATGATGCACACACCCATCTCAAAAGCATTGGGCAGTCTTTCCTGAGAAAACAACCTTTCTTGTAAGGGTAGAAAATGTCTTCACCATCTTGAACAGATTGATTCCTTGTGATTTCAGCTTACAAATTTGTTAACCATTGAGAGTAAAGTTAGTCAGGAAAAGACAGCCTTCAGGTGAATCCCAACCAGAGGCTATTGTTGTGCTGCCTGAAGGTGAAGAATGATTTTTATATCTTTTTAAAGGTTGTTGCTGGGAGCCATCAGCCAAGTAGGTATGACAAATTCCTTGCCAGCTTACTCCCATGCTGCCTAGTGGAAGGACTTCTGAAAGGTGACCTTGCTCAAGGACCAGGGCAGGATCCGTGTTTAGGGTGTTCCCCCTTTAGAATAGGGCAGTTTAGCATAATAGGAGAGTAGGGTGTTTCCCCTTTAGAATAGGGCAGTTTAGCATAATAGGAGAGTAGGGTGTTTCCCCTTTAGAATAGGGCAGTTTAGTATAATAGGAGATTAGGGTGTTCCTCTTTTGGAATAGGGCGTATCCTGCTGCTGAGTTCCTCTTGAGTGCTTAGGGTCAAACAGTATATTTTGGGAGACAGAAGCCCATGCGGTGTGGATTTGGGCAGAGAACGTGGATTCCCCCAGAGCGTGTTTGTAGACGGCCGGTGTGAGTTCGGGAATAAAGAATTGCTGTTTGAATCTACAAGCTGTGTGGAGACTCGTGATTTGTGCCCAGCCAGAGACTGCGGCAGGTTGTGACAAAGAACAAACACAAAAGGGTGCCACAGAGGGAGTGAGGGTCAAGTTCATGGCAACTCAGACCCTGTCTCAGGAAAAAAAATAAAGGATTGTGGGTGTGTAGCTCAGTGGCTCAGTGCCAGAGTAGTCCTGGTTTCAGACCCCACTACCACCAAAAAGAGACAGCCTAAAATATTTACTATTGGCCCCTTACAAAAGGAGATTTGCTGAATTCTGTTCTAGGGAACAGTAACACCTTGCCTTCCCTCTCCACTATGAAGTCATAATAGAAAAAGAAAAAAAAAAAAAAATCCTGTGCTTCAGCAAAAGGAACTTGTGGTTTTTAAAATAATTCTATAGGAGAACCATTGATTTGGACTAAGTTCCTGCACAGGCCCCAAAAGATCAAATTAAAAGGGAAACACCAATGCTAACGTTCCAAACCACCCAGGCCAAGGCAAGTCCAGAGAGAGGGGCAAGTCCCACCCAGGCAGGTTCTGGCTGGCAGGATACGAAAGTCCCCTCTGCCTTCACCTTCACAAGGAAAGCCACAGTCACATTTGCTCCTCATTCTGCTTCCTTCAGCTCTTTTCTCAGAGTGCTCCTGCCCTGCTGCAGCGGGGCGCGCTCTGAACCTCCGCTGATTCCCAAGGCTGCCTGACTCACAAGCTGTTCTCTGCTGAAATTCTATTGCATCGATTTGGTCTGAAGTCTTTCTGTTGGCAAGGTCTCCACCTCCACTGCCCTCAGCTGTGTTCCTTCTCCCTCTCCACAGCAGCCATCTCTGCTCCCACCACCTGGAGAGCCTTCCCTGAGCTGTCTGGGAGCCCCAGTCCGCTCTGAGGAGAGCAGTCCCATTATGGCTGCCCTGCCCAGAAGTAAGGCCACCCAGCTTACAGGGAGGCTGACCCCTCCAAGAGGGTCCCCAGGAAAAGGGCCTGCGGAGATGCTCCCTATAGCGAATGTTGGCCGACAGGACCACCCCGTCAGCTTAGTGAGCAGAAACGCCTGGGTGAACTCGGAGCAGGAGAGCCCCCGCCCCAACTTAAGTTGCTCACTCAATTTCCAGAGGCCTGTTGTTAATCTTGATTTTAGAAGGCCTGGGGCAGAGAGGGACTGGTGAGCCTCAGGGTGTCTCCATGCTGTTTCGGCCCTGCACATCCTTGCCTCTCACTGGTGTTTCTTGGATCTTCAGGAGACTCATTAAGTACGGGCCTGGCCAGCCCCAGCTCTCCTCCCTGGCAGGTAACCTTGCTCCCATTACCTGCACCAGCCTCAAACTTGCCCTGACTAAGCATCCTTCAGGCCTTTGGCTACAGTATAAGCCTATCCTAGTGGTCCGTGAGGGACTGAGAAGACCCCCCTGGGAGCAGGGAATGAGGGTGTCTTGTCCATAGAGATATAAAATCAAAGCCAGTAGGGCGCAGTGGTGCATACTGTAGTCCCAGAGACTGGGGAGGCTGAAGCAGGAGGATGACAGGTTTTGAAAAACCAGCCTCTACCTCAGAGCAAAGCCTGTCCAAGGAAGAGACATGACCTTTGTCCTTGGAAAGACCCACAGAGCACTCCTAGGCACATTCCCACCCTGCTAAGTGGTTTATCTACAAATAACAGGAGAGATCTGCTGCCCCAGGTGTCCCTGACTCAGTCAGGCTAGGTGGGGACCCATAGCAACCCCCTAGCAGCCACCAATCAGCATGAGACAAGGAAATACCTGGGATGCCAGATGACCCTCCCAGTAGTTTATGGTGTTGGGAAACCTCGTAGTTCAGCAAGAACACCCCTCTTGACTTAAACCAATCAGTTCAAATGAATCCCCCTCTTGTAGTAACCAATCACCCTACCCAACTTGCTCCCACCAGTGAGTGTGCTAATCATGTTTTGGAGTTGTTTTATGATTTTCCCGCGGTATGTGACAATTTGCAAAGAGATGCTATTGAAGCCAGATTTAAAGTTAGGTAGTCAGGTAAATAAGGTCTAATATCGAGTGAAATCTAAAATGGAGGCCATGCTGACAATGATTCCAGAAACGCAGGACAACTCATGGAATGTTAATGAAGTCCCGGGAAAGGCCCTAGGCCAAAGTCCACCCCAAAGAAATGTTAATGGAACCCAGGAAACAGCCCCCAACAGATTTGGAGATAGCCCATCCCAAGAAGGGATAATGAAGTCCTTCCTGCCCAGATTACTTCTTTGGCCCACCTGTGTCCCACCCCTCAAGCCCTCCAACCTACATTCCATCACTGAAAGAACTATAAAAAGGGGAGACAACAGCACTTCCACAGATTCCACCTCTTGGGTCCCCTTCTTCCTAGGGAGAAGTCTTTTCTGCTGTCCTTTAGTAAACTTCTAATTTCTACTCTGACCTTGCCTCGGCGTGCTCTGTGGTGTTATTCTTCAACATTGGGGAAGCAAGGACTCGTCATGGTCAACGGCGGTAACACTATAATGTATGTGGGGGTCCCTGCCTTCCCCAAAGAGTATATAAAATTGCTGCAAACCCTGGGCTCAGGGCCTCTCAGCGTCACCAGTTGCTGTTTGTGCACGCGGAGGACTGAGCTAGCTCGCAATAAACACCTCTTTGCTGCTTACATCCATCTTGGTCTCTGGTGGTCTTTTGGGAGTCCCGAATTTGAGCATAACAGTTTGAGGCCAGCCTCAGCAACTTAGTGAGACTCTGTCTCAATCTAAGAAAGGACTGGGGATATGTCTGAGTGGTAGGGTGCTTGCCTCATATGTATGAGGCCCTGGGTTCAAAAAGCTGAACTCACATAATTATATGTACAAAGTCCAATAACAGAACATATTCCCATTTTGTGTTTACTTTCTACAATTTTATCATTTGCTTTCTTTGATTATTTCTGAAAATAATTTTGCTACGTAATGGGAAGAGAGTGTGTGTGTTTTACAAAGTGATCCCCTTTGGGTGTTTCATAAACTGGGAGCTGGCTCTGGGACCCCACGCCCACCCCAGCCCGCCTGCTTTCAGCTCCAGTGCTTGTCAGGCTCACCTCTCTCTCACCTACTGCCCTCTTCTCTACCTACCTACCGACTTATTCCCTCAGCAGCCACGCCCTCAGGCCCACTCCCACGACCTGGTCTTCCCCTCAGTGCTGGATCTCACCAGTGTCCTGCACTCGCTAACTCCATCCTCGAGCCCCTGCACCCACCACACTGCCCATCTTCTCGGACCAGATCCAACAGCAAAGTCTTACTGATGAAGTCATGGATTCCTTTCTGTGTGCATTAGATCACTTGACTCTTGACGGTGGATCCATGCGTAGTTCTTACAGGGCTCACTTCCAAGATGCTGCCTCCTGGTTTCCCTGCCTCTCGGGCTCCTCCTACCTCAGGCCTCCCGTGCCGGTCCTTTTTCTTAGCCTGTCTCTTAGTATCATCAGTCCTCAGGGTTGGGGTGGAGCCTTCTCATGCCTTCTGCACAATCTCCCAGAGGGAATCTCACTTTCAGGGCAAGGACATCAAGCCCAAAGAAGTGGAGAGATCTGTCCAAGGTCACATCCTGTGATAGTGTCAGAATTCCTTCTGCTTAAGTCTGTCAGGTGCTTAGACATTGGGCTGGAAGCCAGGGACACAGATGCTAATAGACAGACGCCTTTGCAACCCGCATGGCCCTTCCCCTCCCCGCCACTTCCCCTCCCTGGCCCCACCTGTAAGTTTCCACTTACCTTTGATCCTCCGGGAGACTTCCTGACTGCTGGGAGGCCTGGCCTGCTCCTCCCCGCAGGGCTGGAGCAGCTCTTCCGGCTCCCTTCCATTCTCACATTGCTGAGGTGCCCTCTATTCCCTTCTCCCACTGGGCCTCGATTTCTTGTAGGTCACAGGATTTTCCTTCTGGTTGAGCCGAGAAGAGCAGAACAGCCACATCACCAGGTCACCAGGAGCCGCAGCAACCCTTTCGTTTCCCTAGGAAGGCCAACAGTCCATCCGTTGAGGGAGGGCGGCAGGACCCAGGCCAATACCTGCATATGGTGATTACCCAGAGCTGTCCGTTTTAGGAACAGTGAATTCAGGAACTGCTTGACTTTATGTTACATGTTGGAGAAATGTCATCTTTCCCAGGCAGAGAAAAAGAATGCACAAAGAGTGTTATTTTGTTTGGAGGTAGACAAGGACCAGCTGACTCTGGCTGTCCCTACAATCCCGCGGCGCCATTTCATTTCACATGGTCCTCATGTGGGGAAACAGAATCCATTTTTCTTTGTCATTAAAATTCTAAAGAACATTACATAGACGTTAAATGAAAGTCCAGTTTGCTCATCAGGAGAGAAAAATCTATGTAGATTGGTAGATGAGTCTTGCAAATTCAAGGTCTGCTTTTCATTAGATTAGACAGCACTGCCACCTGGTGGGTGCTGAGAGTTCCTCGTGGAGCTGCGTGCCACGGCTATTTCTTGGTAAATTACTGTGAATAAGGTCATTTGCATTCTGAAATGAATCTAAACAGGGTACTTCAAGGAGAATTCTGTGGCCTGGTATTTACTGTCACTCAGGAATTCGGGCTCACTACTTATAAAGGCAGAGATTTCCAGTAAGAAAAGTTTAAGACTCCTTTGTATTTTTGTTTCTTTACAACACAGTCCCAGGAAGGATGTCCGGCAGTACTGTGTCCACGTCCAACACGTGCTTGAATGAATTATTTTCTCTATGTGGTCGCATTATCAAATTGGAATGCAGGGTGGCTCTTTTTTCTTTCATTTCCTTCCTCCCTCAACACTTTTTTTTTTTTCCTTTTTTTTTTTTTGTGTGTGTGTGTGTGGTGCTGGGGATTGAGTCCAGGACTGTGAGTGCCAAGCAAATGCTCTACAGCTGAGCTGTATCCCCAGCCCTCATTTACTTTTTTAATTTATAAATATTTCAAGCAGAGAGTGAAGCTGAGAAATGGGTAAACACCTAAACGCCCAGTACCAAGGTTCTACCATTAATATCTTACTGTTTACTTTAAATATCCTTCTATCCTTCCATCCATCCATCTTGTGTTTAAGCATTTTTTAAAGCGCTCCAGATATGTCTTTCCCTAAGTATTTCAGCATCCATATCAGTAACAATTTTTCTTTTTTGTTTTGCTCTATAAAACATATAATAGATCAAAAGTATAAAGAATATCCACTCAAAATCTCACTCCCATTTACACCTCCCATCATATCCCCGCCTCTCTAAGCTACCATGTATTTGTTTTGAAGTTGTTTTATTGTTTTGGCACTGGGCTTCGAACGCATGGGTGCTCTACTACTGAGAAGCATCTCCTGCCCTTTTTATTTTTTGAGACAGACTAAGTTGCTCAGGCTGGCCTTGAATTTGTGCTCCTCCTACATCAGCCTCCCAAGTTGCTAGGGAGACAGGGTGTGCCACCATGCCCAGCAAATAACCATTTTCTATTTTCATTAGTTTTGGAATTAGCCTTTTGGTGTTGCTTTGTTTAAAAAACTAAGCAAATGCATGCACATACTCTTACTTATTTCTTATACAAGGAAGCAAAATACTATCACTCTGCTTTTTTTCATTTGATGATATATCCTATAGGACTTTCTCCAACTCACAGATCTTCTTGATCCTGTTTTTGAGACTCCACAGCACTAGTGTGAAGATCTACTGTGATACATCCCATCCACATCTACTATGGACGTGCTACTAGGTTGTTTTTAATATTTAGGTATCATAAATTACTGCACTGAAAAGCCCTGGACATGTTATTTTGGATTTGTGATGCTATATCTCCAGAGTCAATTCCTGAAGTGGAGTTGCTAGGTCAACTGTCAAGTGCATACAATTGTAGAAATGCATTGCCAGATAGTGCCCATTTCCCCTCCAGGGGGCTGTTAACATTTTACATCCCATAACCACATGAAAGTGCTTGTTTTCTTGCAGCCTCACCAATAGAGTGTTTTATTAGTTTTCTGTTGCTACATAGTAATCGCCATGATCTTAGTGGCTTTAAATGAAGCACATTTTCATCTCATAGTGTCTGTGCATCTGAGTACAGCTTAGCTGGATCCTGTGCTTAGGTCCTACAGGGCCATAAACGAGTTGTTGGCCAGGCTTCATAGTTATGTGAGGACTCTTGGAGATGGATCTGCTTCAGTTTCATTCAGTTTGTGGAAAGAATCCATTCTGTAAACTCATGGCAACTTGTACCCTATGACCAGGAAGAGAATGACTGTGGCCACAAGAAAGGATTAGGCCCTCTGTTGAAGGGCACTCTGCTGATTAAATCAGGGCATAAGGATAATGAACTTGCAGTTAACTGATTAGCAACCTTAATTACATTCATTAAAACCTCACCACATTTGCATTATTACATAACCTAACCATGAGTATAAGGCTGGAGGTCAGAGATAATGCGGAAGACGTTTGAATCCTGCTTATCACAAATTTTCCATCAAGCTTCTGAGTATATGCTGATAGGTAAGCAATGGTTTCTCAGTGTCTTAATTTGCATATCTTCTATTTTGAATTAAGTTAAGTGTGGATTCACCTTCAACTTTGAATATCTTTGTGAACTATTTCTGTCTTGGTCCATTTTCTACTGGGTTGCTGGCTTTACAGATTGACCCCAAGTGTCCTTTGCCACTTAACTACATTCCCGGCTGAGTGTGGCTCAGTGACAGAGTGAACAAGGGTTCAATTCTCAGTATCAAAAAGTAAATAAACAAATCAAGTAAATTCCCTTCTTGACATTTGTTTCTTGGATCTGAGGAACCAAGATATTTGTCCTGTGTAATGCCGATAGCATCCTTGAGTGTAGTTTAGCAATATTTATCCAGCATTCCTTAGACTGGCAGTAAATCTTCAATTCTATATTTAGTTTTGGGGCAAGAATTCTTCAAAGATGTATTTGTTTTTAAAAAAGAGATTTCAAGAGAGCTGGGGAGGCTGAGGCAGGAGGTTTGCAAGTTGAGCCAGACTGGCCAATATAGCAAGGTCCTATCTCAAAATTAAAAATAAAAAGGGCTGGGGAATGCAGCTCATGGTAGAGGGTCCCTACATTCAACAATCTCCAGGACGGGGGTGATGGTGGTGATTGATTTCTGGGAAAAAAATCCAGTGAATCTTTGTTTCTCAGTATAGCCATGATGCTCTGGAAAATGAATTCTGAACTGACATTCTCCTGCTAGAAGAGAGAGCAGACAGAACCTCAGAGTTCATACCCTCAGCAGGGTCTGGAGTGGGGGCAGCTTCACCTGGAACAGTGGCACTTCTCGGCACTTACCTTAGCCTGGAGAATCCCTTGTAATGTCCCTCCTTACTGCCCAGCCTAAATGAGACCTGAGACTGAGATGAGTGACTTCTAACTTCAGAACAAACTGCACCTAGTCTCTTGGAGATAAATAATAAACTCACCCTTGGGAGGCTGAAAGGACAATCTGGTTTAAACAGGGCACTTCTGTGACTTGGAGGTAAGGACTTCCAATCTAGCCACAGGGGCTAGGACCGATGCATCCAGTCATTGGACTGCAACTAGTTAGAACACTGCTGTCCTGCAGGCTAGTGGTGACAAGAGCCAACGGAGTGAGCTTTCTCCAGGTCCTGCTAACTCTCAGGAGTGCTCCGAGAGGGAAGTCTGCAAAGGCCAGCCTCAAGGAAGGGGCTTCAAGGAAGGGCCAGACAGTCGGCCTCTGAAGTCAGACCCAGGCCTGGATCCTGAGGACCGCTGCATCTGCCAGGGAAGGAAGTCTGGGATCCACCTGAGGCCATACCAACTCACCGCAGATCTTTCCCTAAGGCTCCCTTCTGGGCAGTGTTGTGACCTGTGTGTCTAAAAGCAGTGAGCATCCTGCTGGCTTCTGTGGAGGGAACTTAAGCAAACCATGTGATGCTTCTTCACACGAGATCTCTGCGCAGATTATATTAATGTAGTCTATAATTTTAGCCAAGATAGACAAGAGGTGGGGGACTTTTGTGCTGGACCTCATTGTTTGTAGGTCTCATATCACAGATAAATGGTTCAAAGCAGACATTTGTATTAAAGGCAAAAAGCAGAAGATCTGAAATTTTAAAACTCCAGTTACCTAAGTCAACAGGCTCCAGCATTTAAATAAACCAGTGAACAGACTAAACTAAAACCCCTCTTCATTGGCTTCGAAGACAGAAACCAACTTAGTCATTATGCCATGTCACAATAAAACAAAATCACACCATATTTTGTCTTCAGGAATAACCAATCAGTTTCGTAAATTCTTATTTTGTTTATAAAGAGTTTATTTTAAAAGCTTTGTGGTGAGGATGTAGGGAAAAAGGTTCATTCACACATTGCTGGTGGGACTGCAAATTGGTGCAACCACCCTGGAAAGTAGAATTAGAGATTCCTCAGAAAACTGGGAATGGAACCATCTTTGACCCAGCTATCCCACTCCTTGGTTATACCCAAAGGACTTAAAGTCAGCATACTATAGGGACACAGCCACATATAGCAGCTCAACTCACAATAGCCAAACTATGGAACCAACCTAGGTGCCCCTCAACAGATGAATGAATAAATAAAATGTGGTACATAGACACAAAAGAATATTACTCGCCTAAAGAAGAATAAAATTATAGTATTTGCAGTTAAATGGATGGAATTAGAGAATATCATGCTAAATGAAATAAGCCAATTCCAAAAAACCAAAGGCCAAATATTTTCTCTGATAAACAGATGCTGATCCATACTGGGGCAGTAGGGGAAGGGTAGGGAAGAATGAAGGAACTTTGGTTTGTGTAGAGGAGAGTAAGGGGAGGGGCTGTGGGATTAGAAGGATGGTAGAATGAGACAGACATTATCACCCTATATACATGAATGATTACTGGTTTGACTCTGCACCAGTACAGCCAGAGGAAGGAGAAACTGTGCTCCATTTGTGTACATTGTGTCAAAATGTATTCTACTGTCATGTAGAACTAATTAGAACAAATTAAAAAGAAGCAAAAAAACTTTCTGTAAGTCAAGTGACCTTGAGTATTTGAGACATAACTGAAAACTGGATAAACAGCAAAAACTACTCAGATAGTTATTCTTGAGGAATTACCATCTTTATTATTGTGTGTTTCATGCTGCAGATCGGATGCACATGCAAAGCACATACTCAACCACCCTTATCCCTCTTGAGGAATTATATTAAGAAGTGGCACTTCTTAAAGTGAATGAATGTTTGCTAGAACTTGCTGAATCTTTTCCATCAAGGTTGCCCAAATAAAAAAGTAAAACATACAGAGGGTCACTAGGAGGGCGCACAGGACTCAGCACACAATTATACTCATGGCTGGGATTTACTGTATGGACATAGTAAGAGCACATGGTTGGATCCTAAGGACCAAAGAGGTAGAGGGAGTTGGGGGAACCCACATGCAGGCCCCCCCCACTCCATGATGTATGGCCCATTATGCATACATTTTGTAATTCAATGGCATTTTATTTTTGTTTAATATTTGTGTGTGTCTAAAAAATAAAAAATGGGAGGCAGAGGCAGGAAGGTGGAATGTTAAGGCCAGCCTGGGCAACTTAGTGAGATCTTGTCTCAAAATTTAAAATGAAAGAAGGGGGCTGGGGATATGGCTCAAGTGGTAGCGCGCTCGCCTGGCATGCGTGCGGCCCGGGTTCGATTCTCAGCACCACATACAAACAAAGATGTTGTGTCCGCTGATAACTAAAAAATAAATATCAAACAAATTCTCTCTCTAAAAAAAATAAAAATGAAAAAATAAAAATAAATAAATAAATAAAATGAAAGAAGGGCTGGGGATATAGCTCAGTGGTAAAGAGCCCCTGGATTCCACCCCCAGTACTGAAAAAAAACAAAAACAGCTGACAGCCAAACCCAAGATACAAAGCTACAAGAAGGAGGTTTCAGATTCTGAAAGGCAGGGCATCTTGAGATTACTTAATGCTTAGGACCTCAACCTGGGAAGTTCATCAGAATCATCCTTGCAGTTACAGTTATGCAAACTGTCATCTCCTGTGTTTATAGTCACAGAACTCTGGCCCAAATCTACTGGTTTGGGAACAATCTAGAGATGGGACCAGTTGAGAACTGTGGAAGGTTGGGGATTTTCCCACCATATGAGCTGGAAAGCTATTCTGTTTCATTGATAAGGCAGAAGACATGAGATTCCTGGGTCAGAGACAAAGACCTTTATTACCCAGAGCAAAAGCAGCAGCCCATGCTTCCCGGTCCAGCCAGTTCCCACTGCAGACGTGATGAGCAGGCACGGGGGTCTGCACATGCTGCAGGGCGCTGAGCTTGAGGACTCATCACTGGGACACTGAGGGAAGCTCTTTGCCTTTGCTGGAAGGTGAGACCCCCTTTCCTGAGGTTGCCTGCTACAATGTAGGATCTTACCAACTTAAAAGGTGAGAAATAATCTCTCAATATTGTTTTAACTTGAGCTTCTCTCTTTTAAATGAGATTAAACCCTCTCCCAGGTGTCTAAAGGACATTTGTATTTATTTTTATGAACTCTATTCATACTTTGTTTATTCTCATTTTAGACAGAACACTGAAGTCAAAGTGAGTAACAAATTCATTCAAGAAGTAAGTAAAGTGGCCGAGTTGAGATTTTAACCTGGCTGGGCATGGTCATGCACACCTGCAATCCCAGTGACTTGGGAGACTGAGGCAAGAGGATCACGGGTCCAAGGCAAGCTGGGCAACTTAGTGAGACCTTGTCTCAGAATAAAGCTTTAAAACAAGGGGCTGGAGATGTAGCTCAGTGGTAGAGTGCTTACTCAGCATGTGAGCGTGGGAGATCCCCTGGGTTCACTCCCCAGTACCATAGAGGAAAAACAGATTTGAACCTGGGTCTCAGTGACACCTGTAACAAGTTATCAACCTATTGCCTCTCAGCTCCAAATTCATCCTTTTTGCCTGCACTTTGAAGCAGGTCTAAGCCTGTCCTCTTTGCTGCTGGCCTGCAGGGGAGACGTGCAGGAAGAGAGGGTTTGCCTGGGGGTTCTGGGGGCAGGTAATGGTGCTGCATTCCAGCACCAGGTTCCCACCTGCAGTGGCTGGAGGCGGCCTGCACTCTGCCATCCAGCAGATTTGTCCTGGAATACCTCTAGGAAGACACCTCCAAATCAAGGGCTTCCCTGTACCCCGGAGGGTGGACTTCTGGCAAGTTCCATGGGTGAAGTATAGGGTTACTTTTATTTAAAAAAAAAATATATATATATATACACACACACACACACACACACACACACACACATTATATATATATTTATAGTTGTAGATGGACAGAATGCCCTCACTTTATTTTTATTTGGTACTAAGGATCGAACCCAGTGCCTCACACATGCCAGGCAAAGTGCTCTGCCGCTGAGCCACAGCCCTGTCTCAGAGTACAGGGGTACTTTTATGCCACCGCTGTGCCCCTTCTCCAACAAGGTCTGGATCTCAACTGGTAGTCGTGTCTTCCCTGGATGCCGTACCCCAGGGGCAGGAGCACTGGCTGTTCTTTATGTTATGTTCTTTAGTTTTTGTTTTTTACTTTCTTGGGCTCTGAGATAGGCCAAAGAGCTTCTTTCTCCCCAACACAAGATCCAGACATCACTGAGCAGGTGAGACAGTGGCGAAGTCCCTGTGGTCTGAATGTGCAGAGCGCCTGGGAGACCCTCCCTCTGGACCTTGACAGCAAATTTGGAGCTGAGAGGCAGTAAACTGGAACTGGCACCAGGCTATCACCCAGGTTGTCTAGGGAAAACAGAGACTGTGATCACGGTTGGCTTAGCAGAGTTTATGTGCTGGTTAAAGTGAAACAGCGTTCGTGAAACAATTCCCAGAAGACACAGATGCTAACACAGGGTTTACACGGGTTGGCTTTGAGGAGGCCGCTTTCAGCTCTCTGGTGCCCGCGCTGTTGACTTTTCTCAAGCTCTAGGCCACTTGAGTTGTTCCTTAGCCCTGCCCTGTTCCCCTCTGGGACATACCTACTTGCTGGCTGAGGCTGGCCCTGGCCTTCCAGAGGTGGGCAGCTCCACCTGTAGACCCTCCCAGGGCCTTGCAGAAATCACCAGCTCCTTTATTCTCCAGTGTTACCGAGGTAAAACTTCCACATGGTAAAGTCTGTTTGAAGTGTACAGGTGAATGAACTTTGGCAATTGTGTAGTCTGTAACACCAGTGCAGTCAAGATAGAGAACAATTTTCAAAAGTTTCCTTGGCCTCAACCTTGTTATTTTATTTTATTTTTGCAGTAGTGGGGACTGAACTCAGGGCTTCAGGCATGCTAGGTATGCATTCTATCACTGAGCTACATCCCAAGATCATTTTTTGAAATTTTATTTTGAGACAGGGCCCTGTTAAGTTATGAGGCTGGGCTCAATTCTGGGATCCTCCTGTCAAGTAGCTGGGATTATAGGCATGCATCATGATGTGTGGCTTTCATCATTTTTTTTTTTTTTCACATAAAATGACAGCTATGGAGCTGAAATATGTCTTTGGTAAATAACGAACTTCACAGGGTTAATTGTCACTATTTCAAAACCTGAAAATGAAAACACCAATGTAAAATAGAAATACAATGGGGGCTGGGATTCAGCAGGGCACAAAGCCTTGGATTTAGTCCCCAGCAGTAAACAAACAAAAAAACCCCAAAACAACAACAAAAATACAATGAGAAGAGGAACTAATGGCTTCAGTTAGAGGTTTATGTTCACAAAGGATTATACCCATCATGTATTTTATTTTTCATATCCTTGGTACTTTATAATCCTGTTTACTCTTTTATTTTAGCTGACTTATCATCTTCAACATTACTCACTTATATTAACTACTATTAAAATGCTACTCTACAACTATAAACCCCAATTTTGATAGGGTTGGAATTTAGACCTTTTTTCCTGCTATTATTTATTTTCCCAATCACAGCAGTATCATAGGACACTTACAACTAGGTTAAATGATTTGAATACAACTCAGAGCTGGGAAATTGGGCAAGATGGATGGCTTTACAAATTATCCTGCTGAGTCTTTGAATAAGAAAATAATGAAATGTTATTTGTTCTCCCCTTTTCAGAACAATAGAGATTATCATGTTAATAGTTAAGCATTTTCCAACAATCTGGCTGAAAACCTTGGGAATTTAGTTTAGCTACAATAAATAACGTATTTTTAAAAGATACATTTACTCTCCATCACCTCAATTGGTTCTGTTGCTCTTCACCAACAATTCAATTTATCATTCTGCTTTATACTATGCTAAATGATTTGAGTTTATTTTTCGGTTATACATTATCCTGATTTTCTTTCCTCCCTCTTTTCACAAACCAATTATAAATGCTGTTGAGCAAGATAAGAAGCAGCTCAAGATTATGGGAAAATGTGCATGAATTTTTTAAAAAGTTGTATAGCATAAGACTGTATTAAATTTCAGGATTATATATGAGTTAATATCACTGGATAAAATTATGCCTATCAATACCTTTGGTTTCTCTAATAGAAATAAGACTGCAGTATATTTGGAAGTCTAGAGAAACATTCTGATCACATAACTACTTGGAACTTTTTTTCAGGCCCCTACAAAACTACTTTCCTTTTAAATTTGTTCTTCAAAATCAACAGGAAACCAGGAGTTTTGAAATATGGTTTGGAAGTTTGAGGCTAGGACAGTATGTCTTTTCAGAGAGGAATATTTTCGCATCACTTGTGGACTTCAAGCCTGAAGATGGAAAGTCTCAGTTGGCTATTTCCTAGTTGTTTTACTTCCTTTTTTACACATCTTTTAGCTGTGTAAAAAAGGAAGTAAAACATCTATCACACGGGCTGAGAGCATCCAGTAGGCTGGTGCTCAGTATGATGGTTTAGAGCAGCTGTGTCCCCTAGGGAAAAATGTGAGACACATTTCTAATTAGGAAAAAAAAAAAAAAAAATCTAGTAGTCATATTACAAAGAAGGAAAAACAAAAAAAAAAAAAAATAAAAATTATTTAATGACTTATATCTGATCTAATTTATAAAAATATCAAAGTTATGAGGCTTTGGGCATGCTGGGCAAGTGCTTTACTACTGAGCACTTTTAGTAAGCCTTTTGAAATCCGGAGTGTATTTTACATTACAACATGTTACAATGAAGACTAGACATATTTCAAGTGTTCAACAGCCATATGTAGCTAATGGCTTCTAAACTAGACAGCACTGGTATGGGTCTGTTAATTTGTCACATAAACTAGTTGATCATTTAGAAGGGATCTAACCTAAACTTGAAATGGTTTTAACAGACTCTAGGGAATTCACAACTTTTTCTCCAAGTAGGCACTGTCTCCTTCAGTATGTCAATTTAAAAAAAAATTAAAATTAAAATACTAAAACATATAAAGAAAAAATCACCAGTTCAAAACTAACCAATATGACTAGCAACTACAGATAGCATTTGGATAGGTAGGCCCCCTAAGTCTGGGAAGGGACCAGTTCTCTTGGTGCCACTTTAAGCCTTTAATTACAGTAACTCTAGATCCTATATCTCTGGTTTGCTCACCACTTTCATATGAAGACATTTTTCTTTCTTAGTATTTTGTTGTTGTTCTGGAAAAACCACAATGTACTCTGCTTTATGTTTTCCAGTCCAGGCAATCTGAAAATAACTTTTCATATATATTATAAAATGATGGGGCTATGGGAGGTCCCAGTGGCATATGCCTATAACTCAGGAGGCTGAGGCAGGAGGACCTCAAGTTGGAGGCCAGCCTTATCAATCTATCAATTTAGTGAGACCCTGTCTCAAAATAATAAAAAAAGGTTGGGATCACAGCTCAGTGGTAAAATGCTCCTGGGTTCAATCCCTACTACCAAAAAAAAAAAAAAAAAAAAAAAGAGGGATGGGCTATGCATGATCCATTTGGGTTCCACATCAGTCAATTCCTATTCCAATGTAGTCATTGCCTACATTCTTTGGCAATGATCCCTACATATGGATGAATGCATAGACTATAAGTCAGGTCACTATTCTGACTGGCTGGCTTACTTACACTCGCCACCGGTTATCAGAATTCTTATTCCAGAAAACCAGCCTTCTGAGTTTTCCAGTCGATGGATGGTTTGGATTTAGATTTTATATATTTCTCCCAAATAAAGCGAGAACCGTACAATTATACCTTGTTCATTTTAACACGTCGAAAAGCAGCCCAGCCCGAGCTGGGCAGGCCCCGCAGCAGGTGCACAGCGGAGGCAGCACTTCTTACAGGGCGGGGGTGCAGAGTGGCCACCTCCTTTCCCCCGAGGGTCCTGGCAGGGTCGGAGGAGACAGTGGCACTGCAGCGTCCTAGAAGTCGGGGTCAGTGTTGGGAAGGAGGGCAGGGGGCAGGGGGCAGGGTCAGCAGGGAGGGTTGGAGGGCAGGAGGGCGGAGGTCGCAGGGAACAGACCGCAACCTGTAACCAGCCCCTGCGTCCCCGCCCAGCGCGGCGCCGGCGGCCGGCCCCCGCGCAGGCGCAGTAGGGGCAGGCGGAGGCGCGGCGATTCGCCGGCCGAGGCCCCGCCCCGCCCCGCCCTGCGTCAGGATCACGTGTCGTTCGTGGCGGGTGAGCGAGAAGCCTGGCCTTTCCTTCCTGCGTGCCGCTCGCTGCTGCCGGCAGAGGCCGGCGCCTCAGCCCGCGCGCCTTGTGAGAGGCACCCCCGCCACGCCTGCCTGCGCTTGCCGCGAAAACAGCGTTTCCTTCGGGTGAGTGGGGGCAGGGGGGCAGGGCCACAGGGCGCGAGTTGCGCCGCGCCGCGCCTGACAGCCGCTGCCGCTCGCGCCACCTGAGGCCGCGCCACCTGAGGCACCTCCGACGGCGGAGGGCGGCGAATGTGAGGCTTGGGGCTGTGGGGCGCGCTCGGCAGCCTGGGGTGCGAGAGCGCACTGCCATTGGCTGGGCCGGTTTTGGCGCGCTCGCATCTGCGCTCCCCATTGGCTGGCGGCGCCGTCCAGGCGCGGTGGGGCGGGGCGCGGCTGGAACCCGCTAGTACCCTCGGTGGTGCGGGCGCTGGAGGGGGACCGGCTGGGGCCGGGACCGGTGGGGCGAGTGCAGCTGGTGGCGGACACCGGCGGGACGGGGTCGCCTTGCTCTGAGCGGGTCGCAGACGGGGACCCGCGGCGACGGCCTGGCAATCCTGTGCCGCGGTGACCCGGGGTCGCGCTGGCCCGCACCCTGCCCGGTCCTGGGGTTTAATGACTTCACACACTGGCGAGTCTGAAGCAGAGCGTGGGTGCTGGCGACCCGAGGGGTGGCCGCGACGGACCGGCGGCTCAGCCTCGTGCGAAGGCACCCTCGGGCCTCGCTGGGACGCGGCTGTCCGAATCCCAGGTCTCGCCGAGAAGCACCTGGGTGACTTGGGTTCCGTGGCAGTGACCCTCGCTTAGCCCCGGCCCCCGGCCCCCGGCCCCCGGCCCCCGTCCTGATTTGAGCATCCGGGGCCGAGACAGTAGACGGTAGCAGTGCACTGCTCGGTTAGCCATCTTACTCCTGCGCCCCTCGTTCCCCGGCGCCCCGGGTAGTAAAGAAGTGTAGTCGAGTTCGGAGACTCCACCCCGAGCAAAGGGATGCCCGCGAAACGCGGGAGGACTGTTGGAGGGGTACAGACTTGGCTGGGGACTCTGGGTTAGGTACCTCTGCCTCCTGCTCCCTTGCTTGTTAGTCCTTCAGGTCTAGGGGGTGGTTAAACGTTGCCTGTAAACGTACGTGAATGACCTCATTTTGATATTGTCACCACTAAGTGATTGCCAGTGCCCAGCTTGTTACAGCAACAGCAAAGTTGGGATGCTGTCCCTCAGGGTGGACTTGGGCATACCCAAGTGTCTGCTTTGCTTTTCCTGAGGTCCATTTCTCAGATCTTTGAGTTCTTTATTTAATCCAGGACACCATCAGTTCAAAATTTATGATTATGAATATTTTTAGCATCAACAACAAAGACAAAATCTGTACTCAATCTCAGGTGCAAACCATGCTCTGTTTTCTTACTTACTAGAACCTTGCACATTGCCAGCTGTATAATGAATCCCAGTATGAAGCAGAAACCAGAAGGAGTCCAAGAGAATGTGAAGGTATGTGACAGAATCCCTTTAGTGTGCTGCAGAAGGCATGTGGTGAAAAGGTTTGTTTTTTGTTTTTGCAGTACCGGGGACTGAAAACAGGGCCTTGCATGGGCTGGGCACATGACTGTACTGCCCCACTAAGCTGCCTCCCCAGCCCTTTTAAAATATTTATTTTTTGGTACCAGGGACTGAACCCAGGGATCCTTAACCACTGAGCAACATCTCCAGCCTTTTTTGTATTTTATTTAGAGACAGGGTCTCACTGAGTTGCTCAGGGCCTCACTAAATTGCTGAAGCCGACTTTGAACTCATGATCTTCCTGCCTCAGCCTCCCCCTGTGCTGGGATCACAAGCCTGTGCTACCATGCCAGCTATATTTTTACTTTTGAGTACCCGCTCACTAGGTTGCCCAGATTGGTTCAGAAACTTCCCTGGGCTCAAATGACTGGCCAAATAAGTAGAACTAGAGGTGCAAAAGGTATTTTTGACCTAATTTAGCCAAATTTAACTTGGCTATAATTTCTGTGAACCTTACTGAAGTTTTAGACAGGATCGCCTAAGTATTTCATTCTTTTTGATGCTGCCATGAATGGAATCGTTTTCTTAAATTTCATTCTTGGTTTTTCATTGCTATCAGATAGGAATACAGTAATAAAGTTTTTTTGTTTGTTTGTTTTTAGTTTTTTTATGTCTATAGTATAACCTTGCTAACCTCGTTTGGTAGTTCTAATAGTTTTTAATTAGAATCAGTTAGGATTTTCTATATACAAGATTACTTCTTAGATTTCATGAAATTATTGTATTAAAATCTTTTGTAAAAATCATAAGAATTAGTTTGAGTAGGGGACTCAAACACAGACTATATTGTATTATTTTGCACATTTTTCTAGAGTACCTCATATTCATTACTATCTAACCTGTTTTTGTAAGACTTTTTGAATCTCTGTATGATGCTCTCATTGTAAACCTTAAGTATTTATTCTTAGTACAATAGGACAGAGTTTGTTTAAAACTTTTTTAATATTTAGTTTTAGGTGGGCACAATATTTTATTTTATGTGCTGCTGAGGATCGAACCCAGTGCCTCATGCATGCTAGGTGAGCACTCTACCACTGAGCCACAACCCCAGCCCAAGTTTGTTTAATTTTTCAGTTTATAATTTTGACTGGGTCTATTTTGTGATTCTAAATGAATTTATAATTTAGTTAGGGACTGCCACACAGCTGAAACTATATGAGGATTCTGGGAAACATTATATTTTCAGGAAAAAGTATCAGTTTGCAGATTTAAATTAGAGTCAGTAAACTTACATTGATAAGTGAAAGCAAGTGTCTTTTGATAAATTGTTTTCGTTTATTGTGGTTTTCTCAGGAGCCTTATGTTATTTTTCTTGAATAGTATTTGACATTGATAAGCCATGAATTTAATTGTATTGGCTTCCATTTAGGGTGAGATATCTTCCTACTGTACTTTGGGTGTGTTTATTTAAATTTTTTCTTATGAAGGTTTTTCTTTTTTTTTTTTTTAAAGAGAGAATTTTTTAATATTTATTTTTTAGTTCTCGGCGGACACAACATCTTTGTTTGTGGTGCTGAGGATTGAACCAGGGCAGCACGCATGCCAGGCGAGCGCGCTACCACTTGAGCCACATCCCCAGCCCCAATTATGAAGGTTTTCAAATATTCAGATTCAGGGTTCTTGGATTCCTAGCCAGTTGCATGCAAAAATCTGAGTGTGCTTTTGTGTACATTTTATGGGGAGAGAGTTCACAGAACATCAAGTTGCTTTCTAAAAAGGTTGAAACTCAAACATGTGAATGAAACTTTCTGACTTTTTCAACTCTTATTCTAGTATATGCTCTGTACCCAGAAAATACTAATGTAGCATATTACCTTTCTTAAAGCTTGTATATATCAAAGTTAAATCTTAGAAGTGGTGTGTGTGTGCGGGGTGGGGGAGGGGGAAAGAGAGAGAAAATAGAATGACTTCCTTTACCCTTTTTAACATGAATAATTTAAATAAATTAATATCTATTATTAAGATTCAAAAACTGTATTTTCTTTTATTTGTGTGGAGACTGTTTACTAATCTATAATCTAAATTATAACTGAAATGTTGGTGTAATATTTGTTTTCACAGTAGCTGGTATTTGTCCTTCAGTTAAATAGTGAGATAATAATCAACAGTAGAACCTTTACCGTGGGAAAGGTGGACTTGGTCTTGTGAAGTACAGTGTGGAGTCTGTAACTTTCTCACGCTGGTGTGGTGTCATGTTCTTTCTAACCTTGTTTGAGTATTCACCATTGTTTGCTATCCCATGGAGGCAATATAACTAATGATTTTTTGCAAAAGTAGAAAGAACTTTCAGATAAGGAAATATACAGAAAGGTATTTGCATATTATAAGGAAGGCCATATTTTTTCCAAAACAATAACATGGCATTTTAGGATATTTTAGCAGCCGTAAGCACTCACATTTTAGCTGTCTTCCAAGGAATGGGTTAGGGTTAGGGGTGATGGTTGCAAATATGTTTAATATATTTCTGGGCTGCATGTTTAATATATTCTTTAAAATTACCTTCCTTTTGTGAACAGGTAAATTTTTTGGTATAGTCATGAGTTAAAGGAGGTTTGAGATGAATCTTTTCATTAGAGGAAGAAGTATTTTGCAGTGTGAATAATGAACCTTTTCCTCCAGCTTACCTCTTTTGTGTGTTCATACCATAAATGTTATGCTGTTTAGTTTTATAAAAGTAGAGGACCTATAAGTTTCTAGTTTCTTTTTAGAAGACTTTTTAAAAAGAGTATAGATATTCCTATTATACTGGAATTTTTTCATCTATAGTTTGAATTTGGAAATTTTGTTATGTTTGTTTAAATAGATATAATTAGTTGCAAATTGATTATAATAGAATTATATGTTAAAATAAGAAGTTACTTGTTTGTACTTGATTTGGTTGATATCTATTCTTGAGAATTTCTTCAAACTTTGTTTTAATCTTGAGAAATAAACTTTCCATTTGATTAAACCAGTGTCTTATAACATATTAATTATATAGCAAGCCAAATATTGGTATGCTTAGTGATTTTTTTTTTTCACATTATAGTAAGACTGACTATATAGAAACTTAATAACTGAATAACCATGTAGCAACTCAGTAACTAGATAATCAATTATCTTAACTTTTAGAATAGTCCTGTTCCAAGAAGAACTCTGAAGATGATTCAGCCTTCTGCAGCTGGATCTCTTGTTGGAAGAGAAAATGAGGTATGTAGTAGGGGTCTGGATAAAGGTGACACTATCTCTGCTTTAAAAACTTTCCCAAGATTTCTTTATCTGAAACACATACATTTTTGAAATTTGGAAATATAACAATTACATATTCCCCAGAGTGGTTTCTAATTGTTCAACTTGAGAAGTTCAAAATTGCTATGAATGCCTGTACTAGAATTAGAATGAAGTAATAAGTTATGAATTATGAATTATTATGTTTAATAATTTTGGAATAAGATGTCATGTTCTTTCATTCTTTGTGAGTAAATGATGAAATCATGGATAAGTGTTTAGGCTTTTTGCAGATTGAGAATACTGCCTTTTCATGGTACTGAACTTAAAGTCGGCATTTTAGCATAATAATAGTACTTTTATCTAAGTCTTAGACCAAGTTGAGTCCAAAATAGCTGCTGCACAACCACAAATAGGATCCTAATTAGAATGAGTTGTACCCCAAGTATGTATAATATGTCAAAATACACCCTGCTGTCATGTATATCTAAAAAGAACAAAAAAATAGCTACTGCAAATAAAATTCCTAAAGTGGTGCTACACGTTTTGGTAAAGTTTTGAATTGTATAATTTTAAAAAAGATTCACAGATGTCAAAGATAAAGATGTATGAGTGCCCCCCCCCACCTTTTTTTGGTGGTGGGGGGGTTGAACCCAGGGCCTTGTGCATGCGAGGCAAGCACTCTCCAACTGAGCTATACCTGCAGCCCTTGTATGAATTCCCTTTTTAAAATATTCGGTAAGTGACAAAACCACTTACCTTTCCTGTCCATTGAATCAAAATAAATAAATGTTTCTATTATAGTTGCCTAAAGGCTTATCTAAAAGGAAACATTGGAATGACCAGTTAACATCCAAGACTTCCAGCTCTGGAGGTGTTATTGATCCTGAACCAAGTGAAAATAAAAGTCTGGAAGGAGTCACCCAAGAAGCATTTGATCTTATGATTAAAGGTATGTAAAACAAAGGAAAAAACATATAACATAAGGTAAATAATATTTGTTAATCCTGTTATGGATTCTGCCATTTGCTTTTTAATAGGGATACTATTAGATATTTTGCTTGTTTGCCTTTCTTGGGGGTATGCGGGGTACCGGGGATTGAACTCAGGGGCACTTGACCACTAAGCCCCAGCACTATTTTGTATTTTATTTAGAGACAAAAGTTTCACTGAGTTGCTTAGCGCCTCGCTTTTGCTGAGGCTGGCTTTGAACTCTCAACCCTCCTGTCTCAGCCTCCTGAGGCTCTGGGATTACAGGAATGTGGCAAGGCGCCTGGCCTTACTTGTTTGTCTTTGACAATTTAAGATTTCTTATGATTGTAAATAGTATTGGACAGATGTATTTGGCAAGATCCAAATGTGGAAGAGATATTAAGGAAGGAGGCAGTAAATAATATGGCATGTCTTCCAGTAGAATGTCACAGGCTTTGTGAGATTTGGAAATGGGTGTTTTTGAAGAAAAATATTTACAGGATGAATCTGACTGAAAGAAATTTGAATATTCCACAAGAATATTAAGTAACTGTCATTAGGAGTGTGGTTGAAGCAAAGGAAGAAAGTGAATGAGAAATGTTTTGTAATAAGCACTGGTTTTTAATAGAATGGTGGTCAAATCAGAGGAGGAAGTTAGTGATGTCTTTTTTGGCGTGGGGTCTCACTATGTTGCCTAGGCTGGTCTCGGACACCTGAGCTCAAGTGATTTTCCAGCCTCAGCCTCTGTAGGGGTAGGGTCACAGGAATGCACCATGCACTGTGATGTTTGGTTCGCGTTGTGGGAGGTTTTTGTTTTTTGCTTTTTTCCCCCTATGACACTGGGGTTGAACCCCAGAGGTATTTCACTGCTGAGGTACGTCCCCAGTTCTTTTTTATTTTTTACTTTGAATTAGTGTCTCTAAATTGCTGATGTCATCTTTAAACTTTTGATCCTCCTGCCTCAGCTTCCCGAGTTGTTGGGGTTACAGTAGTGTGGTGCAGTGCCCGACTGAGGTCTTTACTTCTAATCACAGGTGATTGGATTTCAACTTGATGAGAAGTTGAGGCCAAGAGGAGTAAATTGGCTTGCTCAAGGTCACAGTGACCAGGGGCTCATTCTGGGTTGCGTGGAAGACAGTAAGGAAAAATGTAGCAGATAGGATTTGACTAGGTAAAGTTAGGAAAGGTCAACTGAATGGAATTAAAGAAGCTCGTTAATAGTACTATAGAATAAACAAAGCAATATTTGTGATATTTCTGATTCAGTTAAAATTAAGGATTGGTAAGAAAATATGAAAGCACCAGAACAACTCACCTATATATCGTGTTGCTAACATAGCCATAGATGAAGAAAATTTCCACAGATTCTCTCTGGGATGTATTATAAGAATTGCAAGAACTGCAAAGAAACCCTGAACTTTATTACATTTGTTGTTGGCAGTGGTATTGGCATAGTCATTTTGGAAAAATTTTGTATGTGTTTTAGGATGAAGGAAATGAGTGAGGTTAGGAGGCAGGATCATAATGTGGTGAATGGAAGGACAAGTGTGGAATGGAGAAGAAGTTGACTTGGAGTTGGGCCATTAGTGGCTCTGCCACTGAAAGAGCTTAGAAACAAATGACGCCCAGTAGCTTGGTGCATACCCGGCATCCAGTTGCTGGTTGTGGACATTATTCTCCATTAAAGCTTCTCGGAGAAATAGCTGATTCCAGGATAGTAGGAGGGCTATTACAGAGTGATTCTGGAATATCTTGTGTCAGAAAATAGGGAAGTACTCAAAAGCGGATGGGCATGTTAAAAGAACACAGGAATCAACTTTAGTGGACTAAATTGTAAAAATTTGAGCATCAAAATGGATAACGACAAGAATGGATTATAAAGCATTGAATAAAAAAGGACATGATTCTATACCAGTAGATTTTCTTTTAAATTGTGGTAAGGAAGTTTTTTTGTTTGTTTGTTTGTTTGTTTTGTTTTTTACAGAATAATGGCATGTAGAAGGAATCATATAAATCACTTTTTGTCCACTGTGGAAATAATAGACATGAGCAAGAAATATCAGTGGACTTTGAAATTGGATGCAAAGTATTTGGAGAATAGAGTATTATTAACACAGACTCAAAAACATTCCTGTACAGATTACTTATTAATTACTAAGGGGAAAAGGCATCTTTACAAGGGAGAAATCTGGGAGATGGCACTTACTCACACGATCAAATTTTTAAAAAAATTTTTTTGTAGTTGTAGATGAACAGAATGCATTTATTTTATTTGTTTATTTTTACGTGGTGCTAAAGATGGAACCCAGGGCCTGATAACAGGAGGCAGGTGCTCTGCCACTGAGCTACAGCCCCAGCCCACACACAGTCAAATTTAACATCTCGGGGCTGGGGGTATAGCTCAGTTGGTAGAGTGTTTGTCTAGCATGTATAAGGCCCTGGGTTCAATCCCCAGCACCACAAATAATAATAAAAGAAATTAAAAAACTTTATTGTGTATATGGTACCGCAGCCCGGGTTCGATCCTCAGCACCACATACAAAGATGTTGTGTCCGCCGAAAACTAGAAAATAAATATTGAAAAATTCTCTCTCTCTCTCTCTCTCCCCCCCACTCTCTCTTTAAAAAAAAAAAAAAAAAATCAACATCTTCCATTTTGTAACAGATTGCTATGTGCTTCCTGATGGTTCTGTAGGTACAGCATACTAATGCAGTATTCCTGCCAAGAAAATGTTTAACGTGAATGAGATCATGGAAACAAATTTGAAATTTTAAAAAGTGTGCAAAATAACTGATATGGACTTTTCAAAAATGTGGATGTCAGGGCTGGAGGTGTATAGGTCAGTGGTAGGGCGTGTGCACGGGGAGGCTGCAGGTTCAATCCCTGGTGCCAGTAACAACCACAAAACCAAATAAAAATTCCCAAACAGAAATGTCGTAGACATGTAGAATAACCTAGGTGATATATGTGTGTTCATTGATTTCTGTTGTAATTCCTCTGAATGACTGAAATGAATCCTTGAAATGTTGGGGAAAATAAAACTTATATTGTTAGATTGAATTTTATTTTGTAAGTTTTTAAGTAATGGTTTTTAAAGTTATATATAAACATTTGTTTCAGAAAACCCATCCTCTCAATATTGGAAAGAAGTGGCAGAAAAACGGAGAAAAGCTCTCTATGAAGCACTTAAGGAAAACGAGAAAGTATGTGCTGAGTATGATTTTTTAATTTTCCAGGATTGTTTACCTTTTGCTGTGTAGCACATTTATCGGGACCAACATAAACTAGCTTTAATGTTGACCTGAGAAAGTTTGACTAGAGAGGCAACTCTGATACCAGAATTGTTACACAAAATGAATCCTCTTGAGAACAACTTTATGCTACACGTGTCTGTCAGTTTTACTTCGAGGCATATAATTGGTTTCACAGTAAATCTATGAAATATTGAACTTTATTTGAATTTTCACACAAAATGAATCTCTTGAGAACCAACTTTATGCTTCATGTGTCAGTTTTACTTGGAGGTATATAATTTGTTACACAGTAAATTTCTGAAATACTGAACTTTAATTTGTTATATAGCTTCATAAAGAAATCGAACAAAAGGACAATGAAATTGCCCAACTGAAAAAGGAGAATAAAGCATTGGCAGAAGTAGCAGAGCATGTACAGTATATGGCAGAGTTAATAGAGGTAGGTAATTTAAAGTTCACCTGATCGAGAATCGTCTGTTTTCCTAAGAGTTAAAGCAATAGTGGGCTCAGGACGTCTTTGTCTCTCTTAACTGCCTTAAAGTATTGTTCCATGCTGGCTCCTGAGTACCAGTTTAAATTGTGCTTTCAAAGTAGTTCAGTCCACTTTGACACTGTTGGTGGTTTTGTAAATTAGTACAACCCCTGTGGAAATCATTATCGAGGTTCCTCAAAAGACTAGGCATGGAACCACAAGACCTAGCTGTCCCACTTGTTAGTATTTATCCCAGAGAACTAAGAGCGGCACACTATCGCAACACAGCCACTTCAGTGTTTATAGCAGCACAGTTCACAATAGTCAAATTATGAAATCAGCCCAGATGCCCTCCAGTAGATGAATGGATAAAGAAAATGTGGGTCTGTATACACAATGGAGTTTTATTCAGCTGTAAAGAAAAATGAAATTATGTCATCTTCAGGAAAATGGATGGAACCATTATGTTAAGCAAAAGAAGACAAAATCAGAAAGTCAAAGGTTGGGTGAATATTTTCTGTCACATGGAAGCTAGAGAGGAAGAAGGAAAAGAAAGGTGGGGTGACCGCATGAAAAGCAAATAGAGATCAGTAGAGCAGAGGAAAGGGGTCAGAGGGGGAGGGAGAGGTGCTGGAGGGATACTGGCCAAGTTGTGGTATTATATTGTGTGCATGTACAAATATGGAACAAGAAATATCCCACCATATGTACAACTGCATTGCACCAGTAAAAAAAAAAAAAAGTGGAGAAAAAAATATAGAAAAGAATAAAAAAATTGGCAAATTATTAAACATTGTGATTTTGCAGAAACATGAACTAGCTTGGTGGAGACTGATATTACACTGCCTATAAGTGAATTTATTGAAGGACAAGATGAAAACAGTCTTATATAGCATTGAGGGTCAGCTGTGTCAGCATACTGATAATGACTTGAATCCTAAAGTTTTTACAACAAATTACTGGTTTATTCCTTAGAGACTGAGTAATGAACCTCTGGATAACTTTGAATCACCGGACAGTCAAGAATTTGATTCAGAAGAGGAAACTGGTGAGATTTCTGAAGTAGAAGACTCAGAAACTCCTGGCGCATGTACTGAAGGAGCTGCACCTTCCTCTACGGATGCAGAACCATGAGATGATATTCAGTAATATTTGATTGTTGAGAAATATGCTGCCAAAGTTTACCTCACTATAGTTCTTTGTAGCAGAGTTACTACATAATTCAAAAGCTAGAATCAAACTTCCATGTTTGAATCCTGGGACACTATTATTGTATTAAATACAAATACTGTGTATTTTTAATCTATGATATTTTATGTAATTAGCACATCATTTTCTCAGTTGTCAGATATGACCTGTGTATATATGATAAATAAACTTTGGTTTCCTATTGAACTTTGTATATGTCTGAAGATGATGTGTCTATAGAAAATGTCTCGGGCTGAGGATGTGGCTCAAGCAGTAGCACACTCCGCTGGCATGTGTGCAGCCTGGGTTCGATCCTCAGCACCACATACAAAGATGTTGTGTCCGCCGAAAACTAAAAAAAATATTAAAAATTCTCTCTTTCTCTCTCTCTCTCTCTCTTAAAAAAAAAAAAAAAAAAAGTCTCTTTTGTGCTTGTGGTACTGGGGATCTAAGCCAGGGCTTTGCACATGCCAGGCACATGCTCTACACTGAGCTACATCCCAGCCCTTTATATTCTTTGAGACAGACTTTCACAAAGTTGCTGAGGCTGGCCTCAAACTTGCTGTCCTCCTGCCTCGTCCTCCCATTTAGCTGGGATTATAAGAGTGTACCACCATGCCCGGCTTATTGTTTGCTTTCTATTCTTCTGCCATCTTGGGAGAAAACAAATTTATCCCTGTTTAAACAGATAACCGAGGTCCTAACTCCCAAACCTGATTGTACCTCAGGCTCACTGTAAGCACTATTGATCTCCATATCCAGACTCAGATATTCTTTTTTTTTCCCCCTCAATCAGCTATAAATGGACACAATACCTTTATCTATTTATCTTTATGTGGTTCAGAGGATGGAACCCAGTGCCCCACCTCTACTGGGCAAGTAATCTACCACTGAGCCACAACCTCAGTACCTCAGGTATTCTTGAGAGTTTTGGAACGTAACACAAGATATTTGTAGGGAAAAAAAATAGTGTTTTTTTAAAAAAACAAATAGTATCTGTTTGCCAGGTGGATCTGACTAGCTGAGCAAAGGCTTGACTGGCTGGTGTGATCACATTGCTCTTGGAATCAAAGTGTGTGCAGGGGGATCAGTTAAAAGTCCAGTGGAGTGACGAGAGTTTCACGTACTAGTATAGTGTGAAGTCTATAAATATGAAGAGGCGTGGGTTGATATTAATGATGAATTTTCCACGTATACCATTTTTTTGAATGAAGAAAAAATAAAGAACAGTACTAAATACACAGCATTGGAGCTGAAAGTAGTCTTGTATAAATTGACAATAAAGAGCAATGTCAAGCTTCAAATAATTGTTCTAGGTAAGTTTCTTTATAAGACTTCTGTCCAATATTGAGATAAAGCATACCTCATAATGTATTGTGAGGAGTAAGATCTCTATTATAGTGCTTGAACTAAGGGCTTAGAAAATGGAAGCTATTATTAACAGAATTTCATCCAAGTAGAACTTTCTGGAATAGTAGGAGTATCTATGCTGTCCACTTTTGTAGCCAGTAGCTACTGACACTTGAAATGTGGTCGGTGAATAAGTGGAAGTTTTCATTTAATGTTTTAGCAGCTACATGAGGCCAGTGGTTGCTGGGTTAGGGTTACTGTGTGTTAGTGTGGGCCACTAGCCCAGAGAGCTAGTGGAGGAAAATTACTTTTTTAAATAAATTAAGATACTCTAGTTAGGGTAAGGGTGAAAAATGCTAAGATTGGCATAGCCTGGCTTAGGATACCGCTCTTGGGTTGATTGACAGTTTTCTTAAGATTCTGCACCATGGACAAGATGAAATTGGAAATGTTAACAGGAGAAATGGAACCTAGTGAGCCCCAAAGCAATGTCTACTGCCTTAAGGCCCTTTCAGCTTTGTCTAGAAAACTCCTTTGAAGATACCTCAGTTGAGTTTTGGGTTTTCCTAATAGATCAATCAACAACAAATGGGTGTGTTTAAATATCTGTGCTGCAGTGTCCTCCGTGTGGGAGGACTGAGGTGTGTGTGGCACATGGACCAGAATGGTTCCCCAGCAGGATCAAGCATTGCACGTCCCTGTAGTGGTAACTTTCTATTTTTTTTTGGGGGGGGGGGTGTCTTTTTTTTTTGTCAGACGCTTTGCCACTGAGCTACATTCCAGCCCGGTAACTTTATTGATAACATTTTCTATCAGCCTCTCCCTCTCTTAGTGCTAGTTTCTGAAGTCACCTCCCAAGTAAAATTCCTTCTGGGAAAAGCTGAACGCTGGGGAGACATGAATTTTGAAAGGAAAGCAGAGAATTTGCAAAGGTTTTGGCCAATGGTTTTTAAATTCAAGGCTTAGCATAAAAATGCTTCAGGGCCCAACTCTGAATTATTCATCTTAAAGGAGTACCAGAGACCAAAAAAGGAATCTGAATAAAATATTATGGCTAGACAACCCTCAGATGTTGGCCAGAGCTTCCTGGAGCTTTGTCAGAATACAGACCTTCAGCAGTCTCTGGCTAAACGTGTCAGTGGGGCACAGCTGTTGGTTTTCAACTTAAACCCATTAAAATGACTAGAAACCATAAAAGACAATCCCATATTGAAAACCTGGAGCCAACACATGAAAAAAAAAAATAACACTGCAGGGAACAGAATAAAACAAAACATAAGAATTGGTAGGCAATTTCATTTCTAGAAATGTATTCTGCAGATACACCAAGGTGAATGACATTTCAGGTTATTCATTACAATTTGGAGCTACCAAAGACTAGAAAAAACCTCAATTTCCATCACTATTGGGGTGGTTATATACCCCAGTTGTATAGTGGAATACTCAGAAGTAGCAGGACAAATTGAATTTCTGTGTGGAATCTACTGTGTGTTAAGAAGGACTGAAAAGGGGTTATATGTACTCTTGTAGACTGACAGTGTTTGGAAAGACAGGCAGCAGCTTTTTTTCTCTCACTAGTTTTTGCATTTTTTATTGAAGGCACATATGCTGTTCCATATCTAATGTTTTCTTTCAGAAGTAGGGAGCTCTGTAGCTGTGACACTCCTGGTTTCAGTAGCATGGAGAGACTCACCTGATTGGTGACTTGGGGAAGTGTTCCCCTTCTTCCCGCAGAATGTGAGGGCTGCATTGCTATTTTCTTCTGCTCCTCTTGATTCAGACACAGACTAAAGTGAAATTATCCATCAACTGAAGATTGGGCATATAAGTTCCCAAAACTCTTACCTCCCATTCAACCTTAGGGAAGTACTGGAAAATCTGCAAATTCTAACATGAGAATGAGCCATGGGAAGACAAGAGAGTGTACAGGAAACAGGATCCAACATTGGAGGAGTGGTGGGGTTCCTGGAAGTAATATTTGTAGCTGTATGGCCAACTAGATCTGCGGTAGAGGGTGCTGGACTCTGTAATGGGGGGCTGACTTCAAAAAGAAACCAGCAGGGGCTGGGGATGTGGCTCAAGCAGTAGCACACTCGCCTGGCATGTGTGTGGCCCAGGTTCGATCCTCAGCACCACATACAAAGATGTTGTGTCTGCCAAAAACTAAAAAATAAATATTAAAATTCTCTCTCTCTCTCTCTCTCTCTCTCTCTCTGTCTGTCTCTCTCATCTCTCTTAAAAAAAAAAAGAAACCAGCAGGGCTGGGTTTCTGTTCTCGTGACTAAAAGGCTCAGGTAAACTGGGCTAACTGTCAAAATAACCACACGAGAGACACAAATACCTTTTTCATTGGGGTCGCTGTGATGGCTCCTCTGACCTTAAGGGTCTGCTGGGAGAGAGAGGGAGAGAGGGTGCTGTCCCCTTTTATTGAGGAGAAGCTATTCAAATGAGGCAAGGGGTGAGGTTTCAGGGGGCTGAGTCTATCTTCATGATGTCCACTGTCAGAAGGTTGACTGACACCTGGGTAGGCCACACCCAAGGGCACAGTAAGAGAAGGGGACACACACAAGGCACTTCCATGGAAGATTCTATCCTAACAGGGCAAGGGGTTATATTACAAAGGAACAGGTGAGCACGGCTCCACCCATGGGGCTGTAGCAAGACACAGTCACTCGAACCCTAGAAGAACTGGACAGACTAGCAGCATGGGTGGCTGACGCCACATCACCCAGCAGGGGAGTTAACTTAGTCACATGCGAGGTTGGTCTCCCAACACAGCAGGCCACACCTGTCACTCCAGTGACTTGGGAGGCTGAGACAGGAAGTCTGCAAGTTCCAGGGGAGCCTCAGCAACTGTCTCAGAGCAAAAAAAAAAAAAAATAGACTGGGGATGTGGCTTAGAGGTGAAGTGTGCTCCTGGGTTCAACCCCCAGTACTGCAAAAAGGAAAAGAAAAGGACTGAGAATTCCCCGTGTGTCGTACAGGAGTATGGAGAGGGATTAAACAGGCAAGTGGGAGCGACTCAGTGACAGGTGTCCAGAAACTGAAAGAAAGCAACTCCAGGGAACACGACTGTGCAAGGAATGAAATGGAGTCATACTACACCATGTGACAGCCAGGAAACAGTGAAGTAATCACCATTGTGTGGATTATACTGAGAGGAAGGGGAAAAGTGGAGGTAGGCAAGGGGAGTGTTACGTTCTCCTCTGTCCTATGAAGTAAAAAGAATGCCTAAAATTGAAAAGCAAAGAATTAACCATGTGTGTGGATTATTTAGAACTATGGAGGTAAATAGAGAAGAAACAACTGAAAGAATTCAAATGGTTTCCTTTGGACATGTGCATGAGGAGGGGACTATCTTACTCTAGAGGCCTTGCATTGGACTTTTTTTTTTTTATTTTTTAAAGAGAAAGAGAGAGAGAGAGAGAGAGAGAGAGAGAGAGAGAGAGAGAGAGAGAGAGAGTTTTAATATTTATTTTTTAGTTATCGGCGGACACAACATCTTTGTATGTGGTGCTGAGGATCGAACCCGGGCCGCACGCATGCCAGGCGAGCGTGCTACCGCTTGAGCCACATCCACAGCCCTGCATTTGACTTTTAAAGCTGTGTATTACTGTGAGAAATTAAACATTTCAAAAGCATTAAAAGTGACTCTTGACAGTGATCCAGTCTCTGAGTCAAACTTTTGATTTCAACCCTTAGTCTACTTCTATGATCTGAATTCAAGCTTGAGAAACATGCTGTACACAATTCACAAAATCCATAAAGGGCAAAAAACACTTGCTGCATAGCAGACAGAGGACAGCTTTTCTTCACTCTAAGATTTGAGAAAGTTTCCTGGGACATCCTCCAAATGATGAGCTTCACCTCCCTCCCAACCTTCCTCCTGTAAATTCAAGTGAGGTTTTTTATAACCCATCAAAGATGGACGCCCAACACTACAGCATAGCTCAGGCTGGCAGTACTTCAACCCATGAGAGCTGCAAGTTAAACTACAGGCGGGTATTGTGGAAAAACAAGTAGGCACATTAGATGTGTATATATGCATGTTTTTTTTTTTTTGTTGTTTTTTTTTTTTGGTTGTGCTAGATTAATCCAGGACCTTCCAAATTCTAAGTACGTATTCTACCACTGAGCTATATTTCCACCCATAATATTTTTTTGTAATAACATTTGATTAGGCTGGTGTTTTTTACAGACTAGGGCGAGTGAACATCTTTCTAAGAAGCCTGGAGTTGCCCTAAGTTTGGTTTGCCTGTGGGTGTCTGATACCGCTCTTGACGGAACCCAGAGGCCTGCCAAAGGAGTTGAAGGCCTCTCAGTTCTCCACACTTCCAGAGGCCTCTGTGCAGCAAGATCAACTCTGGTAGCCAGAAAACCACCCCAGCCCAAAACACTGCATCTGAAAACCCTGTATTGCAACGGGCCTGAAAGGACCTGGCAGGCCACAGTGCCCACTACGGGGCATGACGGGTGAGGATTTGGTAGTGTGGGTGCTTTTGCTTAGTGTCATCTTTCATTTGTGGGGCTGGAAATGGAACCCAGGGCCTTGTGCATGGGCTCACTGTGAAGTCACTCCCCCAGCCCTTAATGTCATCTAAGATCTCCAATAAACCACTGTTCCTATCACACACATAACCAATGTTTCTCATTTAATTTTTAAGGGGTATTTTTTTACTTCCAATAATTTATTACCACAGAACACCTAGTATTATGACAGCCCAGCATCATTTTTTCCTCTCAGAAATCAGTTATGAATTTATGCTCTTAATCAGCTTCAAATTGTTGTATAAGAAGGTAAAGTTTCATGATTTAATGGTGGACATTGGCTATCACAGGCCTTTGCTCAATAGATGACAAAGATTGTATCCAGCTTACACTTTTCTAACTGTATACTCCCCATTGTATCCAACTTTACATTTTAACATCTTTATTTCCTACTGAGAGAGGGTACACTCATGCACAAGCTCAAAGAGCCTGATCTACAAGGTCGTTTTAAGCAGTATTTCCTTCCCTGAAGTTTCATCAACGTGTTTAACTAATAGTATGAAAATTTATGTAGAACTGTGTAACTACAAAAGACAATGCTGAAGAATAATGTATCGACTTTTACTAAGGTTTCCAGGGTAGTACAATGGCATAGATAGCTGCGTCATGTAACTGAGTTTAGAGAAATCAATTCCTGTGAAAACCTATTAGGAAATACAGCACTTCTGCAAAATTCTCAGGCCATCCAGACCAATCCTCCATAGCCAACAGTTGCAAATTACATCTTAGACTACTGTAGTCTTTAAGCTCCTTGATGAACACTAAGTTATTGCACGTCATGACAGACAGAGCATAACACGTCCAAAATTTAACAAGGAGGTCACTATTGATTTCACTTTTGACGGTAGACTGAAGATGGTGTTCCAAAAACTGAGTGAGAATAGGAATAAATTTCAGGTGTCTGGCTTTTCTCTGGCTGACAGGGTTTAAGTAGCACCAACATGCCACGCTCTGGAGCAGCAGAACCTTCGCCTTTGGTGACACCTCCTCATTTTGCAACAAGTTAGCTATTTCTTTCATGTACTCAGCTGCAAATCTCCCAGCTGCGGGTCCACCTGTAAAACAAGCATTTGCATTTCCATGAGGGTTTTAGCTACTAACATTCTGGAGTCTTAGTTTCTCATTGGAGCAAAGAGAAACCACCACAAAGCAACAAAGCTGGGAGCTGACTGGGAGGAGAAGGGTTCTCATGAGTTTTGGTTTTTTTTTTTTTTGAGTTGCTGGGATTACAGGTGTGTGTGCCACCATGCCCTACTGGATCCACTGTTAGAGATCACTAAGGAGAAAAGAATTAGTTCTAACTATAGTGGTTCAAAGACAAAAAACAAAGCAAAACCAAAAAAAAAAAAAAAAACACAAAAAACTAATAATTCTATCAAAGGAAATGTTACTTTTTAAAAAAATTTGTTTTAATTTAATTTTTTTTTTTTTTTTTTGGTGCCAGGGATGGAATCCAGAGCACTTAACCACTCAGCACATCCTCAGCCATTTTTGAATTTTTTTTTTTTTTTTTTTTTTTTAATTTAAAGACAGGGTCTTGCTAATTGCTCAGCATCTCGATAAGTTGCTGAGACTGGCTTTGAACCTCCTGCCTCAGCCTCCTGAGCTACTGGGCTTACAGGTGTGTGCCACGATTCCTGGCTGTTACTGGAGTTTTAAGACTCGAGCTAAAGAAGTCACCAAATGACAGTGTTCTCACAAACAAGAAGACTGTAAGACGCCTCTTTGGCAGCTATTTAAATCATACCTGTGAAAGCCAGCAGCCCAATTTTCTGGGCAGCCTGGGCTCTCGTTTCAAAGGGTAGAAGCTGATTCTTCAAAATGTTGCCAAGTGCCAGTATTTTTTCTTTGTGAAAAATACTCTCAGCTGAAGACATGTGGACTTCTTCCTCCTCCTCAGCAAAATAGCCCTTGATAGTGACCTTCCAGAATTTTCGGAGGCGCTGACACAGCCTCACAAAATAATGGTGCATCCGAACCCAAATTCGTGTGCAGAAAAACTGTTTCTTGGTCATCCTGCAGAAGGGCCAGCAGTGCCCAGTGCCCCACCAGCCTGAGGGGAGCTAATAGTCAAGAACTCCAGCCGTCACCGGGCAACGCCTTAGAATGGAACGTGCAGCCCACAGGAAGTTCAGAAGGCAGCACACAGGAGTCCCTGGGGGCCTTGAGGGCCGACCCCGGGTAAGGGGACCAGGTCTACTTCCCTTCTCTGAGGCCCCAAACCTGGCTTGACTTTGGTCCCCTGCATTAGCAGGCTAGACCCCTTGCCCTTGCACCTTCAGGAGTGCAGAGCCCACCTGGAACTCCCCGCTGTCCTCTGGCTATTTCACAGTCTGCTCTCTCCCATTGTTGACTCACAGCATTGCACCTCCTCTGCTCTTTGTCACTAACAGGGTCTTCTGACTCATCCTATTTAAAAGAGCACTCCCGGAACTCCAGGCACGTTCCCTGCCCCACTGCACCGTGCCAAACATCTGACTCCTCCCGGCCCTGTGGACATGCCCTCTCTGTTGTGCAGATTTCTACCAACCTCTGCCTCCCCACAGAGATTCTGAGTGATTTTTCCATCTGAACTGGTCCTTTGAATCATCAAAAAACAGGCTGTCCTTTTATTTTTTATTTTTTTCTCATTACAAAAATAAAGCTCTTGACTTCATACACAGCCTCCTGCAGTGACTGCATGGGGCTTGCTTGGCTCCTCTTTACAGCACATTCTTCAAAGAATTGCCCACCTCATGCCTCTCAAGTTTTCCGTTGTCTCTTGGATGGTCTGCAAACAGGATTTAGCTAGGACTCCCCTGAGGTTGCCCAACAAGCCTCTGACGAAGACCTTTACTCTGCTGAACCCCATTCTCTGTCCTCAGCATCAGCATCTGGTTATCCTGTAAACCCTTTTCACCCAGCTTCTGAGACACGCTGTCTTGTTTTTTTCTTTTACTGGCCACTTTCTGTTTTCCTTTGCTGGTTCCCCCGGCGTTTTTTATGACCTCTAAATATTGTAGTGTTCTAAGGCTCAGTCCTTGGATTCTTCTTCTTCTTTTTCTACCTACACTTCTTATGTGAGATAAACCCATGTATGCTGAAGACTCCCGAATCTACGTGTTTTTGTTATTGCTGTTTGTTTGTTTATTTATTTATTTATTTTTGAGATGGGGTCTTGCTGTTGTTGCCCAGGCTGGCCTCAACTCCTGGACTCAAGCAATCCTCCTGCCTCAGTCTCCTGAGTAGTTGTGACTGCAGAAGCACACAACCCACCCTGTCTCCAATTTTGTTTTGAATAGAAATTTTCATCTGAGCTTCAGATTCACGTCCAGTCACCAACTTGATATTTCCATTCGGATGTTAAAAACTTTGCAAACTCGTCATGTCCGAAACAGAGTTCCCGGTTTTCTTAGCTTTCCTGGCTTCTCAGAGCCTCTTCCTGGAGGATGGCACTCCATCCCTCCTGTGGCTCAGTCGAACCTGGTGGACTCATTCTTGGCTCCCATCGGTCTCACAGTCATTTTCAACTTATCGTCAAATTCTTGGGCTCTACTTCAAAACATCCCAAATTTGAGACATTCTATCTACAAAATGTATCTTCCTGTTTACTTCAAATGTATTAATATGTGAAAGTTTTTAAAACGGCTTGGAGAACGTTGCTCTCTTCTAGGTTGAAAGAACCTGAGGAGCGTGACCACTAATCAAACGTGGGCCCCCTGGGGTGGTGTCCATGTAACTCTTCGGGAGAGTGTGCAGTATGTGCACCATAGAGGATACTGTGGGACACCTGGGGGCACGTGGACTTGTGTCATCCAGGACGGTCGCCACAGCTACACGTGACCATTGAGCATCTGAATGTGACTAGTCTGAGTGGAGAAGTGCTGCAAGTGTAAAATGCACACTGGATTTCAAATAATTAGTATAAAAAAGATGAAAAATATCTCATTAGTAGTTTTTATGTTGGTTACATTTTGAAATATTTCAGATACATTAGATTAAATAAAATATCCTTCCCCTGTTCTTTGATGTTTCAAAAACGTGGTTACTAGGAAACTCAGAACACCAACATGGCCCCTTTTCAAGATCTGAGCACTTACTGTTGCTTCTGTTGGGAATGTTCTCTCCAATTAAAATAATCAGCACGACTCACCCCATTACTCCTCCAGTCGTTCCTCAGTGGCAACCCTGTGTGGTTGGGGTCTTTGACCTCATCCTCCCCTGCCTTTATTTTATTCATGGTAGTGGGAATTGAATCTGTGGCACCCACTGAGCTACATCCAAGAGTCCCCCTGAGTTGCTGAGGCTGGCCTTGAACTTGAGATCCTCCTTCCTCAGGCTCCTGAGTCGCTGATACTACAGGTGTGCTCTGACCACACCCAGCTAATCACCTTTGCCTGTTTTCTGTGACAAAAACTGAGATGAACAACTACTGAGGAGAAGACGCGGTCTCCGGGGTTTTGGGTCCCCGTCAGCTGGCTCCCTTGCTCGGGCTATGGCAAGGCAGAGCCCCCTGCTAGCTGGCAAGGGCCTGGTGGAGCAGGGCTGCTCAACGTATGGCACTAGGCCACCTCCTGAAGGCCCCACCACCTCCCAGTAGCACAAGCTGGAGGCTGGGCCTTCAGTCCAGGAGCCTCAGTGGGGACTCAGAAAGGCTGCCCTGGCTAGAAGCAGGGCCTACTTAGGCCCACAAATGCCCCACAGGGAGCTGAAAGCAGGACTAAGCTCAGCATCTCTGCCTTCATCTTCTCCTGAATCCTTTATGACCTTAAACCTCGTGTCGGGGCCCTGCTCGGCTCTTATGTTGGTCACTTAAGGCACACTCATCTGGACACTAATAATGCAAGGTCATAGCCTGAGCTCACCAGACCCATCTTATTCCCCTGGGATCCTGAGGTCTCCAGCCATCCCCACGTCCAGGATCACAGGCCTGATAGATGAACATCTTGATTGCCAAGTGGATGTTGTCCCCTTCAAGTAAGAAAGAACTCTGGAGCCACCTCTCGTCACACAACCAGCACTGAGAGGGCCATCGACCAAGGCCAATCTGACCAAGGCTGTGTAATGAGGCATGCTTCTCACCCTCCGCCCCAATTCTTCATCTGTTAAACCTGAAGCTCCCGTCAGCACCCTGGAGACAGGGCCGGGACACTTGGTTTCTCTTTGCCTTTCCAATGTGGCCAGTGTTTTAGTCAGTTTTGCATTGTTTGGACCAAAAGACCCACTGTGGGAGGCCGCCAGGTCATGTGACCAGCATTTTCCTTTCCTAATTGGTGAGGCTCTGTCGGTCACTTCCCATGACCTGGCCACTTCAAAGTGGCTATAGCCGGTGGCCCCGATCTTGAAAGTCGTACAGATGCCGCGAAATGTGTCTTCATTCATGGGCGTTCCTTCCTACCCCACCCCTCTTGAACTTTACTGGTTGGAAATACCTAAAGAATGAGAGTCTCCTGAATAAAATACCCTCTCTCTCTCTCTCTCTCTCTCTCTCTCTCTCTCTCTCTCTCTCAACAGCCTCTCGTGACATTCCTTGCTCTCCCATTTGGGGAGCTTGAGGCTGAGGGCACAGGAGCCGTCCTGGGGCTTGAATTAAAGGTGAAGTATGTGTCTGTGTTTTATTTGATACCTTAGGAAATCCACTCAAGTGACCCTTAGTTTAGCTGCCTGCACTGGTCGGGGGTGGCGGGGAGGGCAGCACCCAACAAGAACAACTTAGAGGGCTGGGTTGTGGCTCAGCAGTAGAGTGCTTGCCTAGCACATGCGAAGCACTGGGTTCGATCCTCAGCACCACATAAAAATAAATAAAATAAAGATATTATGCCCAACTACAACTAAAAAAAATATTTTTTTTTTTTTAAAAAAAGAACAACTTAGAGGAGGAAAACTTTATTTTGGCTCGCAGTTTCAGAGGTTCAGTCCACTGACTCCATAGCTCTGGGCCCAGGTGAGGCAGACCACCATGGCAGAAGGATGTGACAGAAGAAAGCAGCTCAGGACATGGTGGCCAGGAAGCAGAGAGAGCTCCCCTCACTAGGGACAAAATGTACATCCCAAAGGCACACCCCCAGTGACCTCTCTCCTCCAGCCAAACACTACCTGCCTACGGTTACCATTGATGTGGATTAACTGGGTGGTAACTGATGTGGATTCACCCACTGATTAAGTTTTATCTCATACTATAATCATTTCACCTCTGAAAATTCTTGCATTGTCCCACACATGAGCTTTGGGGGGGATACCTCATCTCTAAGCCACACTAACCATATTGATTAAAAGTTCTTTTCACCACTACCTTTACTGTTTCGTTTTTGTGGCAAGTGGAAGGACCTGGTTTGCTGGGAACTCTGGAGTGAGGCTTCTGACCTAGCACTCTGGTAGTAAGCACTGGGGGGACATTTAAGATCCAAACTCTAACACTCTGCCTCTGGCCCCCACTAGCTCCTATTCATCCCACAATGCAGAATGCACCGCGTCCACCTCTAAGAGCCTCCACAGTCGTAACAGTTCCAGCACTGCCAAAAAGTCCAAGTTCACAGTTTCCTTTGAGACTCAAGGCAAAATCTTGCTGAGAAACCCTATAAAAATTGAAAGAGCAAGTTACATTACTCCAAAATACAGTGGCACAAGATACTCATTCCAAAAAGGAGGAAGAGGAGCAGAGAAAGGAGGGATTGAAGCCAAGCAAGACTGAATCCCAGCTGGGCAGACATTGAATGCTCTAGTCCTGCATTCAGTATCTGGGGAGCATGTCGGCATGAGGTTAGCTCCGTTGGGCTTGGGCAGCCCACCCAGTGGCCTTGCTGGCAGGAGCCTACATGGCCTCTCTGTTGGGCTGACTCTGCTCACCGCCTGCATCTTCCCATGGCAGGCATTCCAGGCTCCTGACATCTCCAACTTCCCAGGGTTTCCATTGCAGCTTGGCTGCACACACAGCCTCACGCATTGCCCTCTCACAGGCTATTTGCAGCCCTTGGATGCTGCCCTGTATTGTCTATCCTTTCTCTTAAATCTTGATGGAAGACTCCATGACCCCACCCTTGCATTCTGCATGTGTGAAAGACCAGCGTTCTGTGCATGATGCCATAGTCCACCACTGGCTGGAGCAGGAGCGAGGCCCACTTTAACAGTGGCTACTGAGGACTTTGACAGCAGAACATGGAGAAATGAATCCCAGGAAAATGATTTTTAGGTGGCCTTGTGCAAGCAGGGCACCCTGGGGCTCTCTTCTCAAGGGAAAGTCTTTGGAAGAGATACTTTTACAACATGCCACGGCCTTGCCACTTTCTGAGATGACCTCAAACCATCTTTCCTGGTCTCTCAGTGCAGATTACTTGGCCTCTTTTTAATGTCTCTGATCTTTTTAGAAACCATGCCCTCCCAAGTTCCTTTTCTTGACAAACTGCAAGTTTTTCAAATTTCTATGATATGCTTTCTGTTCCTAATTCTCACAGTAAATTTGGCTAAAATAACCAAATTGGTGCGACTACTATGGAAAACAGTATGGAGATTTTTCAGAAAACTTGGAATGGAACCACCATTTGACCCAGCTATCCTACTCCTCAGTCTATACCCAAAGGACTTAAAATCAGCATACTACATTGACGCAGCCACATCAATGTTTATAGCAGCTCAATTCACAATAGCTAAACTATCAGAACCTACCCAGGTGTCTTTCAATAGATGAATGGATAAAGAAAATGTGGTATATATATAATCAATGAAATATAGTGTAGCAATATACACTGTATTCTCAAAGGGATAGAGTGTAGCAACAGAATACAGTGTAGCAATAAAACTCTAGGGGAACACTTGACTCAGTAAAAGCAGTAAATGATATTTGGTGAACACTTCCAGAGTTGACCACTAAAGGACCACTCAACCCTGAGAACTCCACAATCTGGCAAAGAACTTTCACTTTAAAAGGAAATAAATTCTTTTTAAAAGTCTTGCTAACATGTAAATACTTAAAATGACATCCAAGTGAGATTTCATACACACATGACCAGAATACTGGACATGTCCAGAATGGAATGATGGCATTGGCTGGTAAGTGGACAAAGTTGGACAATATCATGCTAAATGAAATGAGCCAATCCCCTAAACCAAAGGCCAAATGTTTTCTCTGATATGTGGATGCCGATTCACAGTAAGAGAGGGGTGGGCACTAGGGAAGAATAGAGTTAGATTAGATAGAGGGAAGTAAAGAGAGGGGATGGGAGGGGATGTGGGGATAGGAAACATAGAGGATGAAACAGACATTATTATCTTCTGTATATACGTGACTGCATGACCAATATGATTCTGCAATATGTACGCTCAGAAAAAAGAGAAATTATACCCCATCTATGTATGATATATCAAAGTGCATAAATGCATTCCACTGTCATGTATAGCTAATTAAAACAAATTTAAAAATAAAATAAAAAAAGAATCCAGCAATACCCATGCCACTGCCTGAATGCTGTGCTGCCTTGAAATTTCCTCTGCCAGATTAATTAGTCCATCACCTTTAAACGCAGCCTCCCACAAAGACTAAAGGAATGGACAATGTGGATAAGTCTTCTTGTCAGAACATAGCACAAATGGCCGCTAGTCCCATTCCCAATAGGGTCCTCGTTCCATCCGAAACCTCAAGAACACAGCATTTGTTGTCTGCATTCCTATCAGTGTTCTGGTCTTTTGAGACCATCGGAAGGGCTCACAGCATTCCAGACTTTCTCTAGCTCCCCTCTTCAAACGTTTCCAAATTCATCCCACAAACCAGTTCCAAAGGCTCTGAACCACACATTTAGGTATAGTCACAGCCGTGACCCCACCTCTCGGTACCAATTTCCTGTGCTAGCTAAGTTTTCATTGCTATAACAAGATACCCTGAGGTGAACGATTTAAAAGGAGAGATTTAGTTTGACGTATAGTTGCAGAGGTATCAGTCCATGGTGAGTTGGCTCCTTTGCTTTGGAAAGAACACCATCATGGGGAAAGTGTGGTAGAGCAAAGCTGGTCACCTCATGGTGACCAGGAAGCAGAGACAGCGTAAGGTGCTTGGGTCCCAATATCTCCTTCAAGGGCAGCCCCTTCCCCAGTAACCTAACTTCCTTGCCCTGGGCCCACCGGCTAAATGCTCTACTACCTCCTGATGTGCCACAGACTGGGACCAGGCTGTTAGCACATGAATCTTTGGAGGACATCTAGGTCCAGACTAAAAAGCTGCACAGGTGCACTTAGAACTTTCTCAAAATCAAAAGCTATGATTTGTTTAATAACAGGTACTCTCTCCAGGAAAATGTCAGGGATAAAAAGTGATCTTGTCTACTTGAGTAAGTTGTTTTTCTCATCTACTAAGAAGTGCTGCTACCTTTTGCTGAGTTCAGTTTTGCCAGCCTGACTCAGTACAGCCATGAGTGATATTTGGTGAACATTCCAGAGGTGACTGTCAGGCCCCTTGTGATGCTGCTGCGGCTGGTTCATGGATGAGGGCTCCTCTGCCCTGAGTTGCTCGTCTGTGGTCACAGACCCTGTGACCCTGACACACAGTGCCCACACCCCAACCAGCCTTACGAGGAATCTGGGGCTGCTTTGTAAGTCAAAGTTTTGAGGTTTGGGTCTCTGAAAATAGGGTTTGTTGAGCTGTGTCGATGGTAACCAAAGGGGCTGGACCAGTGGGACACATTCCTAAGCCTCCGCAACAGGGTCAGACAGCAACTGCAAAATGCCCACCAGCCTAAGGACCAGCGTGATTTATAACAACATTTTGGGAGAAGTAACATAAATCATTTACACAGACTCTACTGTGACTATTCCGACAGGAGGGCAGGACCCCGGGAAGCAGGCAGTCATGGGTAGGAGGTTAGTCTATGGAGAGGAATTGTTGCTGCTTCCTGGTTGGTTGGTTCCCAAAGCAGAATGCAATGTGGCCTTGGAGGTTGACCTTCAGCCAATAGAAAGGGTTGTGGAGCACTTGACTGAGCTTGAAGTTCTGATTTAAAAGGGCCTTCTCCTCTCTCCCCTCCTTCCATTCGCCGAAACTCAATTTAGGACATCTCAGAATTCTTATGAAGTTACTTTCCCTATTTATATAGGTGAAGACGGGAGACTAGTAATTACAAAATAACTTTTATTTTAACTTACATGATTGGGTGATGAATACAAATGCCACCAAACTAAAAGCACCCCCTAACCAAAAATAAAATGCAGAAGTGAGTACAAAAGATGTGGAATTGATGACTCATGCAATATCCAAAAAAATAAAAATGTAAAAACCCAAAACAAAGAAACCCTGTAACATGTGAGACTTGACTTCCTATAGAAAGAACCATTTCAACCATTTAACGTGGACTATAGACTAGGCATACTAACTACAGACTGTACAATGAGCCTTTAAAATGAAGGACATATGCATACATAATATTTATAAATATACAAATATGTACATTATAACTTCACAGTTAAAAGAACAATTTTGTCCGAAGCCTGGCAAACAAGTTTCACTTTAAAAGGAAATAAATTCTTTTTAAAAGTCTTACTAACATGTAAATACTTAAAATGACGTCCAAGTGAGATTTCATACAAGCATGTCCAGAATACTGCTTTCATCCACAGTTTAAATCGCACTCACAATATTGTTCTGATACCTTGGCTACCCCTCCTTGTCCCCCTTCACACGGAGGAAAGTCACTCGGGAACAGCGGGAACAGAGGCTGAAAGGCCCTGACTCTCTGCTCCCTGGGGGGCCTGCTGCCTTGCTCCCAAAGCCTGAGGCTACTGCAGCTGCTTGGCGGGGGTCCTCTCTAGTGATGAGGACTTTTCTAGGGGCACTTGCGATCCTTCAGGGAGTCCTTCTTCCTAATTTCACGTGATTTTTACAGAAGCAGGAATGACTTTTAGTGTCCCTATGGTCCTGACCCATTAAGGATTCCACATTCTTCCACCTTGAAAGAGCATCACAGCTTTTCAAATCCATGACTTTTGGTTTTGATTTGTCTTAGCAGCAAAATACCTATATGGTAAGAGTATTATTTTTTTAAAAATGGCTCTTGTTAGGAAAAAAAAAAATCTGTTGGGCATGGTGGTGTATGCCTGTAGTCCCAGCAATTTAGGAGGCTGAGGCAGGAGGATCACAAGTTTGAGGCCAGCCTGGGCAACTCAATGAGACCCTGTCTCAATATAAAAAAAATTAAATGGCTGGGGATGTAGCTCTGGGATGAACCCCAAATGGCCCTGGGTTCAGTCCCACTAAAAAAAAAAAAATCCAAAAAACAAAAAAACAAATAAAAAAGGCTTAATGAGTTTTTGGATTTTGAGCATATGGGTATAATCTTACTAAGGTAGTTCTTTGTGATTTAGTTATCTTTTAATTATAATGAGAACACAATTTGGGAATTTTTAGGATGGACAAAAGAAACACAGAGCTTAAAAAAGTAAAATATAAAAATTAGACTCTTACAGTGGGTCATTTTGCCACATTCTTCAGGCAAGCATTGTTTGAAGAAATTCTTTTTTTTGTGTGCTTGTATTTAAAGTAAAATTAGGTAGCTAAAGGACCACTCAACCCTGAGAACACCACAGAGAAAAACTGCAAAGCAGATGGTATTTATAGAAATATCGCATGACAATTTCAAGCTTATTGAAATTCCAAAAAGGTACAAAGATGGCTGTTTTAAAATCCCCACTTATTAAGACAAGACGGACTCTTCCTGATATTGCCAGTCACGGTCGACGACGCGATCAGAGTTCTGCACAGCCCTGTTTTTGTGGCCAAAGGAAAAGCAGAGGGGCTGCGAAACCAGACTGAGTCTCCCCTCACATTGTAGGAGGTCTTCAAGTCCTGGACACTGGGTGGAAGGGGCCAGAAGTCGGGACCGTGGCCAGGCAGCGTTACCTGTGGCTAAAAGGCCGTGGCCACCTCAGCTCCATGACGACCTCCAACTTTTACACTGTCTCGCGGAAATTTGTCCAGCTGTTCATAGGCTAGCCGCCCATCTTCTCCTGGGTGGGACAGTGAACATGAACACCACTGAGACTTTTTACTCATCATTCAAAGAAAATTAATATCACCATTTAGGGATGTATTGTTAGGGGTTTTGTCTTGCTCCCCCCCCCCCCCCCCCCCCCGCAATGCTGAGGATCAAACTCAGGTTTTTGGAAACCCCCATGCAAAACACATGTTGGACCAAAGGAAGCAACTCTCTGGGGTGGACCCTGGAAGGTGTGCGTTAGGCTTCCCTGGAGGTGTACAGCCAGTGTTGAGACCTGACCTGGGGTGGCCAGGGCCCAGGGCTGGTGTGGGCGGCACGTAAAGAGTGGAAGGAATCAGGAGTGATGGTCATTCTTGGAGATGCTGCTGTGTGTGCAGCTCAGGTGACAGGCCTCAGGGACTCTCGCTTAGCTCACGGTGGAGAGAGAGCAGCATGGCTGGCCAGTTTACACTTCCACCTTTTACTTTCTACCTTCTTGGTTATTTCAGAACAGAAGGGATAAACTAATAACTCCCTGGGTACATTTTAGAGCATTAAATACTTTCTATACCTAAAAGAGTCATTAGGAATAACTATTTTATTCTTGTTTTTTTGTTTGGTACAAAAGCACTTGACCACTAAGCCACATCCACATCCCTATTTTGTATTTTACTTAGAGACAAGATCTCAGTGGATTGCTTAGTGCCTCGTTTTCGCTGAGGCTGGCTTTGAACTTGCCATCCTCCTGCCTCAGCCTCCTGAGCCGCTAGGATTACAGGTGTGCACGGCCGCACCCAGCAACTATTTTATTCTTTAAACAAACATGCTGGCTAAGCTTTCTGAGCAATAAATGATATACCCAATAGCGGAAATGGAGTTTTTTTTTTTTTTTTTTTAACCCTGTAACTGTAAGAAAGAGGCCTAACAGTGAATGGGGTTTTCACGGTGGTTATGAATGACACGAGATTCTCCTTCCCATGATTAACATACTATAGTCAAACTAGGGAAACTTTTTTCTTCTTTTTCCAGTTGGTTTTAGGGACTGGATTATGTTTGGAGAATTTCAGAGTATAGCTTTTAGATTTTTAGAGTGTTTTTATGGTAAAATTGTTTATAACTATTTTAAAAATATTTTTTAGTTGTCAATGGGCCTTTATTTTATTAATTTATATTCAGTACTGAGAATCAAGCCCAGGGCAAACCTTCTACCACTGAGCCATCACCCCAGTCCCTGATTCATACATTTTTATGCAGCGTTGAGAAAGCCTTTCTCCCCGTCTCAGGATCACCCGGAAGAATAAAACTATGAAACACGTTCAACAGGAACCTCGTGGAGTAAAGGGAAGGGAACAGGGCTCTCTGGGTGTCCCAGAATAAAGACATCAGCTCTTTTCTTTGGTGTCAGGGCCACAGGGCAACTGAGGTGGACCTGGGCCCAGCACCAGGCTGCGGTATGTAGGAGGCACCTCTGGTATCTTGGTCCATCATTGCCTTTTGGTGGTTGCCAATCCCGCACTGCAACCCAACCTGGATTTCTATAGCCTCTGCTTTATGGTTCAGCATTTGTGTTCTTCATCCCAAATAGGACGCGGACTGACAGACCGAGACAGCCTGGCTCCTGAGAAGGATCTTCACCCTGCATCCCGAGAAGGCGAGGGGTTGCCTGGGTGTGGGGGGGTACTGCTTTTCCCATACTCCATGGTCTCAGTAGACAGCAGGTGGGGGAAATGGCTAAAACAGGGCGAATGAGACTCTTCTTTTTAGCTTCCTTTGAGAAAATCAGAAGCAAGCAATTATGTAAAACAAAACAAAGACAAACAACAACTCACCGAGAGACAAGAGGGTTTCTGAGGCCACATTTCTGATTTCTTCCGCGTCAGACTGACACAAGGTCACCAGCATTTTAATGCTTTCAGTTGCCTGTGGGGGAAATAGTTTAGTGTTCTGGCATTTAATCGGGGGCTCCACGACACATCATTTTATCACTGGCGGGAAACTTAAAAACCTTACTTTGGGGTCCCCAAACTTAGTGGATTGCCAGGATCATTTAGTGAGCTCTCTCAGCTGCTGTGTGCGCAGCTCAAGTGACAGGGCCAGACTCCTCAGGGACCCTCAGCGACAGACTGTCACACGAGTACAATTCCTAGGTGCTACTCCAGACCCACTACACTGGAATTCCCTGGGAGGGAGCCTAGGCCGTGTACTTGTGGACAATCTGGTGACCAGAGCACTCCAGGTCTAGAGTGGAACACGAGTCTCCTGCTTTTCCAGAATAGAACCCATGTTTCCTAGTTCTTTCTGCCGTATTCCATTGATTCCAAATGACACTAAGAATTCCTGTGCATATATTATTGAAACAGCCCATTGTGCCCAATAAACATGCACAATTATTTTTTTGTCAATTAAAAATAAAACTTAAAAAATAATTCTTATTCAGTTTATGCACTGAAATAAAGAAGGAGAATTAAAGTTCGTGATGGGATGTCTTCTTCTTCTTTTTTATTTTTTTTTGGTACCAGGGATTGAACTCAGGGGTACTTGACCACTTGCCCACATCCCCAGCCCTATTTTGTATTCATTTAGAGATAGGGTCTTACTGAGTTGCTTAGCATCTTGCAGGTGCTGAGGCTGGCTTTGAACTCATGATCCTCCTGTCTCAGAGTCCCAAGCCACTGGGATTATAGGCATGTGCCACCGTACCCAGCTTCTATTTATTCTGTAAGCAGTTACTGAGTACTCTGGATTTTAGATTGTCAGAGTGTTTTATGGTAAAAATTGTTTATAACTATTTTAAAAATATTTTTTAGTTGTCAATGGGCCTTTATTTTATTAATTTATATTCAGTTCTGAGAATCGAACCCAGGCCTCACGTGTCACAAAGACAGGTCACAAAGCATGGGAGATTCTACAATGAACTACACATGGTACTGGTCCAAAGAGTCTGCAGTTGAGTGGACAGACAGATTGTCACACGAGTACTTGTGAGCGACAGGCTGATGAGGGTGCTGGGGCAGAGCACCTCAGGCTGAGGAGGGCCGACCTCTTGGGGGAGGTGGCCTCTGAGACTAGGTAGCCAAGTGTGGGGGTGGGTGGGTATGTGAGCCTGAGGCTGGGGAGTGCCTGGGGGGTGGGGAAGGAACTGACTCCAGACAAGGCTGATAGACTGTGGCAGGCCCAAGTCCAGAGGAGGCCATGGAGGTGTTCGGAGGAGGCCTGTATCTCTTCAAGGAGAATCTTCTGAGCCACGTTAAGGGCTTCCGATTGAATCGTAAATTCATGGCTTAATCTCGGTCTAAGTCTGAGATCTGAGATTGCAGAAGCCCCTACAGAGCTTTGAGCAGATCTGTGTTTTGTTGCAATGTTTCTAATGTCATGGCAAGCGGGCCTTGATGCAAGCTCAGGCCGCAGCAGGCCGGGTGGCTCCCCTGTAGGTGACTAGTGCAGACGGGTGGCTGCAGCAGGGATAGAGCAGAGTGCACAGGGCGGAGCTGGGGTCCACAGGACGGCAGATGAATGAATGGGAGAGGAGGCGGGGCAGAGTCACGTTGACTCCTGGGCTTTGGGCATGGCTCCCAGGGGCCTGGTAGAGGGCCCACCAAGGCACTGAGACCAGTGGTGGTGGGGTGGATGCAGTTTGAGTGACTTCCTGCTAGAGCTATCTAACAGCCAGCTGGGTAAGAGTCAGGAGGGACCTGGAGGGAAGTACTGGGGGTCATCAGTGCAGAGATGGTGACGGAAGCCCTGGGGTGACCTCCTGGAAGACAACACGCCGGCTGAGTCGCTGGAGGACTGGGCATGGGCTGCAAGTCATGTCTGCCTTTCCTGGAGGAGGCTGGGCTCATGAAGCAGTGGAGCTGGTGCAGGGCGCCAGGCTGGGACAAGCCAGAGGGAGCAGCCGGGGCCCCTGGGTTCCTGTAGCCCATGGTGACAGATGGGAGACCTGAATGGGGGCCACTTTTTTGAGGACCGTGATCCCCCTAGGTTGTTTCCAGGCTGATTAAAGAACAGAAAAATGAGAAATTTCTGTTTGTTACCATTAATTTATAGAAACAAGACTCCCGGCAAGCTGGCCAGGGATCCCAGGTCTGTGTGAGTGACAGGTCTGCACCGTCTTGCACAGCGTGCTGCACGGAGCCCCCTCAGGAGCTGGGGGGCTGCAGAAAGGCTTTTCATCTGGCAGAAAAGACCCTATCTTCTAGGAGAAAAGGGAAAAGGAGAAATCTGGTGCTCCCCGGCATGGGTTCTGCAGGAGCTAGAACAGTGACCTCTGCTGTGACCTTGGAAACGTGTACATCCATAACCCCGGCTGGACCTCGGCTGGACCTCGGCGTCCTGGTCTTTACCACTGTGAAGGCTGAATCACAGACATCCAGCTCTGTGTGTCGCAGTGTGGCAGGAGGCTGCCCAAATAAATAGCAGTCCCAGCGGGCTTTGTTTTGGCCACCTGAAAGTCATTTTTTGACCAAGTAACAAGGAAGGCAAACTTTCCCACAGTTGTTTTTCTTCACAGGTCATTAACTTTTCTTTTGAGGAGTTAATCCCTTTCTTCACGTCCCATCAGGCCTGCTGGTCCCTGCCCCCTGTCCCCAGTGTCCATCCAAGATTTTAGTAGAGTCTAAGGTGTGGCCTTCTTGTTCTTTTCTCAAGCCCCATTAGTCTTATTTTTGTGATAAAGGGGGGTCAAACATTGAATCCAGCCCACTGAAAGGTAAACTCTCTCATGCTGGGGACTCTGGCCCTTTCGTTGTTCATTAACAGTTCAGCTCTCTCCCTCTCCACTAACTCCCTTCCCCTGACACAATTAAGGTTGATTAACTGCCTAATAAAAATAGTTCCATGGGAAAGGATCTGGGTGGGAATTCAGTGGCACATTGACTTTTGAGACTTCTTTGCAAATTTCATTATTCCTTGCTATTTGTACTGCACATTAACTATCGGTGAAATCACCATATCATCTCTCTGTTGGGATAAAATACTTTCCTAATATTGACCCAAAGGCAAACTGATTCTTACAGGTCACAGCAGAACATAATTATTTTCTGCTACTTGTTCCCTTTAACAAAGTCACATACGCGGGGGAAATAACAACCCACAACTACCCAGCAGCTGCAGGAGACGAGAGCCCCAGCCGGGGGTGCGGGGCTGCTGGCCTTACCTCCAGGCTCCGCAGGGCCAGGCAGGCTGCCTTCTGCAGCTGCAGGTTGGTCTTGGTCAGTGCTTCACAGTAATAGAGCAAGGCCTGGGGGAGAAGAGGGACAGTGTGAGGCATCCCAACCACGTCCCTTAGGAGGTGCATGGCACTCCACTCCCCGAGAGGAACCACGGCACCTACCCAGGTGTTCTGTGCTGCTTCCTTAGGGAAAAAAATCCACTGAGATTCGTGTTGATTAAAGATGTCTTTAGTCAATAAATTGATCCTCTATATTCTACCAGGTCATGGACTTAGGAACATGAAGTTGAATGATACAAAGTTAGGTGTTTTTTTTTTTTTTTTAAAAGAGCGATTCTTTCTCCTTATTCACCAGTTTTCAAAAAAATGAGCTGATTCATTAGCAAACTCCACCAGTGACTCTATTTTTTAAAATATATTATTATTTTAAAATTTTTAATTGACACATATTCGTATGGATTTATGGCATAGAGTCCATTAACTCAATGTGTGTGTACAACGTGTAATGATCCATCTCCTTGAACATTTGTCATCTCTGTGTACCGGGAGGTTGAGGACTCTTCCTTTCTAGTTATTTTGCAATAGATCATCGATTGTCATAGATCATAGTCACCCACTGTGCCACAGAACACCAGGACTAATTCTTTCCTGTTTTCTAACCTCTCTGATTCTGGCATTTAAGGGGCCTCAGATCTAGAAACCCCAAGGGTTTGAAGGAACTCTGGGGAAGAGATGAGTCAGGTTCCAGCAGGGAGCAGAAGAGGCCAAGCCAGCCAGACGGGGAAGGGACGTCCTGCAGGCGCTAGGGGAGGTTTTACAAAGAAGATGTCTGAACTGGACCCGAGGGGTTGGCTAGATTTCTGATGGGAAGCTGGGGGGCATGGTGGGAGGACCGAAGAAGGCGGTAAACTCCAGAGACAGGTGGCCCTCAGTTGGATACGGGGCATCTGGGGGTTGCACATTAGATTCTTTAAAGGGCTGGGGGTGTGGCTCATGGTAGAGTTTGCCTGGCACGTGTGAGGCCCTGGGCTCCAGCCCCAGCACTCCCCACCACCCAAAAAATCTTCATGCAAAAATAAATTTTCTTAAATTGACTAAGTAATTTCTTCCTAAGTGGTTTATTAACATGTAGCACTTAATGTTTTAATTCAAATGGCAAGAAGCACTCTAAGTCAGTGGCCGTGATCTGGCCTCCTACCTTTTCCCTGAAATGCTCGTTCTTGGAGGCTGCTGCCAAGTAGAGCGTCACAGCCTTGCTGACGTCACTGTCGTCCCTGGTTAAGAGCAGAGCCAGAGTCCGGAGCACCTCTTGCTGAGCCAGGAGGCTGCTGGGAGCAAGGTTGCCCACGGCCTGCAGCAGCTTCTCATCTCTCAGGGACTGCAGGGTGTGCACCATGGAGACTGGAAGGCAGGAAAGAAGGTTGGGCTGTGACAGTGCAGTGACCTGTTAGCTAGAGATATAGATGTCTCCTGTGCATCTTTAGTGGAAGTAGAACTCAACAGACTGAACACATGTGGTCACTATGCAAAGGAGGCGTTTCCAATAACTGAGAAAAGCACCGACAGATCAAATAACTACAGTGGAGTGGGGGGCCAGCCATAGGGGAGAAAAGTGACCTTGGAGCTCTTCCTTATAATGGAAGCAAAAGTAATGTGTAGATGAATTAAATAGTCAAATGTAAAAATCAACAGTGAAGGAAATGAAAGGAAACCTGTGGGCAGTCTTTCTGGAATAGGGTAGCAGACCCAGCTGCCTGTCTTTCACTCAGACCACCTGGCAAACCCTGTCCTAGGTGAACCCCAGTCCTCGCTGAGGAAGCAGGACGGTGGGGAAACTCACTTTGTTGATTGGAATATGGGGATAATACCATAAAAAAGGGTATTCTGAGTCCCAGGTGGGCCGACTGGCCAGGCTCTGAGAGTCAGAGCGCACCCTGATCCCTAAGTTGGTGCCCGGCAGGAGCATCCATTAGCCACGGAGATGCCTGCAGGGGGCTCCACTGCAGTGGCCCACGAGAGCTGCCTCACCTTGCCTGGCCAGCTGGCACAGGTGGCTCTCCAGGTCGCTCACGCCGTGGCTGGTGAAGTAACTGCAGTACTGGAAAACTGTGACGACTTCCGAGGAGAGGCTGGCGGACAGCAGAGGCTCCGTCCGGTCCAGGATTTGAGAGACCAGGGTTCGAAACACTATTTGAAAGGGAGAGACACAGAGCAGTGGGGGCAGCTTGCTGACTTTCATTCATTCTCTGATGATAACATGTCAATGAGCGAAGTGAAGCACCCCTGATACACCGCGCACCGTCTCGGCACATGGCCAGGTGACCTGCATTCTCACACGCCTCCGTGACCGCCAGGCACCGGAGACCTGGGCGGCGCTCGGCACTCAGTGCCTCTTCCCAGTCCACAGCGACCCACCCCCTCCCACAACGGGAACTAGTCACCTGCCTCTGTCTACACAAGCACTTGAACTTCCTGTAACTGGAGTTATGTGGCACGTACTTGTTGTAACTGGTTTCTTCCATTCAACAAAGCATCTGTGAGATTCACTCAAGTCTTTGTTTGTAGCAGCAATATATTCTTTAAAAAGCACTAGGTAATGCCCTGTGATATGGTTATATTATGATTTATCCAATCTCTTGTCATGGGCACTTGGGTTGTTCCCAACTTTCAGCTCCTGTGAATAGAGCTGCTATGAACTTTCCTCCCCAGGGCCTTCTCCTGATCGTAAGCTCTCGTTTCTCTTGGAATGTTCAAGAATAGAGCTTCTAGATGGTGGCAGAGGAGCACATCAAGTTTTAGTAGAAACTGCTAGTGTTTCCCCAAAGTGGTTGTACCATGTGACACCTTCATGAAAAAAGTGTCCATGGGTTCTACATCTTCAGATGTGAATCAAAAATATCCAGAAAAAAGTTGTAGTGGGCATATACAGACATTTTAATCTCGCCGTCGTTCCCTAAGCGATACAGCATGGCAACTCTTCACACGGCAGCCACGTTGTCTTAGGTGTCATAAGAAACCCAGAGCACAGAGGGTGTTTGTGGGTGACAGACACCACGACAGTGGTACCAGAGCAGTCAGTGGGGACCTGCGATTGGGCTGGCGGGGTGTCCTGGGGCACTTCCCACAGACACCCTCCTGTTAAAACCTGTTCACCATCTTTCTTCCTTAACCCTGCGTGAGTTGGGTGGCCTGTGTGCGCCCTTCTTCAGGCCCAGGCTGCAGGGCAGCTGCAGGGGTCCTTCCACGCCCACACTCACACCGAGGGGCAGACCACCTCCCGTTGTCCTACCACCTCCCGCTGCCCTACCACCTCCCGCTGCCCTACCACCTCCGCTGCCCTACCACCTCTGCTGTCCTACCTGGGTCTGCGAGTCCTGGGTACTCCTTGTTGACAGTCCTGGCAAAGCTGGCCTCCAGCTGCTTGATCACCCTGTCGGCGGAGCTGTGGTACACCCCGGCCGGGCCGCAGCACTTGGTCCAGAAGGACAGCAGAGAGAGCTTTTTGTGAAACTCTGGGATGGCTGGAAGAGAAGAGCGGCCCCATCCCATGGCACACGTTAAATGAAGACAACGAAGCCGGGCCCCTGGGTGGGGCGGGCCAGGGGCTGTCAGGGCTCTGTTTTGCTGAGGGGTTTGCAGTTGGGACAGGAGTGCTCTGCAGCTGGCAGGTGGACAAGGACAGGAGGAGGAAGCTTCCTGCCCGGGAGCGAGGACAACAGAAAAACACGGCTGTTTGCCTCAGTGACAGAGGGCACAGCGGCTCTCCCCTGGGGTCACCCAGGCATCTCATGTCCCCTAGCTTACAGGATCAGGACTCTCACTCCCCAGGTTTCCTGAAAGGCATGGGATGCAGCCATGATGGCCAGGGGAGTTCACCCTGCTTGGTGGCCTCAGAAGAGTGGACAGCAGAGTGCAGCTGAGTGTGTCACTGCTATACTGCTGAGTGGCTGAGACAGTGGGATGGAGAGGAGGGGACAGTTGCTTGCAGCCTGAATATCTGTCCCTGCTCATGCCTTTCAGGGCCCGCCAAGCGTCCTGCTCCCAGGAGCTTCACTTGAGGCAGACACAACAGGAGAACCCCGCGGAGGCTCAGGCCCGACGGAGGTTCCAGAAGACCCTGTTGCTGCCTTCTGATGTGAAAGTAGAAACTCTTCCCAGGGCCAGACCACAGGAGCGCGAGGCGCCTCCGCACTCAAGTTCAGCTGCCGAGACTCAGAGCCAGGGTCTGTCCTGCAGGCCTCGGCCCACCTCCGTCTACCTCTGCCCCTGGACAGCGCTATGGGGGACGTGGCCAGCTGCATGGCCAGAGTCCTGGTCATCTGTCTGAAGGGACTCTCCTGGACGTGCCAGGGGTGATGCTGCTTCTGTTCACACTCGGGCCCACTCCCGAGGGAGGCCCTGCAGAAGACGCCAGTGTGTGGGGGCTGACGGGAGCCCAGACCGCTTCCCTGTCTTCCTGACACAGCTGGGAGCAGTGGGCAGTGGGTGGGCAGTGGGTGGGCAGGGGTGCCCGCGCCCCTGCCAGCAGCAGGGAGAGGCAGGGCACAGTGCAGTGCCCTGGGGACAGAGGCTCACCTTGCACGACAGAGCTCAGGCTCCCCGCCTCCTCGTCACTGACGGCCGCGAGTCTCTCCATCACTTGGGTCTGTCTCGAAAGCTTCTCTAAGAGGTTTCTTGCCACAAAGGGGGTTTTGCTGGAGAAGACAACTTGCTGATGAAACAGACAAAACGGCTGTTTCAGTTACATTCTCCAGAGAGCTCCTGCTCCCAGCGCCTCCTTCCCGGATGCGCTGCGGATGCTGGAGGCACTCACGCAGGGCTGTTTGTCCATCCTGGTGAGGTCCCCTCTCCCTGCCAGGCACAACAGCTGTCCAAGTCACACCTGGGTGCGCTACTTTAAACTTTTTATTTATTTTTTATTTTGAGACAGGATCTTGCTTAGTTGCCGGGGCAGGGTTTGGACTTGAGACCCGAGTCTCTGGGTTGACAGGTGTGCCCCAGATGCCTGGCTCACTTTATCAGCAGTAGAGCTGCCAGCTTCTGTGCAGCTGCTTTCCTTCTCTGTATCATAAACCTCCTCCCCTTAGAAACTCAGCTCATTTAGGTGGTGTCTTGGTGTGCGAGCAGAAAAAGATCTGTTTGGCAAAATGCAGTCAATTTTCATAGTATGCTTTTGTTTTGTTTGTTTTCAAGATTGTCTAATAACTGTAATTGCAATCTGAGCTCTCTCACCACGCTTAGTGAGTGCTTCCTGTGGGCCTGGCGCCAGCCTCCGCCCCGTGTGTGCCTTAGTTCACGTTATTTCTCACCACCACCCAATGTGGCAGTCCTATTGATGTCCCCATTTTACTTAAGTAATCTGCCCAGTGTCCTACAAGTGGTGTTTTTATTCATGTGCCCTCACAAGCACAAGGAGGCATAAGAAAGGAGACATAAGTGACTTGGTGTTGACATCCCTTGCCCTTCTGTGCCTCTCAGGACCTCCCTGGCCACCTGCTAGGCACAGAGGAAGGCAGGACACAGGGACGTGCTCCCAGGCCATGCCCTCTAGAGCAGTGCCACTCTAGACAAATAGCACTTCAAACCAAAGTCTAGCAAGCATGTGCTAAAGTCTTTCTTGTTAAGTGAGTAAATCAGAAGCATATTTATTTAAAAAACCATTTATGGTGAGTGTGTTTCTTTGGGAAGGCACATTTTTATCTCTGTATGATCAAATACCAAACAAGTGAACTCACCAATTCAGGAGTGAGTGCAAGTGAATCAGGTTTGCATCCGCCCCTCCTTCAGTCTGCGTATTTATGCCCCCTCTTTGTTTTTCTAGCATGGCTCTTTCCCACAGAAGACTTGGGTTGATCAGTCTTTGGGAGAAAACCTCCCCTGTCACGGCAGAGAATTCTTATGTCTCTGAAAGTAACTATTTTACCTCTAAGAGGTAAATAGGTGGTTTGCTCTGCATGATATCAGCATCAGCAAAGACAAAGAGATATGAAAACCATCCCATTCAAAGGGTTGGTAAATAATGAACAGCCATAAGTAAATGAAAACGCTTGTCCATTTTGATCAGAGAAGAATTTTACACTTTGTGCCAGGATGGATTTTGGTATCGTGGTTTGTACCTCGACACCTAACAGCAGAGATCAGATAGGAGGCTGGCCGACCTACAATTGCCAGCCAGCTTCCCAGAGCACACAAGCTGCCTGCGGCCATGGAAAGTTCTTCATACGTGTGGAAAACACCATCGTCTCCCTCTCATCCCGGCTCTGGCACTAAGGAGGCCATGCTGCCCCAGGGCCCGGGGCTCCCTGACTCTGCCCCTGTTCTGCTGCCAGCACCCTCCTGGGTGGCCGAGCCCCCCGCCCCTGTCCTACCCTGTTCCACATACATCCAGCAAGCTGAGAGAAGAACAAGACGGGGAAAGGGAAGCCACCAGGCAAGGAGGAAGCGTTTAACTTGAGGCCTGGGGGCAAAGGTTTGTTGGGGCAGCTGAAAGTCTCCTGGAAAGCATTTCAAAACCTCAGCTCCTCCGCTGCAAACCTTGAGGGGCAGAGTTTGAAATGAGAAGAAAAATCAGCTCTATGCTGCACCAGAATGAGGGCTCAGTGGTGATGAGAGGACCAGAGAACGCGGCTGCCCACTGCTCGCAGGAGTTGCCAGCTCTAGACCTGGGGCAGGGCAGGTGCAGTCTTCAGCCTTTGCTCTCAGCTCTTGTGGGGGCGGGGGGGGGGGCGGGACATACTTGTGACACTGATGTCAATACATGTTCACTAATACTGGCTTTCCCACTCCATCTGGATGCAAATACCCTTTCCCTTAATCACGGTCCCCTCATCTACTGCCAAGGGATTTAGAAGAGGAAACATACTGTATTCTATCTGCTCCCTTTTAAGGCCTAGGGATCTTGGTTCTGAGATAGGAAACCCAGGGTGAGGGAGGCAGGGCACGCCATCAGAGTTTTTGAGGTGGTTTATATTAAAGCAGGGTTGTCCTCTTATTCCCAAATTCTCATTTCCCTGCAAAACCAAAACCGGAGGCCTGCTTTCCTGCCACCTAAGCAGCCTGGCTTCCCACCTGAACGAGCTGGGTGCAGTACTGTAGGTGCCGCACGATGGCGATGTCCAGGCTCTCGTTTCCGGTGGTCAGCGGGAGGGGGCTGCCTGCCACGCTGGTCCCCACGCCTGTGTCTTCGGTCAGTGCCTCACTAAGATGCCCCCTGGCTTCTGGGTGAACCGACCTGTAACTGGTGAAGCAGGGGGTGGATGAGACGTGAGCCGTTTCCTTTGTGTACAGACCACGAGCCACGTCGGCAGGCTGGCACCAGCCCCCACGCGCCCACTGGCTCCTCCTTCCCTTGCCTCCTTTGAAAAACAGAGGGCCTTTCAGAAGCAAGCACTCAGCCTGCTGCTGACCGGCCCAGCATTAGAGGACCTAGCAAATGCACTGCCCTGGGGTCTCTGACGCGTCTCCAGCAGGGAGCCACGTGCGAGGTGTCTCCCGAGGTCTTTGACTCGGGCCCTCACTGTGTGTTCGTCCCACTTGCCTGCTCTGTTGACAGGGCGGTTTGCCAGATTTTCTGGCATTAAGTTGTCCTCTGTATCTGTGGTTTCCCAAGAGTAATAGCATTAAGAAACAATCTGTCACGGCCTTTTCCTGGTCCCAGATCAATTGCTTCTTGAAGACAATGCAAAAGGAGGGTGGCCAGGAGGAAAGAGGATACGCTCTACTGGGGACAGAAGCTAGAGGGTGTTGAAGTGCTCGGAGCACAGCCGAGTCCTGCCTCCTGCTCTGTGCAAGCCCCACGACCCCCTGTCTGAGGTCTTATCATGATGGCACTGATGTTATCCCATTTTATTCTTAAAGTGAATCCGTGTTGGGAGGATGGAACTGGGAGCCTGGACAGTGTCCTGGTCACCAACAGGCAGCTTCTGCTTCGCCTCCTGCTCCTTTCTCAGTGCCCACCATGCAGAGACCCTCACCCAGGCTCAGCAGCTTTGAGGGCTTTGCTCTGATTCACATTTGCCTCCAGGGGAAGATGCTCAGCTGTGTCCAGGTGGTTGACACATGGTTCTCTCTCTCACACACACACACACACCACACACACACACACACACACACACACACACACAGAGTTCTTTTGTAATAATTCTGATAATATACAGTAAAACTGATTGAGTTAGATACATTTAACATTAATGTTCTGTAAACTGTACAAAAGAATAATGTTTTTGTTATTAAAATGCTCCCTTTAGCCTGGCTGTGATGTGTCACATAGCTAACGAGTTACAGAAAAGTTTAGTGAGGAAGTATTACACAAATTCAGTCAAGCTAGACAATATGCAGAAGCAGAACTTAAATATCCCATTCACTCTTTAAATTTGCTTCCATTTTATTCCCAGTTTGCTCAAGGAATAAATTCTAGTTCTCACGTGGTATTTTTCGTTGTTGTTGTTTTTATCTTAGAAAAAGAAACCTAGGAATAACAGAACCCCAAAACAATAACACCTCCCACAGAGCGAGCTGTAAAGGCCGAACAGAGAGCTTTGGAGATGTATTTCTGTCACATTGTCCCAAAGGTGCAATGCACCCCTTCCTGGGGGGGTGTTTGTGTGTCTTTCTCGGTGACTGAGGGCAGGTATGCCCTTGGTGCTTGTCTGCCTTGGTCTGAAATCACAAGACGCCCCAGGACCTGGCTCTGAGAACTTGGCTCGGCTTTTCCAGGACAGCAGAGAGGGAGACCTCTCACCTTCATGCCCCCACCCAGAGGTCACGTTTTCCACCCGCTGTGGATAATGGCAGTTATTGGTTGTGATAGGACCTGGAGGAGCTTAGCCATCCGAAGACTCGGATGCCAGGTGAAGGGGCAGGCAGAGCAAAGCCCAGCAAAGCCAAGGGCCGGGAAGGAGCAGGGCTCCAGGTGGGACTGGCCTGCAGTTCTCCAGCAGTGTACCCAGCGGGCTGGCGAGAACCGCACGGCAGGCTGCGGACCACATGCACACGCAGGACGCACACGGGACTCATCCCCTCACTTCTGGGAGGGAAAGAGATCTGTTCTCCCGTAAGCAACCCCGAGGAGGTGAAGCTGTGCTTGACTGGCAAAAGGAGCCAAGTGCCGCGAGCAGGGCTGCGTGGGAGCTGTGCACCGGCCCCCGCGGGTGTACACGGCGCCCTGTCCCACTCACCTGCTCCTCTCGGGCTCGGTGTCTGAGAACACCGAGTCAGCACCACCGCCGCGGCGCGCCTCCTCCCCGTCCTCCTCCTCATCAAAATCAGAGGTGTTGAGGAAGTCAAAGCTTTCTAAAGCGCTTTCCACCGTGAGGCTGAGGCTGGAGGACCGGCTGCGGCTCACCGAGGGCTTGCACTGCAAGGCAGAAGGCACCGGGGACATGAGCACACCTGCAGCGGGGAGCCGGCATCTGCCAGAGGCCACACTTCAGCTCTCCTTTGTCAAGCTTTTATTTTTTATTGGCATTTAAAATCTTCATATTCCAAAAAGAAGTACAACCACAGGTAAAAATGGCACAATATCTGGGGTTTGTTCCAAAATGATCCAGAGAGAAACACACAGGTAGAGGAACGGATAAAACAAGACTGGCCATGAGCTGACCGCTGAGGACCAGTGTGGATGTGGGAATGGGCACATCCACTTCTGTTTGGAATTTTTATAATAAACATTTTTAGAAATGTCAACCAGAAATTTTTGGGAAACAGAAAGGCTATATTCCCTTCTGCCTTGTGCTCATCCCCAAATAGCACACGGCCAGCCGGCCCTGTGCAGGGTCACATGCTTATAGTTCCAGCTGCTCGGGAGGCTGAGGCGGGAGGATCACGTGAGCTCACAAGTTCAAGACCAGCCTGGGGCAACTCGGTGAGACCCTGTCTCCAAAAAAAAAAAAAAAAAAAAAAACCAAAACAAATAAAAAACCAGCAGATAAAATTTAAGGGACACCAAGTCAGTGCTGAATCCAATCATGTCTTCAAAGTCCTGAGACCAGAGCTGTCTATCTAAAGTACCTGCTCTCCAGGTAGTCCTGGAGGCAAGTCCCAGAACACAACGCACTCTGATTCAGGGAGCCCACGCGCTATGAAGAAGGCCTACAGCTGCGGTCACAGGCAGGGGGCTGAATGAGTGATATGGGCGTGACAGGAAGCAGCCTGCTTCCCTGAGCTTGGTCTTGAAAGGAACAAGCCCCACACCCTCCCTGGCCAGGCCCTGGGATGTGGGGCCTGAGACTGTGTGGCAGGACATGTGCAGAAACATGACCCGAAGATGACGCCAGGGTGACAGGCACAGAGAGGGGAGAAGGACGCCAAAGGCTCAAGAGGACGCTGGAGTGGACGGAAGGGGTCAAGTCCTGCCAGGGAGACGTGCTACGTGTCCTCCACGCTGCTAGCTGGCACTGCTCGATGAGTTCCCAGCACAAGGCAGGAGGGGCCTTGCCGGGCTCTGTCTCGGCCACTTAGGATGGCCCAAGAGCACAGGGGAAACTTCTGTCGCTGCTTTAAATCACAGTTGCTCCACTGGCCCTCAGGGATCTCCGTCCAAGAGGCAGCTTCGTTTAGTTTCTGATCCTCAAGATGTTTTAGCACCCTAGGAATGTGGGGGGGGGGAGAGAGAGCTTTGTCCAGCTGCTGCTTTAACTCTGGCTGGATGCAAAGCCACTTGCCCCAAACCCTCTGGACACCTTCAATCTCCAGGGGAGACAGAGAGCTATTTGGACTCAACCCACGTCTGGGCTCTTCTTTCCTAAGCTAGCTATCTGTACAACCTGATCTAGTAGAGGATGGATAGGGTTAGGTATCATCTATAAAGAAGAAAGGGGTGGTTGAGGACTTCACAAGCAAGTTTTAGAACAAATGGAAAGGAATCCATGAGCTCCAGCCTTTCGTAAGACTAATGGATGCCGTGCGTACTGCTTCCGGATGGACCGAGCAGCGTCCTGGACTCCTGGAACGGAGCTGTGACCACCACAGGCTTGCTAAAGGCATTTTCTTAGGTGGGGTCAATTCATGTCTGAGGTCTTTTCTTTCTGTGGGCTGGGCATTGAGCCCAGGACCTCCTAAATACTAGGCAAGTGCTCTTCCACTGAGCTACAGCCAGCCCTGTGTCTTAGCTCTTTGGCTCACAAGGCAGAGTGGGTCAACTGTGCAGAAAAGATGCTCAGTGCAGGATCAGATCAGCAGCCTCCACGCCCAAGGCCTCAGATGGTGCTTTGAGCTATGAGTACTGAAAGCAATTCCCATGCCCCTCCCTGTTTCTCAGAGCTAGGTCCACAGTGGAGCTGACCTGTCACCAGCATTTGAGGGCCTGCAGAGTCCGAGGCTGACTGATCATCTAGGAGGGCACAAGTCCTCTCCAGGGCCGGGTCAGTGGGACTCGACAGAGAGGGATAAGATGGTCAGGAAAGCCGTGGAAATGGAGTTCCAGACGCCACTGGCAAGGCCACATCTGAAAACAGCCACACAGAGGCTGCGGCCGCCTCTTGTGGCTGATTCTCAGTCTGCAGCCTTACTTTAAAGTCTGTTCAATAGAACAGGTCCCCATGGAGTTGCTCTTTCAAGAAAAAGGATCCAAGTTCCCTTCTATAAGATCATAAAAATCAGAGTCGGAAAGCAAATAATACCAGAGTGGCAGTGCGATTCAGGGCACAAATTCAAGCTCTGTCTTTATGTGCGGCATTTTAAAAAATGTTAATCCACATGCCGGGGGAAGACGGATCCATTCTGATGTAGCAGAGATGAGGATCTTGTTCCAGACCTCCCACCCAAGAGGAATCCGTCCCATTACTCTTAGCGGATCACCATGGATGGGGAAAGATATCTCTGGTGGACTCTGGCCTTCCCTGGCTTCCAGAGTGTGACGGCTGACTAAGGGCTGATCTGGGGTCCCAACTTGCAGATGGGAGGTGTCTTCTATCAGGGAGCACCTCTGGGGGACAGGGTGCCATGGCTCTCATGCTGGGGCTGACCAGCTGTGGCTCCCACCAGGGGAGGGCTCCTCTATCACCCGAGAGGGACCCTGTCCAGTAACGTCTGTGAGGCGGTGCTGGTCACCGTGCCAGCATTTCACGTTTAGGACTGGAATGATCAGCTCTGGGACTAGACGGATTTGGACATTCTTATGAGTTTTTACCTGACCTCCTAATCAGTTTAGTGAAGTTGATCTGCTGTCAGGGAAATAAAAATGGATATGTCTAAGTGGCATCAATAATCACTGCCATTTACATGCTGATTACCTCTTGATCCTGTGACTGGATAGAGCTTAGAGGAAGAAGAAGGAAGAGGCGGGAGGAGGAGGGGAAGAAGAAAGACATGCTATCTTAACAGATAGTTGGTTTAGGATAGCTCTCTGCACACCTGATTCAATTTCTCTGAAAAGGCACTTACTTTTAGAATATCGTCCAAATGCATGACCTCTTGGTTCAGATCCTGAAACTCCTTGTACTTCTCCTTATGTGGTTCTAGAGCAAGAAACAGCCCACTCAGAGCATCCTCCAAGCTGCCATCCAGGAAGGACTCCCCACTGGCCGAGTCCTCAGAAAGCAGACGCTCTGTGGCTACTGGCACCTCGGCCGAGGTGAGCCTCTTGACCAGCTGCTTTGTGATATTCCCTTCAAAAGTGTCCAGCTCCACAGGCTTGAGCTCTGAGGCCTCGTCCGACTCTTGCAGAAGGGCCTCGGCGACTGCATTCTCCAGGAACAGGCGCTCCGCCCCCAAAGCTGTGGGCGCGGAGGGTTTCCTGGGCTCCGCTGGGGCTTCCTGCAGGGGTGACTTGGGTTCCTGGCCTTCTCCGGAGGAGTTCCTGGAAGATGCCGAGCTGCTGTCATCCCCTCCCTCGTCCTGGGAAGGCAGGCTGGTGTGGCTGAGCTCTGCAGGGGTGATGGTGATTTCTGGATTCGCTGAGCTGGAGGGAGACGCAGCAGAGCTGCAGGGGAGGGCACAGTCCCCGTTGGGCAGGTCACAGGAGCTGAGGGAGAGTGGCCTTTCCTCCTCAGCTGTCTTCCCAGTTTCAAAGATGTCATCGGGCAGATTCGCCTGAGGATAAAGACAGCCGTTATTTTCAATACAAATGATGCATCAGGCAGGTTAATTTTCAGACAAGATGTAAGGAGTCAACATGAAAGAGCTAGAACTTTCACATTATTGTTTTATTTGTCGATGTGCGTATGTGTGGGAGGCAAAAGAAAACAAGCCCCTGGAAACTGCCTAGTTGAATTTAGGTGAAAGTTCACGGTGCCTATTCTTAGGTCTGACATTTTCCACAAGAAGCAGTTAGGAGTGGGGTGGGATGGTTGCTTGCCATTCTCAATCCTGGGATCTCATAGTATTTGGCAGCCATACTTTGAGTAAGACTACGAATGTTTTCTTTTCCTCTTGGCATCTACCTTAAAGGACTTCCAACATTCTTGCTACTTTGCTTCAAGGATGTGATGCTTTGTTCTACTTTGGTTCTCAAAAATTATGTTTTGAAAATCTCTACCCATAAACCCCAGACTCTTGAAAATGTTTTATTAATTTAGTAAACATGCCATAAATACTTCAAGGTCAACGATACATTTGCATAGCTTCTCTAGAAATGATTGAACAAGACTAAGAAACAAACACCTATCTTCCATGAGGCACCCCCCAGGTTCCCAGTGTGTCTAGAGGAAAGCAGATGCAGGCTGTGTCCCCGACAGGCTCTGCAGCAGGAAATGGAAGTCTGCAGAGGGACAATTTGTTCACACTGGTGCTGCACTCGCTAAGCCAGCTTCCCTAGGCTGCGTCTGTGTAGAGTGCCCAAATGCCAAATGCCGCTCTGTGCTTTCTAGTTATCTAACGCCTTCATCATGGCTGGTTTTTCTGCATTCCAGATTGGATTTTTAAATCACCTTTGTGTCCATGAGTTCTGCACATGCAGAGACAACCAAACACTGAAAATACTTGAAAAAAAAATATGTATTGAACACATACATTTTTTTTCTTGTCTTATTCCCTAAACAGTACAGTGTAAGATTGAGCCTTTGCATAGCATTCGATGTTAGAAGTAACCTAGAGAGTGCGTGGGGGATGTGTGAAGTTACATGAACATGCTACACTGTGTCCTGCGAGGGCCTGGGCATCCCTGTATTTTGGTATCCAAGGGGCTGGGACCTGCTGCAGACACCAGGAATGACTGTAAATGGTCATCATCAGGCCAGTGCCCATTTTACTTATATATAAAATGACAATTCTCATAAAACATTCCAGCAAGCCAAACAGGAGTGGACCCAAGATGGGTCACATCTGCTCACAGAGGTGTCCGTGCCCCTGCTGCTGCTGGACATGCCCCTGCACATGCACTCAGACCCTCAGCGGGCTCCATGTTCTGGACTTCACAATTCTTGATAAAGGAGAGATGTAGTTAATGCCCCCTCCCTGCCGTGGGAGTTCAAGCTGAGCATTTCCAAAGCTGCCTGAATTCTGTCTCCAAGTATCACAGTCTTCACAAGCCCCAAGTAAATGTCATTCTTCTGTTCTTGACTCGGTTGATTTTACCTTCGTTGACAGAATGCAACTGAGGCATGTGTCACGAGGTAAGTGTCCCAGCAAGGGGAGAGGTGCTGCCCAAGAGAGGACCTGCATCCAGCCTTCAATGCAGTGAAGGAGAGGATGGGAGAGGACAGGGACAATGTATGCAAAGATACCAGATCCTGGAGGGACGTGGTGAGTTTGGAGGACAGTGGGTGGAGGGTAAGAGATGGGCCTGGAAGGTGGGCTGGGTGGGGTGAGGATGGCTGTTTTGGGGACTTCAGGTGCATCCACAAGGCTACACGAAGCCATTGAGCTTTAGCAACCTTGCTCCTGTTGAAACATGCTCTGAAACCCTACTGACCTCCAAACCCTCCAACCCGTGGCTTCTGAGTGTGCATAAGCATTGTGTGGACAGTTAGGTGGGCAGCTGAGTGAGCTCTATCGCTTCTTATGTATGACTCTGTGTACATTTCCCCATACAGTCTTGTGATTTCCCCCTGAAACTCCACAAGAGTTTACCCTCATCCTTTTAATCTGTGCTTTTTGGTTCAATGAATAAGATGCAATTATTACTATGATGACATTGCTATTAGCCTGAAGACTTCATCTTCTTCTCCCTGGACATTCAAAGATGACTTTATGTGTCTGAGAAGAACAGAATATTCCATGTATGTACAAGTACACATGTATTCTCTTATGACACCATGTGTCACTCATATAAAGTAAGCAGCCTGCTGTATCCCTGTTTCTTCTACTACAGCTTTGAAGAATTAACATGCTATGATAAACCAAGACCCACAACCTCTTTAGATAGACACAGTGCTAGTAAAATCAGTCTAAGTCCTTCAAAGACTTGAAGGCCAGTCTTTGAAAGGCTGATACTTTCTGAAATAAAACCTCCTTTGCTTTTAAGGATAGCTGTGTTTTTAAAAATAAAAATCTGGTTACCATGGATATCTTTGCCATAGTGGAGAAAAATCACAGCACCAAACAGGGCTTATCTAAGGAGAATTCACACAAGTTGCATGCACGGCCAGCCTGGAGAACAACAGGGAGGTGAGAGAAGACACGCAGGAAGGCTGGGGTGGCTCAGGGCCAGAGTGCTAGCTGGCAGCCGAGGTCCTGGGTCCAACACCAGTGCCAGAAGAAAAAGAAGGGACATGCAGAAGCATCATGCAATGGGCCCTGAAGTCACGAAGTCAGGCACATCACCCGGGCAGGCCACACTCACATAGAACTCTAGCATAGCCATGGGGCTCAGGCCGAGGGAGGGCAGGTCCCTGAGAGAGCGGCTGCGGTGCAGCTTGGCAAAGAGAGTGTCCCTGGAGGCGCTCAAGACAGACAGCCACCATGGCCTGTCTGCAGAGGGACGCAGCCGGCTCCTCTGAAGTCAGAGTAGGGCGTAGGGCGGGGGTGAGTGGAAAGAATCAGGTTACTGCGTTACCCTAGCTCGCTAGCAGGTGGGCCGAGGCCCGTATCTACATCCACTTTGCTCAATGACTAATGCTAGAGAACCTTTGGAATGGTCTATCTAGTATCGTCCAGCAGTAGGTAAGGACAGGGAGGGAAGGAGAGGAAAGACCAGGGACCACGGTACACGGACCATAGGCGACGGGGAGGTGGCTTCCTCCGCCAGCCCTCCACTAGGAAGACCTTTAAGAATCGTGTGAGTAGGCATTCCTGAGAACCCCAACACCCGCTGCTGGGCATCTCAAGTGCTGGGCACAAGACGACTCAGACACAACTCCTACTCCGGAGTCACGTGGAACTTACAAAGAAGGAGTGGTCTTTGAAGGTGGGCGTCTCTGGGGTGCCCTGGCTGTACATGGACATCCTCCTCTGGAGCGCTGCCGTCTTGCTCCCCGCACCACCCGAGGATGGGGTCGTGTCCTCCACGTCAAAGGGACTGCAAAACAACAGGCAGCCGCCCGCTAGTCACTTGTGACCGCAGGACCGCAGGCCAAGACAGCACCTCTTTGAGGTCAACTCAAACCAGGGCACTGGGCTGGTTCTGGCCAAACTGTTTGTCAGAAAATAAGCCCAGAAGAAAGAAAGTGGAGCAGAAGACAGAATTTAGAGCTCCCCGAGGGACCACAGGTGATCACAGCTATAAGCACCAGTTCCCTCCTGGCCTAGGTGTGTCTGTCCTCGAGAACCTAGAACCCTGGACTCACTAAAGCTGGCTCCAGCGTAACCAGATGTTGGGGAAGTTGTGAAAATCCTCGAGCTCTGTCGGGCAAGACCCTGAACAGTTCGAGCAAGGAACAGACTGCGGTTTGATTCTGAGGAAAAACTCCCAAACAGAATCCCACCACTTTCAGTGGCTAGAGCCCCCCACGAGCCGCCGAGGATGGCAGCCTGCGCGCGGGGATGCTGCTGATCATCCTGAGGCCCTGGTCATCCAGCAGGATGGCCTGCTCTGTGACGTCGGTGGATGCACTGGCCAGGAGGGCAGGGCTGGGCAAAGGCTGGCACTGCTTCCTAGAGAGGCAGCAGGGTCTTGGCCACGTCCACACTGACTTCGATGTGGAAGGGAGGCCCCGAATGTCACTGGGTGGGCCAGTGGCATGACATCCAGTGTGGACGGCAGGAGGAGACCCTGGAAAGCCACGAGCTGCCTCTTGCCTGGGGAAATGCTCTATTTCAGTAAAGGACGCCTAGAGGGCATCTGCGGTCCTCCAGGGCAGCAGGAAGTGAAGTGCGTGGTCAGAAGGCTAAGCAGGGACCCGCCTGAGGGCAAAGCCTCCCTCTCTGGACAGTTTACTGTAGCTCCCAGTGGTTTGCTTGGGAGCCATGATACTTGGTGTCTCTGTTTGCAGGTAGAGAGGGAGGGAAGAGGCAGGACAGTGGAGAAGTAGGGAGAAGGGGAGGGGAGCAGGGCCACGGCCAGCTTATCCACAGGCCCTCGCCCAGCAGGTCTGCTGCAGCCCCTCGGTCTGCTCCAACAGGCTCCCTGCCCTGCCGACGTCCACACCGGCCTCCCAGCACCTGCAGCGCCCGCTGCCCCAGGACGACAGGAAAAGGGCAACTTACTACCAGGTGATCTCCAGGTTCAGCTTGATGGTTCCCAGGTCGTTGATGTCCACGGCCACCACCTGCGGTCGGGCTGCAAACAGCTCTTTGGTCTCACAGGTCACACTGCCCACCAGGAGGTGAGTCGCCAGCCCTTTGAGCTCTGTGACCTGGCAGGAAGTCAGGCAGAGAGAACAGGGAACAGGCTCCCCCTTTTCCTTTTTCTGAAGCAGCTGGTGGCTTCTTTCAGAAAGAAATGGTCTGAAACCCCAGGCAGGTATCTCAAAAGCCCGTGTCAGGGCTGCTCTGCTCACTTTCTTACAAGGGCCGCTGTCCTTGTCACAGACTTGTGAGGACAGGAGCCTGTGAGATGGCATAAGTCTTCGGGAAAGGTTGCCCCTGACGGATCGTCCAGCTGGGCAACAGGAAGACAACAAGAGGCAGGGGCAGCACTGACCTTGATGGAAATGAACCCGACGATCAGAGGCAGGAAGACGGTCTCCTCCCCATCCCAGCTCTGTTTGCCGTTGACCTCTATCTTGCCCTTCAGCTTCCACCTCTGCCGCCCGCATTTCATGAAGACCTGGGGGCAGACGTGCCAAGGCCTCAGGCTCCACTGTCCTGGCTCGCTCCCCAACACCAGGACAGGGCGGGGAGGCCCGCAAGGGCAGCCCCCATCACCCCAGCCGCCTGTCTTGACCTTGACTGAGGAAAGGACATGTTAAGGGGGCACCTCTGCTTCCCCAAGACGAGGCCTGGAGGGTCTTCAGTAAAGTCCCGGCCCACACCCTTGGGTTCCCCCTCATTTCTTCTATGTCAGTAGAACAGCCCTGGGACTAGTCCTCCAGGACTCTGATCCTCCAAGAGACCAGAGCCCGTCCCTAAAACCTGCCTGGAGACACCTGCCCCTGGGGGACGAAGCAAGCTGGCGAGGCTGTCACCCACACATGGTCTGGGGAGGCTGTGCAGGCTCTCCCTGGTCAGGCAGAGGGCCCTGGAGGAGGTGGACAAATCATTACGTGAGGTCTCCTGAGAAGGGGAACACGGGAAAGGACTTTGTACTCCGTGGAGTGGGTGTTTGTATGGACAGGCCTGCGTTTCTACCCTCCTTCAGTCGTCACTCTTAACAGGTCACGGTCCTGGACTAGGTCGTCGATTAGGGGGAAAAAAAACTGCTAGGAAGGACAATTCCAGGGCACGCGCAGAATCTGAAACCAGACTTTATAAGAAGACAAGAGCCCGAGTGAGCCACACTGGGAGCTGCGCGCCGCTGTGCGGACCATCCTCCCACTCCCAGGGAGGCTGGGCTGAAGGGCCAGGCTGGAGGGCCAGGCGGGTGGCATCCTACTCTAAAACAGCGCAGCTGAATCGTAGGGGCTCGGGGGCAGCAGTGATGACTAAGCCACTGTGGCACAAGGTTAAAAGAGGGGAGTCCAGGGAAAGGGCAGGTGGCAGGTCTTCACCCATCTCCAGATCTTCTTATGGGCTTAGAATGTTTTTCCAAATAAAAATAAGAAACACTCCAGAAGCTAAACAATACCACTAGCCCTGGCCCCTCAGGTCTTCAGTCCCCACCTGTGGATCAGAGAATACTCACTTCGTATTGGTCTCCAGGGCAGAGGCGTGCAAAGCCGGCCAGACCTGCAGGCAAGAAGTTAGGATGTGAGGTGCTGAAAGCGCGTCCCCGAGGCCCGTGCCGCACATTGAGAAATCCAGGTGCAGTGCCACACTTTGGCAAACCTCAGATAACATTTTTGGGGGCCATCTGTGTGGAACAGCTTTTTTGGGAGTCCCTCTAGGGTGGCTGGAGAGGACATTCCTTGAGGGGGGCATGGGAGAGGGTTTCTGGGGCAGGGACCCTGATCCAGGGTGGCTAGAGTTCTGGGCACCTCGGCAGGTTCCAGGGTCAGGGCATTAGGGCCCAAAAGACACCCTCACTTGTTTGTGTACATGTTCCCATGAAAATAAAGGGTGTCTAGTCTTCCTTCCTGTTGTGAGATGGAGGTTTCTTTGGGCTTCCCAGTTAAGGCTCCAGCTCACCCCTTCCTGTTCCCCCGTCCTTCCCACCCAGCACCCTGATGCCGCCATCTACGGCATTATGAAATCGCTGCATTCACACCAACTAGTGATTAAGACAAATCAAACCAGCCTCCACCTGACAACACCCACAGAGGGGAGAGGTGGCCTCCCGGCTCTGGCTATTTCTGAAAGGACCCGCTCCATCTGAGGCCTGGCACGCTCTCTATCTGCAGCAGCAAAACCAAATGTCGGCAAGCTACACGGCCTCTCCTGGACGTCCGGGAACGCTGGCTCTGGCCAGTCTCTTTCTTCTTTCTATCAACATGTACTGAGAGCTTGCTGTGGGTGAGGGTCTGCACCACGCATCAGGGTAACGATTTGGAAATCAGGAAAGATTTCCCAGATACCCACAGTATGGAACAAAACACGGTTAGAGCAGGCGAGGACCTGCGAACTGGAAGACGGATTAAAGTGAGGCTCCTTTCTGCGCTACCTATCAGCTAGCCCACCCTGGATAATTTACCGAACCCTGTTTCTTCACCTTTAAAATAGAGATAACAATGTCCACCTTATAAAATTGTTGGTAAGGAAACAGATGGTATCTGGCACACAGTAGGTGCTTAGAATGTGGTAAGGGTTACATACCCATGTATTAAGCACATGATGTATACTATTCATTTAAAAGATGTGCTCTCCCCAGGCAACAGTGGTGCATGCCTATAATCCCAGTGGCTTGGGAGGCTGAAGCAGGAGGATCACAAGTTTGAGGACAGCCTTAGTAACTTAGTGAGACCTGGTCTCAAAATTGAAAAAAATAAAAATAAAAAGGGGATGTAGATCAGTGGTAGAGCACACCTGGGTGCAATCTTGAGTACAAACAAATGTGATCTGCAGCAAATTAATATTCATCAGGCAAGCAAACAACAAAGAGGAAATGATAAAAGGTCTTTGCTTTTTTTTCTTATTTTGTGTTTTTATGAGAATGTATTCCTTACATAATTAAAATAAAAAATAAAAAGAGACAGACTGCCTTTCATCTTCTGTAGGACAGTCCCATGAGGAGAGCGGCAGTGACAGCAAACTTCGTCACAGCACGGTGGGCCTTGCTCTGCAGGCAGGTGAGGCTGGGCGAGGGGCCTGTGTGTTCCACCACCCTTTTTTCCTTTTTGGGAGGTGCTAGGAATTGGACCCTCCATCTCAGACATTCTAGGCCAGTGCTCTACCACTGAGCTGTGCTCTCAGCCCCCCAGAGTATTTCTGAAAAGCCTACTGTGTGTCAAGCCTGAGTATGGAACGGGAGAAAGGTGTGTCCCAACCCAGGGCACTGAGCTCACAGCAGAGGCTGATCAGTAATCCCAGCTCCGTCTGATCAGCTGCTCTGGCTTCAGTGGGCTGCTTCCTGCCAATCATAAAGCAAAGCCTTTATACTGACAGGGACCCAAAGTCTGAAAATTTTAATCAAGGAACTAAATAAATCCAATAGAAATGGGGAAAAAAGATTAAATCTTTTAATCTTTTTTAACTTTCTGGTTTAAAAATATCTGTGATAAAAATTCCAATTAAGGGCTGAAATTGTGGCTCAATGGCAGAGTGCTTTGCCTAGCACATGTGAAGCACTGGGTTCAATCCTCAGCACCACATATAAATAAATAAATTAAATAAAGGCATTGTGTCCATCTACAACTACAAATTTAAAAAATTCCAATTAAAAATTTAGTACAAATATTTGCAGTGAAGTTTTAATAAAAGGCAATATTTGTAATTAAAAAATAAGGCAGAATGTAAAGTGTCATGAAGAGTCTTATCTCAACCACATATAAATGTATCCAAAGGAACAAATCTAGAAAAACTGACCAACACCTAGGAATAACTATCTCTGGTGGGTGGAATCGGGGAGAAAGTTAAATATTTGATGACAAATATTTTATTCCTACCTATTAAATATGTAATTTATATTTGATTTTCAAAAGATCATGTGATTGGGCTGGGGTGGTGGCCCAGTGGTAGAGCACTAGCCTAGCACGTGTGAGGCCCTGGGTTCAATTCTCAGCACCACATATAAATAAATAAAATAAAGGTCTGATGACAACTAAAAAATTAAAAAAAAAAAAGAAAGAAAAGATCATGTGATTAATTATTTTGTAACAAAAAAGATATAAAAGAGCTACTAACATATTGGTAGTCAACATAAACACATGGAAAAGGCTTGTTGGGTATTTATGATCATTTTAACAAAGTTTAGTACTGGGTAGGCAATTATATATATTTTTAATTTATGGGATATATTTCTCAATTTTGGGGGGGGGTATGGGGATTAACTCAGGGGCATTGGGTTCCCCCAATGAGCCACATCCCCAGCGCTATTTTGTATTTTATTTAGAGACAGGGTCTCCCTGAGTTGCTTAGTGCCTCGCTTTTACTGAAGCTGGTTTTGAACTCACGATCTTCCTGCCTCAGCCTCCTGAGCCGCTGGGATCACAGGCATGTGCCACCATGCCCTGCTTCTCAATGTTTTAAAAATTATAAGGCACAACTTTCAAAAGGTGCTGCAGAAATTCAAGAAGACACAGACATCCTGTTTCTGTTATCCAGTGATTTCTCTGTTGCAGCCTGAGAGGAGATGATTTTGATGAGCTGGTAGAAAACAGCCCCGTGATTCTTAGATCCGTAACACGGAAAAGTTGTCCAAATAACTAACGGGTCCCTGCTTCCTCTGCCTCCTCATCTCGACATTTATAGTCTTTGTATTCTGGGTTCTTTTTGCATCCAACATGAATTTAGCCATCTGAAGAAGACAGGGATCATGTTCCCAGGTGCCTCTCCTTTACCAAGAGCTGGGTAACAAACTGAGACTCTACAGGACACAGCTCTTCCACCCCGCTGATGGGCTGGGGTTAAGACAGCACAGGGCTCGAGAAGCGCTAAAAGAACCTGCTGTTGCCTGAAGCCGTCAGTAGGTGGCAGCAACTCACCAGCTTGTCCCGCGCACCCAGCCAGTGGTCCATTCAGAAGAGCTTTTATTAATAGTTAAAGATGGCAAGGCACTTAGAGGACTTAACTGAATTAAGAGCAGAATTAGAGAAACCCATTTTTACTAATAATTCAGGGCCCTTAGTCTTTAAAAAACACACTTCTGAAGGAAAGCATAATTGGCTGCCTTTCACAAATCCAAAGCTTGACATGCTAATTCTAATAAAAATCCAAAGTGCTTTTAAAGAAAAGCCTGCAAATGAGTTTGGGATTAATTCATAGCCTGTTTATATGTGTGCAACTACAATAATAGCTTGGTTAAAAAGAAACTGGCCTGCTATGGTTGCTAGATAAAGGTGAGGAAAGGGGAAAATCCTTTGACGTTTTTCCCCCTTTCAATATTGCCAGAAATCCCATATCTGAAAACCTTAACTGAAAGGGAGAAAGGTACATAGCAGTGACTTCTTCTTATGTAATCCAAGTTATCAAGCACTTTCCTGGAACTGCTTGTAGAGGTGTCAGAGACTGGTTACAGCACGGACGCAGCAGAAAGCAGGCCGTGGCCCTGGCCAGAGCTCCCTGAAGCTCTGCCTGTGTGTACAGGTGCACTCGGGTGGCAGTGGCAGTGCGTGGGCTGTCGGCTCCTCGCACACTCGGGCACGTGGGGCTCCTGTCCCCAGTCAGGAAAGCGGAATGTTTCGTTTCTCCTGCTGCAGTTCGGGGATCACTGTTGCACTCTGGGACGTTTTCCTCAGGGACCACTCTGAGTCCGTCTGGCGTGAGCCCCGAGGGGTGAGTGGAGGGAGGCCCGGGGACTTGTGACCACTGCACCCTCTCCAGCCCTCTGCAGCTTCACTGGCTCCTGACATACCAGCTCTTCCACAGCCTCAGTGGGGGGTAGGAGCCGCGGGGCGCAGCCGCCCATGGGTGGCCTGTGCTCAGACATGGACGGGCCAGAGCGCCTCCACGGCTTCTCCCACTTGCACCAGGATCTTCCTTCTCAAGAGTCACCCTTCCTGCCCCTGGGACACTGCCCGTGGCTGACTTGCTGACCAGCTCTCCCGAGGCCCACTGGGCCCCAAAGCTGAAGGAGTCAGCACAGGCTTCAGGACGCGTGCTTGGAACTTCATTAGCCTGAGGTCATCGGGAAGAAAACCGGTTTTCCCCAAGGAACCTCCATCCTGGTCCCCAGTCTCGGAGCTAGTGCTCTCTCCGCAGAGGCATTCCTGGCATTTCAGAATCTGACCCCAAAGAACTGCCCACGCCTCCCAACAAGCACTCTGCCGCCCAGGTCTTTTCTCAGGCTCCTTCTTCTTCTGTTTTTTTTTTTTTTTTTTTTTTTGTACTGGGGATTGAACCCCCGGACATTCTACAGGGAGCTACAAACTCAGCCTTTCTAATTTTTTATTTTGAGGCAGGTTCTTGCTAAGTTGCTGAGTCTGGCCTTGAGCTTGTGATCCTCCTGCCTCAGCCTCCTAAGTGGCTGGGGTTATAGGCATGCACCACTATGTCTGTCCTAAAAAAAAAAATCATTGGTCCCTTTTAGCTGTCCATGACAGTAGAATTCATGTTGCTATAACCATGGCTGTCATTTTGGAAGCAGCTTCCCTTCTTTGGTGTGTGCTACTCCAGTCCTGCTGGTTCTAATTCATGGGTGACACTGTGAAGCCTCCTTCCGTCCTCCCCACTCCTCCTGCCTCCCCTCAGGCCCCCACAGCCATCTGGTCATGTTATTGGTCCAGCTGGTCATTTACTCCATTGAATTAAGTGCCCTGGCTCACGTCTCCACTTTCTCAGGAGCTCTTGTGGAGCTCAGGCCGGGACCATCATGAGGCGCCCAGGAAGCACTTTCTCCACTGGGGGTGTCACCGGGGCCCTGCCATGGTTGCTAGTGCGTGTTGGGGTGAGGCAGAAGGGGAAGTGGGAAGGGTGTGGTGGGAGGAAGTCAGGGCTGCCAGGTCTGAGGGTACCGTGCAACAGCTTCAGTTGGTGGATGCCTGCCTTGGGGTGGTTATTTTTACCAGAACGAGTAACAGAAGAAATCCACCCTGGCAGAGAGCTAGGATTTCTTGGCAGCAGGCAGGGCTTCCCTTGCCCTTTCTGCGGGGAGGGGCGTTACCCTCCACAGGCTGCCCAGATGTGGCCTCCGGCTTTTATGTTACATGAGGAGAGCAGAGTGACAGAAGTCCATCCCTGGGAAAGCAGAGTCAGCCTCAGGTCCGAGAGCCTTGGGGGAAACCCCTGGGCCAGTGGAGCTGAAGGCCAGCAGCCCATGGCCATGCCCACCTGCCCAGCTCTGGCAGCAGCAGGGTGACTCTCGGGCCTCTGGGGTGGTAGGGCCCCAATACCACCCATGGCTGTCAACCAGCCCTGAGGACCGCGTGGGTGGGTGGGCAGCCCCTCCCTCACCCCCAAGGTGTCGGTGTGGGGTGGGGAACCTCCCCTAGCAGAGACCACCCTTTGGGCAAGAACTTCCTCATAGTGTGTGGCTGGGCCGGGGCAGCAGGAGCCAAGAGCCTGGAATTCAGTTTCAAGTTCAACACCCACTGACTGTGTACCTTCCGGGACCCATCACTGAAGCTCCCTGAGCCCTCATTTCCCATGTATGAAATGAAGAAATTTTCCCTCTCACCAAAAATGGAGGCTTCAGGTAACAGTGAGTATCGGAAACAGGAGCAGCAGGGCCCACCCTGTGCCTGTGCGGCTGGTCCACAGGGGTGGCGCTGGCTGCTGACATCAGCATCCTCAGAGTTAAAAACATCCTCTAGGACCCCGCCCCAGCGCCATGTGCTCTGGCTTCCTGCAAGGGGCTTTGAACTACTGACTCTCGGGTAGAGAGTCTGGAAAGTCCCCAGGAAGAGAACAGAACTGAAAACCCAGAAAGGTGCAGACGCCCGAGGCTGAACAGGATTCAGGGGTTCTGAAACCAAGTACGCAGCACCACCGTGGAGCTGAGGGCCAGGTGTACCCACTCAGAGGTCCTCACTCCACCCACAGGGCACAGTGCACCTCCAGAGGTAGGGGATTCATTTGTAAATGAAGCTCTCCTGTTGAGCACTCTTTAAAGAAGTCTGCCTTCTTAACTTCCCTAATTGCAGAAAGTAGACAAGAGGGTGACTAAATCCCCCATTAACAGCCCAGGGATCAAGCTACTTAAAAAGCCCAGGAGAAAACAGAAGGCTAAGCACCAGCCCTGGGCTGCAGTCAAACAGAAATGGGCCTCCTGCCTGGCCACCGAGCTGTGGATCTGGTGACCCCTGGGCCAGTTCCATCTGGAGCCAGACCTCCCTTTTGTTCTGAAGATGCTGTGGTATAAATCAATGATGCCTCTAGGACGGAACTTTCTGGAATGAATGCCACAAAGGCGCGGTTCTCTGTCACTAAACGACTGGTGGTAGTTTACAGACACACGGGAGTAAAGGAGCAGTTCACACCACACGGCAAGGAGGCCAGCCGGCAAGTCTGGAGTGAGACACTGCCCGACAGGGGCTTCTACCAGACCACGGAGGGGAAAGGGGGCATGGGTTCGTTTCAGATTAAAGGAGACCTAAAGGTATACCCACCAACTAATCATGATGCATGGTCCCGATCCTAACCCAAGCAAATTGGCTGTAAGATGACTGGGGAAATTCAGTAATGAAAGGGGTTACCATGGGGCCTGTTGACTTGTTAGATGTGGTAATGTGACAGGACTCGGCACACAGCTATAATAAGATGGCCCTATTCTTCAAGGCATGCACACTGGAGTACCAGGGCAGCCTGACAGAACTAGGTTTCATTTCATCAAAGGACTTCTGATTCATCAAAGGGAAAACCAACACAAGAAAACAGATCAGGCAAAAGTCTGCTAATTACTAAATCTAGGTGATGGGTGTATGTTTATGAAAGTTCATTGTGATGTTCTCTCCACCTTTGTGTATGTTTGAAGTTCTTAGATAATGAATGTTCTTTTTTAAGTCTGAAGGCAAGACTCAGGACGAGAAGCATCAATATGCTAACACCGTGTTGGGGCTGAGCATGGGCGGCCCTATCTGTGCAAGGAAACAGGAGCATGTGTCTCAGACCTCCAGGACCTCTGCAGAGTACTCTCCCTGATGGGAAAGGGTTACCTTTCATCTTGATGGAGAACTCCCCCAGCAGATTCTCCAGCTCCGCTTCCAGGGCACACATATTCTGTGGGGCAGAAAGCAGAGGGGCATTAGAGTGGCCTTCTTTCCCAGGCACTCAAAGCAGAGGTCATTTTAATAGCACGCAGGCCCTGAATGAATGACGGGAGTGGCACAGCACAGCCTTTGAAACATTCTTGCCAAATGTTCAATCTGAGGCTATGCAGGACATTCAGGCATTGATGAATAAGTCCAAATATACCAAAGACAAATTCAGAATGTGGATATTCTAGGAGAACTGGCTTGGACTCATACACACACACACATACAAAAAAAAAAAAAAGTATCATGGGGAAACAAATTCTAAAGAGAGGAAAGAGACATAGTATCCAATTGTAATACCTTGACCTTGATTACAACCTGATTTGAAAATTAAGCAAATAAACCAAAGTAGCTATAAAAGGCATCAATGGGCTTAATAGGAGAAACCTGAAAGTGGACGAGATGTTAGACAATTTTACAGGATGACTGTCAATTTTCTTAGTTGCAATGGAATGTGGTTATGCAGAAGATGCACTGTTACTCTTAAGAGATCCATGGCCCCTGGGTTCAATCCCCAGCACTGCAGAGATGTAGAGAGAGAGAGAGAGGGAGAGAGAGATGCCATGTGTTAAGTGGCCTGAGTTACCTATTCTACAGCATACATATTTGAAAACATAATGCTGAATACCATACATAAAGTTTTTACTTATCAATGAAAAAGATTTTTAAGAAGAGATCCATGCTAACATATTTATGAAATGAAATGTCACGATATCTTATTCTCAAGTGACTTGGAAGAAAAACTAATCCCGTGAGAGGGAGAGAATATGACAAGACGTTACCCGTGGGAAAATCTAGGTCCGGGGGTCTGGTATTCAATACACTAGTCTTTCAACTTTTCCATAGGCTTAAATTTTTTAAATAAAAATCAGGGGCAAAAAGAGCACAGGAACTCAATTCTGCTTGGGTAGGCCTCCTGCTGCAGTGCCATACCCCCCCTCCCCCCAAAAAAATGATTCCTGGGTCTGACGAGGGTCCGCTCCTCAGGCTGAGGTTGAGGGAAGCATGGCAGCAGCATGTGGGTGGGCACATCCCTCCCCATCCTACCCCCCAGTGTCTGAGGGCCTCATCAGAGCAGCCAGGGTCGGATCCTGCACGGTCAAATCCTGGCTTTTGCGGTGGCAAGAGCATACGCCACAGAAATGTCAAGAGAGGCACGTGGCCACGCAAGTCCTGGTCGACTTTCTCCTCTAAGGCAGCCCTTCCTCTCGCTAAAACTGAGCCCCACACTTTTGACTCTGAGCAAAGTCACAACCCCATGCCCTGGCACTTGAGCCAGGCTGGGTGTTTCTGAAACGCCCTCTGCGGCTGCGGTAGGTTCTCTGCCTCTACCTCTGGGTCCGTGCACTTGGGTGGGGTGAGTAGGAGGAATCACATCCACTAAACTCGGCCTAAGACATCCATGTCATGCATGTAGAAAGAAGCCACAGCAGTACCAGTGGCACCCATGTGTGACCTTGACACACAGACAGCAATCACGAGTTGGTGTCACATCATGACTTACAGATAACTTTAAGAAACCATATATATATTTTTCCTGCCTTGAAATCTTACTAGCTCTTAGTATTAATAGAGCAGTAGCACCACACTATACCATACATTTGACTTTTTAAAATATTGTGACAACTGTATTGACAATATGGAAATAATTATTTCAATGTATAATTTTATTCTTTGAATTCCTATCCTATTTATGCATTAAAAACATTATTTTGAAAAGGAAAGTTTAGTAAGAAGTGAACTGTTTTAGACTCTGTGGAGAGGGAATCGTGGTTCAGACGAGGCAGTGGGCAGGGTGTGCACAAAGCCATCCCGAAGCAGATGCCCAGCCCTGAGGCTTGTCCAACACGCCCTGGTCAGGCCAGGCGATGACTTCATTCATGAAATCGGATCTCTGAATAAAGGCCCAAGGGATGGTGAGAAGTGCGGCTTTAATAATTCAGCCACTTCATCAAGGACATTGGTATCAGGTGACCCCAGGAGGCCTGGCCCCAGAGACTGCCAACCAGGACCTCACAACAGCACACTTCTGTTCACGGCTCTTTATCTTGTCTCCTTGGAGATAAAAGTCCCTCTCACACACAGAGTTGCAGGCAGGAGGACTACTGATGCCCAGCGCTGACCCCCAGAGTAGCCACCTTAGCCACAAGGGCTCTTCAACAGGGTAAAGCTAGGTTGGACTCTACACTAGAATATTTAGAAATGCGTTTAAGTGACAAAATCAGAGCACTGTGGCCTGTTTATTTTAAACAATTCCACTATTGCCTCACTAGCACGTACTTTCTATTTTCAGGTTGACCGTGACACTGGCTGATCATAACACTGATCATGGAATGAGTGTGGGTCCCTGTTTGCCAGGGTGGGGTCAGGCCAGGTGGGGCCGGCCAGCAAGCAGGTGAGCGGTACACATACCTCCGTGTACTCCTTGTAGCTCCGGCTGATCTCCGACAGACTCTCCCGGGCGGCTCTGCTGGTGGGGGACACTGCGAAGGCCTGCTTCATTTTGCTGGCGCCGTCCTGGAGACGTCGCTGGATGCAGTAGGCCTCGTAGAGCTCGTCCACCTGCAGAGTGCAAGCAGGAAGGCAGACACTGAATCGCTGTCCGGCCTGGGAGAAGTCAGGCGGGGCACCAGGATGAGCCTAAGGTGCTCTGTTATTCTGTTATTCCTTTCCACAGACACCAGTCACTTGTACTCTACCACTGTGATCCGTTTTCTGTCCCCAAACAGATTTCACTCTGATCCTGCCATCAAGTTACACAACCCTGCCTTTTGGGGTGGGGCTCTCATGGTCTGGGGTGGACTCAGAGAGCCGGTCTGCTGGGACAGGCGCCTCGGTCAGTGGAGCGAAGGCTGGAAGAGGTTTCAGCTTCAATCTGGGGTGAAAACTCTTGTATACAAACCTCCTAGCTTATCTGAAGGTGATCTTTACACATCAGCATTTTTTTGAAAAAAGAACTTCAGGCTGTTTATTGATAACAAATTTTTTTTTGTGATGTCTTAGCTCAATAATTAGAAAAAATTAATTTATTAAGTGGTTTAAGATAAGAATTTAATTGTTAAAACTTATTAAATGGAACCCATGAGAACTGGGAACTCTTGCATACAAATCACACTGTAATTTTAAAAATACAATGAAAAAATGAAAATGAACACCCCCCCCCCATACTTGTGCTTCTCGGTAGTAATAGACCCTCCCTCTTAAATCGACTCATCACATTCACCAGACACACCTGACAACACCTCATACTTCAAAGGCAGTGATTCTCCATCAGCCTAGGGAGGCTTGACCCTGGGTGTCTACTGGCACAGAGTGGGCGGAGGCCAGGGGTTCAGCCACACAGCCCTTCTCACAGAGGACAGCCCTGGACAGAGTGCACCCGCGGGCTGAGGCTGGAATGCGTCCCAGTTATTCCCGACAATGTCTATAGTCCTGCACTGACTTCAGTCACCAGCACCGCCCAGCCACAGTCGCCGGGAGTGGTCAGGCAGAGAACAGACCACCAGGCCCGGGCAGAAACAGGAAGCCTGCGCTCCCGGCAGGCATGGCCTACCTACGCCATTGGAATTTTCATTCCGGTAAGAACTTTGTTTTCACAAAGAGGTGGCTGATGCCCTAGATGAGAAGCTGAAATGGGACGGCAGCTGTGCTTTACCCTGACAGGCGACTGTGGGAAGGACCGCGTGTCAGCTCCAGGTTACTCCCTGTTGCTACTGAGTCCAAGGACTCACTCATCTGTGCTGGAGGAACTCCTAGACTCGGAATAGACTCCAGTTGGGCTGGGGATCTAGCTCAGTTGGTAAAGTGCTTGCCTCACGTGCACAAAGCCCTGGGTTCAATCCCCAGCACCACGCGCCCCGAAGAAGAAATGGCAGCAGTCTTCCGTCGTCCGGGCCAGGGGACTCATCTCTGACCAGAGGAACTGGAAGATTGAAGGCTGCTCAGGTCTCTTGGTGGGTAATGGACACAGAGCAGAGTTACTGTGCTTTAAATCCAAGCTAAGGCTTTCCTGCTGAGACACCCTGGCCTCATTCTGGTTCAGGAGGTTGGGGCTGGGCCAGCAATCTGATAGGTTACATGAACACCATGGCTTGTTCTGAGGCGGGAGATCCCCAGACAACTTCTAAAAACAGTGTGTCGGTACCTCTTCCGATGTAGCCGGGCAGGTCCCTTCTCATGGATGCCATTGTTTTATTTATTGAGTTTGGCAGAAATAAAAGCAACTTCAGATTTGCCTAGGCGATAAGTATCTTTCAAAGTGGCAGTAGTACTTTATAAAGGCAGTAATACATACATATATATCATATTCAGGTTTCAAGACAAAAAGATCCTTAGGATCAGCTAGACTGGATACGGGTCCTTCCCCAGCCCCATTTCACTGGGAGGAAAGGCAAGGTCCACACAGCAACAGAGTGAGTGGGAAGGGCCAGAGTCCAAGGCTCTGACTTCTAGTAGGGAGATGTGCTAAGATCCTCCAGGCCTTGCACTGGTAGGAGAGGCTGATGAGCATGGGTGGAAATGGAAATTGCTGGCGGCTTGATATGTCCCCAAAGGGGAAGCTCCTAACTGGCACTGATAATTCCTCAGAGCATCCAGAACACAGGGTGATAGTCCTGTCCCTCACACTAGACCCGGTGTACCACCAGAGTAGTATTTATGGGGTTCAGGGCATAGACAGCCGTCTTTACATAACTGAAAGGTCTCAGGAAGGAGTTCATGGGATGCCAAGCTGTACGTGGGACCAGAGGGCACAGTTTTTGCTGGGGCCAGTTTGGGCCACTCTTATCTCAAGGCATACCACCCGGAGCCCACAAGTCCTCCACCAGCCTTGTTTGCCACACAGGAAGCAGGCCTTCAGGAGAGACCAGGATAGCAGCAGAGCCAAACCGTGCTGGGCTATCAGGCTCTGGGCTCCTATTTCCCCTCCCTCTCTGCTGCTTGTTGTAGGCCTTAATTGCTAATCAGCTCAGGAGTCAATTGGGTAAGAAATTCTCCTTGGACTAGATGCTACACTCAGGCCAAAGGTGTATTGATCAGTAACCGAGAGCTGAGAACCAGGAGCAAAGACAAGAGGAACTTCAATTACCTTACTAATGTGAAACTCCAGGCGTCTCATGTATCTCTCGATCGTTTTAATTTGCTGGAATTAAAAGAAGTTTGAAAAAGTCTAGTCAACCACAATTCAATTGATTTAGGTTTGTGTGAATATTTCTTTTTGTTATCTTATGAAGAAAAAAAAAAACAGTTGATGCTAAACATTTCCCCTCTCCTATTTTAGTTGCTATTTTAGAGATGCTTTAATATCAATTTGAAAAATATTTTTCAAAATATTGAATATTCTAAGATGGAGTTGGGTTAATTATTGTGACCTTTGTGTTTAATGTCAGGGAGGGCAAACCATGGACAGTATTGGATTTCTGGCAGAACAGTGTCAAGTTGGACTATATTCAAATATTCTCATAATGCATTCTCTGTATTCCACACTGGGATTTTCCCCATCATAGTTTAGCATCTAGGAAGTTGGGAAGCACTTCATGATTTCCACTGGCCAGTGTAGGCCACTGCCTGTGCGTGCTCACAGATAATCAGCGCTGCGTGTGTCACCTCTGAGTTGTAGATGTTATTGTTTTCCTACGCATTGAATTTAATTGCCCTTAAATATCTTCAGAAAGAATTTGCTGTGATTCAGCATAGAAATAAAATTATTGTGTACACAGAAAGGTGTGGCCAGAGAGCAATTCCATGTATTGCTTAAAGGAAAGAAAATAAGAAATTCATGCCTAAATAGTCATAAAAAAGAGTTCTGACAGTTAGGACAAGACAGATTTGAAGTGAAAAGAAAGAACTGTCTAAGTTTAACTGGAGTCGTTCATCTTTATTTTCTTAGTGGCACATGAATTAATGCTGCATTTTTAATCGAAGAAGTCTGAGATATGATCAAGAATGATAGATGATATTTAAAGATGGTCCAGCTGAGGAGCTCCAAACACTTCAGAAGTCCTCAAACTTATCCAAACAGTGGGAGACCCTACCATCCAGCAGCATTTCTATGGAAATGACCTTGAACACTTCGTTGAATCTGCAGATCATGGTGTTTATTTATTACCCTCATTAGGCAAAAGCATGAATTTTTCCAAGATTAGAAAAATCCGTGGTTCTGTAAGATTCTACAGCTCTTTGGAGTCTCTCGCATGAATATCTAGTCAAGGACTCAGTTTTATCTTTCAAAAACACCCCAACACAGAATAACTTACCTTGTCTAAGTCATACAGCACACCCTAAAAAACAAACAAACAAAGAGTATGTGGATTAAAGTATATCTTCCTCAAAAATGTTACCAACACTAATACAACAGTTTCACCTGCATTTTCACATTATCTGTGAAATATAATGATTAGTCCTGCAAAATTTTACTGAAATTTTGACATTAGCTTTAAAAGAGATAAAAATCCAATTATTTTAAATGTTGGTAAGAGTACTTTAAAGAGTGAATATTTATGTGCCCTCTGTGTTCCCCAAACTGCACCGAGTTCTCTCTACCCACTGGGGGATTTAGGGTTTTCTTTTGCCTTCAGCATTCCTCTCCCAAGCATTGAGGGTATGTGAATTCATGTCCCTTTTTAAAGTTTTTAAAAATGAATGATGTTAGGCTGGGGTGCAGTTCAGTGGTACAGCACTTGCCTAACATGTGGGAGCCCTGGGTTTCATCCCCAACACCACAAAAACATTAACAAGAATAAAAAGTGATGTCAACATGAAATGTAGCAGTGGTGTATATGTTGGAAAGATACTTGCCTGGCTGTTTGGACAAATAAAATTGGTACTTAAGGAGCATTCCTGAGGGTGGAGATAATGCTTTTCACTAATTGTTTTTCATGAAAGCTCATTTCCTGTGAGCTCACAACATCACAGTATAATTGGTGCTCCATCCCTAGGTCCTCCAGCTGAAGGCTTTCTGTGGCACATGAGGTCCTGGCAGAAGCCCCTCCACCCATTCACCACTGTTCCCTAGGAGGATCATGGCCGCCATCTTGGATACTCCAGGGCCTCCACAAGGGGTGAAGATCACCCTACGGGGAGTCCCACATGAGGTGATTCATGCAACACTAGTAGAAAATAAAGCCACTTAATCTTGGTAAAGCCTTTGACCTGGGAGCCTTTGAAAAGGACAATCAACATTTTAGCCCCTCTCCTAAAAAGGTAAAGGACAAAAGCTTTTCCATGTATAAGCTGCACCTCTGAGGAAGCCGTGGTCTTTTCTCGGGTTTTCTGATACTAAGGTGTAACAGCGTTTAGCAGTGGACAAAGTCTTTTACAATAGTGCAGGCATTAGGAATACCTCTCCAACCAGACAAGCGCTCACAGATTCACTGGGTCACAGGGAGTCCCAGCTCGGGGTTCAGCCGACCAGCCTGCGGACTCTTCTGACTTCTCAACCCAGCCACCCCCTGGAGACTCGCTCCTTCCCTGTCACCATGAGCCATTTTTCCTTTTTAATTGGAGATAAAGTAAATGTTCTAGTTCCTGAATTATGAATGTGCTAACACTATGCCAGGAAAACTCCAATTTTCCCTTTCCTTATAGTATTTGGGAGGTGGAGGGATTTTGGCGACTTCTCCTAAACGTGTTCCTTGTTACCAACATGCTAGGAAAATACGGAGAAGTGTTAAAAACAGACCACGAAGAAGAAGGTGCTCTTCTTCCTTTCGAGACACACAGGACAATGCAGATGGCACTTTGGCCCTTGGATCTGGTGTTTTTCAGTGGTCCTTCCTCCCTATCCAGTACGAAGATGCCAAACCAGAACCCCACGGTGGCAACTTCCACAGGACTGGGTGCACCTACCAGGCGTGAGTTTCTCTTCATGTCTCTGAGCTGAGTCGTTAGCTTGTCCAGCTCCGTCTGGTGAACATCCAGGTATTCACTGCAAAGACAAGACATCACCTGTCAACTGTCACTGGTGGATGACCGCTGTGGCCGCTGACCTTTTCCTGCTGCCTGGAGGTCAGGAACCTGAATTTGGCTGGGCGTGGCTCAGTGGTGAGTGCTGGCCTAGCAGGCATCAGGCCCTGGGTTCCATCTCCATCTCCATCTGGACATGGTGGGTCAGGGGGCGCCGTACTTCCCTAGTCTTTATAAAGCTTTAGCAATTGTATCCCATACTGTCCAGATTATCAGAAAGGAAGGCCCCTGCGTGTCCGAAAGTCCAGAAATGAAAAACCCCGAGGGAGGGAAGGGGGAGACTCCCGGGAAATGGGTCCGGATTCTCAGAATTTTATTGTTAAAACACAACGCTGACTTGGATGCCTCATCACAGGCCTGAAAGGTCTCACTCTGGGCCAAGAGTGCCTGCAATGTGCTCCGGGACGCTGGAGAACCCTCTGCCACAGTCTCTAGAGTGCATAAGCCTGAGCTCCATGGTGGAGTGGAAACCAACACTAACTGGGGCTATCGTGATGGACGACTGCTCCAGGTCGCCTTCACATCCTTGGGACTCATTCTAGCTTCCCTTTATTCTTCAGAGTGAAGAATAAAACACCTATTACAGATAGAGCCTTCTGGAAGTGACCTCATAGGCCAGGTTTCCTCCCGTCATGTTAGAAGGGAAAGGGCCTGACCAGGACGGGGGCTCTTACCTGAGTCCCTTTTTCAGGGCCCTGTAGACCTCTTCCACCCTTGTCGGCTGAGGCTCTTTGGGAGGATTGTTGTTTTTGTGTCCTAAATTGTGCATTTTCTTCAATTTGGTCTGGGGTTTCTTGAGAGCTGAGGAATTTTCAATGAAGGAGTTACACCTAGGGAAAGAAAAGAAAAGACACTGAGACCCTCGGCCATCCAAAAGGATTTGATAAAGTTTTTCCATTCGCCCAGGCTTCAGGTGATGGTCATTTGGGGAAGGCAGCTGCCCTTGGTTAGGGGCAGATCTGAGCCTCCTGCATTTATTTCTTGGTATTCAATTGGTTGATTGCAGAAATCTGGAAGTTGGGGGCCAGGCCAAGCTTCCTTGAGGTCACCTGCGTTCTGAGCGGGTGCACCGCTTCGGCAGACCCCCAGGGAGCCTGGGAGAGGGGGTGCAGTGGGAAGGATGAACAGGCAGAGGTACAACAGAAGGTACACTCGTGGCACAGGTCAGACAGCCTCTGCTAAGTGTGGCTGGGACGTGAATGAAAATCTGTGGATGCAACGCTGTAAGCCTGACAAGCAGCTAATCCCATGTGGCTTGAAAGAAAAGCACACACAGCCGTACTGATAGCCTTCTTTAAAGGGTTATTTGTTTTAATTTATATAGCTATAATTATAAAAAGTCAGCAGCTCTATTAACAGACATGGAGTATACAGTGGCAAGACAGACTCCGGGGGACTTCGACCCACGCTATGGGTGATCAGGAGACCAGTGCCCTGCACTCACTGATCTGCTCCAGGGGGAGAGACAGGAGACTGGAGTCCCCTGCTCCTAGGCTATTACACTCTTCTGCCACCACTGTCCCAGGCCACCCAATAGGCCCTCAGAGGGGGACTTTATGACATCAGAAGCACTGAGGTCAGACGTGATGACATGCTGTCTCTTTGCTACCTGGGCTTCCTGAATTTGTTGCTGAAAGCTCAGTCCTTCCTTGTCCTGGATGCGAATCCAAAAACAAGAACACGGTTTTGAGAAAAAGGAAAAGATTGTTATTGCTTTGCCAGCAAAAGAGAAACACAGGGGACTCCTGTCCCAAAGGCCGTGACTCTGCCCATCAGCAGGAACAGGGGGCTTTTATAGAGATGAGTCAGAGAAAAAACGAAATTAGGGAGGAGAGATCAGGGAGGAGAAGATCAGGGAGGAGAGATCAGGGAGGAGAGATCAGGGAGGAGAAGGTTGTGAAAAAGAAAAAAACATGTACATTTCAAAGCCACAAGGGATATAGTCAAAGCATCAAGTGACCCCTGTTTCAGTTTCAGATGGTCAAGGGAGACCAGGAGACAATTTTCACAGCCTCTGACTGAGTGGCATGTGCTCCCTAGCATCGAGCTGCGAGTCTTCATCTTTATTCACTGCATAACTTCATTCCAAACCTAGTCTCTGAAGTCTGAATGTAATGGAAAATGTGCTTCATAGGGAATGGGAGGGGTGGGGTGCGGAGAGGTCCAGACACGGGCCACCAGCTTGTCCTACATCCTCCGTCCTCTGTGCAGGAGGAATTCCAAAGGATAGGAAAAAATTAGTGGCACTTCGTTTGGGGTACCTTATCTTTTCTGTGGAAAAAAGATTAAACTAGTGTGTGTGTGTGTGTGTGTGTGTGTGTGTGTGTGTGTGTCTTGCAGAGGCTGCCTGCGCAGGCCCACGAGTCAACAAGCCACCTCCCCAGGGAAAACCAATCTGCACTTGCCTGGATCGTCTTTCTTGAAGGCCACTGAACCCCGCGAAGGACTGGCTTCTAATGATCCCATTGGGCCCTCCCGGTGAGAAGGACTGGGATCCTACCAACATGATTTCTGGGAGTCTGGTTGGCAGTCCTGTAAGAAAGACAGAAAACACACGAGGCTTATCAATCAGGTGAAGGAAGTCCGGAGGTCAATGTCCTAGGGTTCCGAGACATTGGTGTGATTTTTTCCTGTGGCTTTTTTTTTTTTTTTTTTAAGCCAAAGTATTTAGCTGTCAGGCTTAAAAAAAAAAGTAGCTACCCACCTACTTAAACCAAAATAAATATAAATTACATGAAATTATCCATAACTTTAGGTTTCTTCAGCAGTTCTTCTCTTACAAGGGCCAATCACACCTTCCCAAATATAAGAACTTCAGCAACACTTAGCCTCCATCCAACAACGAAAACACACAAATGAGCTGCCTGGAAGCCGCGGCTGGGTCCTCTGAAGGCGTGCTCGGCCTGCAGGTGGAATTCCACACTCAGAGGTCACAAGGCTCCTTCAGAGGGGAACTGCTGCAGCTGCGGCCCTGGGCACCCTGAGGGTGCCTGAAAGGCAGGACTCTGACGCTGCCCTGGAGGTGCCAAACGAGAAGGTGGAAGGAGCCACAATCCAGGTCAGCTCAGCGGCCAAGGAGCAGCCGGAGGGGACCACGAGAAGCCTGCAGCCCCGCCCCAGCCTCCAGCAGGGCTTCCCTGAGGACACCCACCGCCCACAGCTGGACAGAGCCCTAAGGGGCTTCTCCCTAGACTGCCCTGGAACGTGAGGTGGTGCTCTCCTTTGCAGGTCAGCAGAGTCGCGTACCATGGTCTCACCCTGTGACTTCAGTCCAGAGAGGCTTCAGCTAGCAGGGAAGAGGTGAGACTGTCCAGACTGAAGCCCTCCCCAGGGGACAGACACCAACTCATGTCTGAGTAGCACCAACAGTTTCCCCCTTAAAGACCCAATGAGAAAGGAAGAAAAGCTAAACAACAACAAAAAAAATTCATAAATCATAATAGGAACTGCCCCCTCCCCCGCCCCGCCCGTGCTGCTGGTTTTAAATCCCTTTCCTCCCTCCTCCCTCCCCGGGAGAAAGCAGCGCTGGGATTTGTGCACATTCCTGCAGCAATGGGTCTGGAAGTGGCCAACAGGCTCCCTCTTTGACCCTGTGCGAGAATATCCTCAGGCCAGCTGAGCAGGGAGGCTGAGTTTGGGGCTTTCTTTTAGAATTTTAAAGGTAATGAAGTTGAAGTATGTAAGAGGTCAACAGCAGCAGGTAATGCACGCATGGTTTAGGCAAAGGCAGGTGCAGAAAGCTCCCTGGTTACTCCCTGAGCTGGAGGGCACGAAAATAGCCCGAATTCCTTCAATTCCTTCAGGAGACAGGCAGCAAGTGCTCTCTGCTGGTGACAGGGTCTGCACTTCATTAAGGAGCCTTCCTGGTACAGCCGAGCGGCGTCAAGAAAGACTGTGGCTTGGGTTCCTTTTGGTATTCAATACTTTTTTTTTGTTGTGCTGAGGATCAAACCCAGGGCCTTGAGTGTGCTAGGCAAGTGCTCTACCCCTGAGCTGCAACCTCGGCCATGTCCTCAATAATCTGATGACCAGATACCTATACTGAAGTCTTGATTTGGTAAACTATCAGTATTGCTCTTATTTTGTAAATTATTGTCCCAATATGTCTATGTATCATGAATATTCTATGATCACAGAAAAAAAAGAGTATTTAAATATTTAACTGTGTCTTCTTATACTTCCTGAAATTTTTTTGTGGTGCTGGGGATTGAACCCAGGGCCTTGTGCATGTGATTGGCAAGCACTCTACCAACTGAGCTACATCCCCAACCCCTGAAATTATATTCCTTAAGCCAAAATTATATATTTTTTCTTATCCATTGGATCATAGTAGTTTACTATGAACCCCCACTACTCTGCTTTAATTAATACATGGTGTGAACTGGGGATGACTTTTAAAATGTCCCCAGGCGATTCTGATGTTCAGCAAAGTTGTGAAGCCACTGCTTTGGAAGGTTCAATTACACAAAAAGAAAAAAATACAGAGAGCAAGAGGGAGAGGAAAAAGAAAAGACACCAAGTTTGTTGAAACTTTAAGACTTCTGGAAATAACAATCTTGTACAATCTATCAAACCCAACTTTTAAAAAATGGCATTCAGTCTTAAACCCTTCTCTGCCAGCTTTGAGCCTCTCATCAAATGAGAATAAAACACATGTCCAGATGCTTCTCTTCTTCTCTTTCCATCACAGTAAGAAGGGCTCCCAAAGAATAAAAGAAATCCTTGTCCAGACCCTAAGCTGTGAGATGCGCTGGGGAGGGTCACTTCTCAGAAACTCTTCAGCACGTTTACCTGTGGGGCAGAGGGTCACAGGGACGTGGCCATGGTGAGCAGTTTGGTCATTGTTCTGCTTTGTCTTTGTGGTCTTAGAAATGATCAGTATCTAGTGGGAAAGAATTTGGCCAAGAGCTGCTCAGGCTGAGACCTCTGTCCCACCAACAGTGTCCCCAAAGATGGACACAACTGCCTGAGGGGGTGTCAGGTGAGAGTCCACAAGATCCAGACCCCTGGCTCCTGAGCAGCTGTTCTTTTCCACGTCCCTCTTTCCTCTACCCTCCCCCAGCGGCAAGCTCTGCGTTCATTTTTCCTGTCTTCCAGATACCCCACTCCTGGTCCCTAAGTCCTCAGGCCGTCTCCTAGGAACTCCCACAGCCTGTTCTCTCCCAGCTCCCAGCAAAATCACCCCAGCTACGTAAGGACTTGATTTGATCATCCATGGCCTAATCTGCATTTTAATACCAGGTGCCCAACCTTCCCAAAACCTTGACCTAAAGATGGGAGGAGCAGAAGGCAGTGTCTGCTGGGAGGGTGTAAAGGAGGAATGAAGTTCTGGAGGACAACATGGCATTATCTATTAAACACGTAAAACACACTTCTTTCGTATCTCCTCTAAAGAAAAGTCCAACTGCACAAGAGGAATACACAGGGATGCTCATTACAGGCAATGTTTGGAATACTAGGAAAATGGGGGGTGAGGCTGTGGCTGTGGTGCACACCTGTAATCCCAGGGGTTCGGGAGGCTGAGGGAAGAAGATCACAAGTTCAAGGCCAGCCTCAGCAATTTAGCAAGGCCCTAAGTGACTGAGTGAGACCGTGTCTCAAAATAAAATAAAAAGTGCTGGGGATATGACTCAGTGGTTAAGTTCCCCTGTGTTCAATCCCTGGTGCAAAACAAAACAAAACAAAACCCAATAATTATAGGAACGGAAGGATGGGATAATACGCAGCATTTAAAAAAAAATATGCCCGCGTAGAAGACACCCAGGACAAACTGCGGAACACAACAGTATGATAGCTGGAGTGTAAACACAAAGCTATGCCAAACAATGCATATTCATAGCAAAGTTCTGAAAGTACACAGGCAGATGATCTATGGAGAAGTAAGATTGAGTGGTAGTCAGCAATGTTTTAATATTTTATGCATTCTATTAATTCTGACAGAGCAAATGTACTCATGGGTTATTCATAGATGCAAAATTCCTTTTGTAAAAAATTGCGGCCACTTGGAGCTGGGAGTGTAGAGGAGAGAGCTCACGTACAAGATCATTGTGCTGCCAGCAATTACATTTATACAGATGTTTATAAGTCTTGCAGGGGAGAAATATGATTTTCAAGAAATAATATATCAGATTTATAAAGTTTGATTACATTATAATAATTCAGGTTCCTCCAGGAAGTCTTTGGGTTCTGAGTTATATAACAACTTCATTATTTTAATTTGTAAAATTTTAGCGACTACACCTAATACATATTGCTAAGATCACCAAATACTGCAGCCAATAACAAGAAACTGTATGTAAAACAGCTCATCTTGGGTGGCTGCTACTAAGAACTGTCAGGCTGTGAAAAATATTTCCAGTCTATAGCTGTTGACTTCTTTCCTGGTCTTTCTGAAAGTTCCTGCAAAACATTCTATTTTCTGTTTTGTTTTGTTTTCAATCCCCATACTGGGGAGTGGACTCAGGAGTGCTCTAGCACTGGGTACATCCCAGCCCTTTTTATTTTTTTATTTTGAGACAGGGTCTCACTAAGTGGCTTTGAACTTGTAACTCAGACTGACTTTGAACTTGGGATCTTCCTGCCTCAGCCTCCGGAGCAACTGGGATCACAGACGGGAGCCACTGCGCCTGACCAGAACATTCCCTTCTGTGTGTTAGAACCCAGCAAGTATTTCAACCTCAGGCAAATGATTTGCTCCTCACGTGGCTCCTCTGTCACACCAGGCAGCTGCCCACCGCCTGCCATTTCCACACCCAAGAGTAACAATAGGATGTTTCTGCAAAGAACCCCTCTCGCCTTGGTTGGTGGCACCCTCCTGTGATCCAGCAGCTGGAAAGAAAGCCTGGGTAGGGAGGAGGGCAAGGTTGAGGGCAGACTGGGCAGCCGAGTGGGACCCTGTCTCTGAATAAAATAAAAAGGAACTGAGGGCACAGCCTGGTGGTAGAGCAGCCCTGGTTTCAATCCCCGTCATGCAAATAAATAAGTAAATAAATAGTTGGGGGGAAAAAATGCTACCATTCTGAGCTGAGCCTCAGAAACAGAAGCCTGAAAGCCACAGCTGTTTGTCCTCTTGATTCCGTGAAAACACAGCCTCTTTCCTAGCTGCGCAGTGCTAAGTCCCAACCACACACGTGCTAGGGCCTTTGAAATTAAAATGAGAAGCAGGCTTTACATGTTATAAACAGCACTACTTGGGGATGCAGAGAGCCACAGGCTGACCTAAATACCTGTCTGTCCAAAAAGAAGGGGGCTCATCCACCCAGCAAGCAGCTTTGGGCAAGGGGCCTGGGCCTGGAGATGGCAGGCAGGAGAGATCAGGGGTCAGGAGATCCCACCTCCCCCCACCAGGTCTCAAGCTGTGACTGGACCTGAAGTAACAGGTAGAGTATGACTGTGATCCAGAGGGGGTCACTGCCAGCCACCTGGAGAACCCAGGCATAACCCGACTGTGAAGAATAATCGATAGGACTCCACCCAGGAGGGGGCTGCTCCAGACGGGCCAGGGTGGCGGCAGGCCCCGAGGGAACAAAGTGGAGATGGGGTGGCAGAATGTCTGGAGAGCCCAGTCCAGGTGACAGCTCTGCGCCCCCTGCGCCCGCCCCAGGGTTTTGCAAGTTGGCACTGGGGTTTATGAGACGCCCCTGTGGGCAGGATCAGCTTGGTGGCCAGGCTCTCTTTCTGGATTTCAACGATTCCACTGGGGGATTCAGGGGCTTGGCAGGCTAAGGTCAGGGTCCTGATGCCAGCACTGGGTGGCCTTCAGCACTGCCAGGCTCGAAGCTCCAAACCGACTGGCTCAAGGCGGAAGAGCCGCAGGCAGCCATGACCACAGAGCACTGGAGGCAGACCTGCCAGTCAGAAAGACGCTCACACTGAGGGTAGAGTGAAGAGGCTCAGGAAGGAAGCGGGGTCGTTGGGCTGTCTTTAGTTGCCATACGCACAGAGTCATTCTCCTCTATCAGGAAGACAGAGACAGTAAAAGAAGGCAGGGTGGAGGGGCGGGAAGACCCAGGCACTTTCAACCCCCCCAAAGAACCTCCCCAGGACTGTGGGGGGCTGGATGCCTTCAACTCTTCCCTTTCTGTGTAAAGACGACCATGAGCTTTCTGCATGCTAGGTCTTGTACCAGGCTTTGTCTATTAGACTATTTTTTAGAGCGATGCAAAGGAGTCTACACATTAGCTTTTTTTCTAAACCATTGTTAAAAGGATACTTAGGTCGGGTCCATATTCTGTGTTCCCTTTTGGTAGAAAGAAAGGAAGGAAGGAAGGAAGGAAGGAAGGAAGGAAGGAAGGAAGGAAGGAAGACCAACCAGTCTATAGTACATATGTTTTTTTTTAATTTCTGATGTCAAGTCATAGTAGATTTGGGGAATTAATCTAATGAAGAATGCGACGAAAGCTAAAGAACACTAAAGAAAGAAACTGAAGATCTTAGAAGATGGAAAGGCCGTCCATGTTCTAGGTCAGGCAGAGTTAATATTGTCAAAATGGCCATGCTAGTAAACGTGCCATAGAGACTTAAGGCAATTCCCATCAAAATTCCAAAGACATGCTCCACAGAGCTAGAAAATCACTTCTAAAATTCATTAGGAAAAACAGAGACCCAGAATAGCCCAAGCAATCCTGAGCAAGAAGAGCAAAGCTGGAGGCAACTCAATTCCTCAATCATATTAGAGAGTCACAGCAACCAAAGAGCATGGTATTGACATCCAAGCACACAAAAAGACCAAGGGAATAGAGCAGAAGACCCAGAGACCAACCCATGTAGACACCGAGGTGCCCAAAACATGCTGGAGGAAAGACAGTCTTTTCAACAAGTGGTGCTGGGAAAACTGGGAATCCACATGTAGAAAACTGAATATCCAATGTGGAAGGCCGGATCTCCGTCTCTCACCCTGCACAAAGTCAACTAAAAGCAGATCAAAGACCTATGAGTTAGACTCTGAGTCCCAATATCCCCACCATGTCATCACAGGGCCGACTTCCTTAACAAGACTCCTGAAGTGCAAGAAAAAAAAAACTGAAAAATAAGTAAGTGGGAGACCATTGAACTGAAAAGCTTCTGTACATCAAATGAAACAATGAAGAGAGTGAAGAGAGGGGCTGGGCTGTGGCTCAGCACGTGCGAGGCCCTGGGTTCCGTCCTCAGCACCACATCAAAATAAATAACTAAAATAAAGGTATTGTGCCCAACTACAACTAAAAAATGAAAAAGTAAATATTAAAAAAAAAAAGAGTGTGAAGAGAGCCCTGAGAATGGGAGAAGACCTTTGCCCCTGCTCCCCAGGTCGGGCATTATATCCAGAATATACAGAGAACTCAGAGAACTGAACACCAGAAAACAAAACCAGCCAGACAATAAATGGCAAAACAACTAAACAGATACTTCTCAAAAGAAGAAATCCAAATGGCCAATAATATATGAAACATCTCTAGCAATTAGGAAAATGCACATCAAAACTACACTGAGATTTCAATTCACTCCAGTCGTAATGGCAATTATCAAGAATACAAATAATAATAGATGTTCGTGAGGATGTGGGGGGGAAGGCACACTCATACATTGCTGGTGGGAATGCAAATTATTGAAACCACTCTAAAAAGCAGTGTAGATATTCCTCAAAAAACTAGGAATGGAACCACCATTTGACCCAGCTATCCCACTCTTCAGTATATACCCAAAAGATTTAAAATCAGCATACTACAGTGATGCAGCCACATCAATGTACATAGCAGCACGATTTATAATAGCCAAGGTATGGAACCAACCCAGATGCCCTTCAAGAGATGTATAGATAAAGAAAACGTAGTATATACACACAATGGCATATTACTCAGCCATAAAGAAGAATGAAATGATCTCATTTACTGGTAAGTGGATGGAAGTGGAGAAGATCATGCTAAGTGAATTAAGCCAGACCCAGAAAGTCAAAGATTGAATGTTTTCTCTAATATGTGGAAGCTGGTCTAAAATAAGGGGCAAGGGGTGGGGGCGGAGAGAGAGAAAAGAAACAGGGAGGAGGGAATTCCATCAAAATAAAAGATTGGGGCAGTAGAAGAAGGGGATGGTGCAGGGAGAGGGATGGGATAAGGGAAGCTGGAATGAATGTGAACTAACTTTCCAATGTCATGTAGGAACAGACCACAGCACAGGCACAGAAGCCACCCAAGGACACCGACTTTCACAAATGTAAATAAGTAGGAGGAAAGGGAACAGGAGGAGGGAGGAAGGGAGGGGAGGAGGAGGGAGGAAGGGAGGGGAGGAGGAGGAATGAGGAAAGAAGAAAAATAAAAAAAGATAAAGCAGGTTTGGCCCAGGGCAAGCCTGCAAGGATAAGACCAGGGCTTCTCTCTGGGAAATACGAGCACTTGTACCTACTGAGCCATAGGACACCAAATGCCATGAAATTAAAAACAAAACAAGAAACACTGAGCTATGATTGCTTTTATCTTCAGGTGTGTTTTTCGGGGCCTGTGCATGTGAGGCAAGCACTCTGTCAGCTGGGCCCTTTCTGCTGTTTTACTTTTTGACTTAACCAAGTCCTCTGATTAAGAGCCTAAACAGGGAACTGGGAAGGGGCCTTGTGATGATGGAAAGGTTAGCGACATCTGATTTGAGGGACCTTAGTAAGGGTACTTCAGGTTTGGCCAAAGCATTTCCCATGGGGGCAGAATGTCCATTAGAAACCAAGCATTATCAGCGTGACCAAGGTGTTCCACCCCCCAAGCCAGGCCCCATAGGTGGTTTGCTGGGGTGGGGTGCTGTGCTGTAGAGAGAAAACAGCTTCAGCTGGGTCCCCATCCTAACCATCCCGGAGGCTGAGGCAGGAGGATCGCAAGCGCCTGGCAGCCTGGGCAACTTCGCAAGACCTCATCTCAAAACAAAATAAAAAGGGCTGGGTTTGTAGCTCAGTGGTAAGTGTCCCTGGGTTCAATCCCCAGTATATATATATATGTGTGTGTGTGTGTGTGTGTGTGTGTGTAAAAGGGCCAACTTGACCATTAGTCCAAGTGCCTGCTGTGGACAGGAGAGAGCAGGCAAGGGGAGAGATGACTCTTGGGGGGTGACGAAGTGCTCTAACATTGCATGTGGGGACATTTGCACAACTGTATGACTTTCTTAACTTTATTAAACTGTCTATTTTATTAAATGGATACTCAAGTAGATTTTATGGCCTATGGGTTTTACATCCATAAGGGTATTTTTTTTTTTTTAAATCACTATGGATTTCTAGAAAAGCCACGACTTCCTCTAGGAGGAAGTGCAGGAAATCAGGAGTTGGAAGGAAAAGCTGAGGCAACCAGGATCCACCAGAGCTGGCCCTTTGTCCCACAAGGCCACCTCAGCTGCGGCAGGCAGGCCCACTGGGCTCTGAGTCATTTCTCCTGCCGACTTGGGGTCTTTCTCCTCCCTGACGATGCCAGCCTGGTTATGCTCCCCCACATCCTGGTCAAGAGCAGGAGTATAATTCAGTCGTCTGCAGAAAGCATGTGGGCCAGATGCAAATAGCCTGCTCTGCTAAATGATGACTTGAGATGAGTCCTAAAAATAGGTGTCCGCTTATTATACGGTCACAAGGTACCTATTACAGAATACTTGACTAATCTTTTGAAAAAAAAAGAGTAGATGTATTTAAGTCATTGCCTGTTTTTTATGTCTGGCTGCTTTAAAATACACCAAGGCAATGGCAATATTTGCTTCTCAGTTGTCAGTACTGTTTGCTAACCCAACGATAAATATGCACATGAGACTTTGTGCTGATTGACGAAGATGAGTGTGGTGAATGGATGAGACGATTTACAGAACAGCTAGACACAGCCTGGGTCCTCAGCAAGGGGAAGGAAGAACGAGGCCAGGTTTTCCAACTGGCCTGTTAGGCAAGTACCACGCTCCCGGGCAGATTCTGTGCCTGAAGGATAAAGGTGGTGCTCTCTCCCCACGTAATGGGCGAGCATCGTAGGTTCCCACTGAGATCACGGTGTCATCCGGTCTCGAAAGAGAAGCTAACTTGCAGCTTCTCTGGAAAAGGATCTTCCTTCTTCCTTTTTTTGACAGCAGGGATCGAACCTGGGGGTGCTCAACCACTGACCCACATCCCCAACCCTTTTTATTTTATTTTTTATTCTGACACAGGGCCTTGCTGAGTTGCTGAGGGCCTCTCTAAGCAGCTGAGGCTGGCTTTAAACTTGAGATCCTCCTGCCTCAGCCTCCAGAGCTGCTGGGATCACAGGTGTGAGCCACCCCGCCTGGCTCTTTCTGTGTCTTCTAAGAGCCGTGGATGGACCTGTGATTCTTTAGCACATCTTATTAGTGCGAGACTGCCAGGGTGCTCTGTGTTGGCCGGCGTCCGGGAGCACTGAGGCAGAGCTCTGCTTTAGAACGTTAATAGACCAACTGGAGAAGGTAGTACAACTGCACATCCTGGTGGCACGGGACAATTTTGGATATAAGAAATAGCAAGAGGTGAAGTTCTAGTACCATCTGTCTCCACATGGCCCGTGGAGGGCAGAGTGGCAACAAGGTGGGCTCTGGGGAAGGACAGATCTGGGCCCGGTTCATTTCTGCAGTTCACGGCTGTTTTCTGCATGCTGCTCGACGACTCTGAATTCTGTCTCGCATTTAGACAAGAAGACTATTCAGAAGATTGTAAGAGGTCCCAGGAAGATGATATTCATAGACCTGGTGTGTAGTAGGTGCTTAACAAAACTATTTGTTAACAGTAATTTAGAATAACAAGAAGTCCTCTCAAAAAAGAGAAATGTGGACAGGAATGGTCCGGATGTGTCCCAGAGAAGACAGAACTCCAGCCACCTGAGTGGAGTGGAGGGCCTGTGGGAGCCAGGGACCTCACAGCATGCTGGAGGTGGCAGTTTTAAGGTAACTAAACAACACCGACTGATAAGAAGCAAAAACATGGGTACTTTGGAAGCCCAAATCAAAAGTCAGTAAAAAAATACTGACTTTGAAATAGTTTAAAGCCTACAGGAAAATTGCAAGAAATGCACCCAAAGCCGTCATCTCTTTGCCCAGCCCATTGTTGGTTGACAATGGATGGGCTGGGCGTGACACCTGCCATGTCTCAGGGTCGTTCCCCCTCCACAGACACACATTTCCTGGGTGCTCTGGGAGTTTGCACATGCAGCGTTCTGCACCCCTCCCCACTGACGAATCTGAGAATGTGACGCAAACTTCCTCTTAACTAGCTCAACGTGCTTCCTAAGAACGTGGACTTTCACTGACACAGGCACATTCCAGTGACTGATATCAGGACGTGTAACATGAAATGATTCTACTATCCAACGTACAGACCTTATCCAAATCCCAGCAATCACCCCAGTAATATTCTGCAGAGTGTCTCCCGACCCTGATGCCAGGAGCCAATCCAGGACTGCAGCTTCCTCCCTCCTCCTGCCTTTAGTCTCTAATCAGCGGCAGTTCCATGGCCACTCTTGGTCTTGGACACTGACATTTTAATAGAACGCAGGCCAGCTGTTTGTGGAGTGCTCCTTACTTAGGTTTGCCTGATGTTTCCTTGTGGTAACATTCAGGTTAGGCCTGCTCACAGGGACACAAGCATCCTCCTGTGTGTAGGGCCCTGGCTCAGGGTGGCTGTTGTCCCAGACTGGAGATGTCAACTTTGATCCCTTGGTTAAGGAACTGTTGGCTGGTTTCTCTTCTGGTAAATTACTATTGTATTGATTTAGTCTATGTCATTGATAAGTAGTTGGTAAGGAGGTACTTTGAGGCTTGAAACCAGGAGTTTCAGCATCCATTCATGATTCTTGTCTGAATCAATTATTATGGTGATGGTGGCAAATGGTGCTCTTTAAATGGTACTCCAGCATCCTTCTTAGGCGAGGAGCTTCCCCTGGGATTTTATCCATTCATTTGCTTGTTTGCTCTTTGTCAATATGGGCTCATGGATTCTTGTTTAATTCAGTGGGTTATGACCAGTTACTGTCTTGGTAGGAAACAGCTCCCTGTCTCTGGACGCACTCTCTGAGCAGCACAGCCAGAGACTCATTTTGTGAACTCCAGCACTGGAGATTACCAGTGGGCAGCACGTGTTCAGGACTCTCTCGTATGATAATCACCTTCCTGAGTGTCTCAGGAAGCTACACCCTCCTTGAGGGTGGGTTCGGCTGTCTTACACTTTGCTGCTCAGCACAGGGTAAGAGGAAAACAGCCCTGGCTCTGGATCCAGGTGGCCCAGTCCCCCTCCAACCACCTGTCCTCTGTAAGCCTCTATTTTTCTTTTCAATAAAATGAGTAATAATTTCCCAAGTGACCACAGTTATTTTGAGGATAAAATAAGGCAACGAGTAAAGATTTTGGTGTGGAGTAAATGGTCTTTTCTGGAACTGGAACTTGCATTTTCAGAGCGGTATGACATTTAACAGTTGAATGGGATGCGCTTATTATAGCCCCTACACACGTCCTAGGTGAGAAAACACACAGAGATGCCGTGCAGCGACATTACTGCTCTCCCTTTTCTCAAAGAAATGACAGCAGAGTACGTGGAAGCTATTTTAAGGGCCTGATGCAGTCATTTGAAGAGTAACGAGGAAATGTTAATAGCGAATCTATTCATTGGGCCAGTCAATTGTAGGAACTCCTAGATAATTGACACTGTTCCAGCCCTGGGGAAAATGAAAATTCTGTTTCTTCTTCCGTTCTGGTGGATTAAATAAATGCAGGGAGCAGCAGCTGGCCTCGGGATAATTAGAAGAGAAATGATTCAGGACATAAAACTCGCCGACATCTCTCAAGGGGCTGGGTTGATTTTGACTAATGTTGTCATTGCTCATGTTAAAATGCAAAGCCTGGAGAACTGGGTAGACCTCCGTGTGGTGCCCACTGCCCGTCAGAGCGGGCCAGGAGGGGGGCACAGTGCACCAGCGTGAAGGCTGGGGCTGTCTGCCACAGTCAGAGACTTTACCTATTTTTTCCTAAACCAGCAAAACCCATGGATATCAAAAAGGAACGTCTCTTGGGAACACGGTCTTCAGAGACAGCTTGGCTGATCCTGCCGAGAGAAAAACACACCCACCACAAACCCTCATTTTTTTGATCATCAGACTCAAAACAACACTGATATGCAGGGGAAAGGCCGCAGCTCTGGTGTGCTTGCACACAGTGTGTCTGTGCCCGAGCATGGCAGCTCGCTCCCAGCCTGTTGGGACGGTGGCTTCTTTATAACAGCACCAAGCGGATACCGAACTTTCTTCTTCTATCGCTCTTTGACTTTACTAAATGGACCATCTTGATTACTCTGCTTTTAAGAAAATCGTTTGCACCGGAACTGAGCTGCACCCTTGGAAGCCTTAAACAGAGAAGCCACAAGGTTCTGGGAGAACGTCCCCAACACTTGCTGGGAGGTGTGGCCGTGGGCCCGTGGCTGCTCCTCTGCCCTCGTGGGTGACCAATGGCTGTTGAGAACGGGGGCCAGGGCGGTAGGGATCAGAAGCAAGCCTTGTCAGTGGAGAGGCGTGCTGATTTCAAGCCACAGGAAGGGATCTAGAAAGAGCTTTCCAGACCTGGCCTACATGGGCAAACTCATAGATCTTTCAAGGGGCTGACCAACTTCTCTGTCCATCTTAGCAAGTAAACTGACTGATGGAGGGTTGGCGGGCAATCCCATCAGGGTGTATACAGCTACACACCGATTGACTGTGGCAGTGCCCCGTGCTCCTGGCCGTCCATTGAGCAGCACCAAGGTATGGCAAGGGATTTGACGGAAGGCAGGCCTTTCCAACTCGGGTTACACTCACCCTTTTATTCCCGTTGTTATGACAACACTGTTGAAAAGCAGCACTTCAAATGTTTAGCACTTAGCACCTTATTATAGACTTGAAGGTAATAGACCAGGGTATATGGTGCTGCCGAGGGGCCTCGTGACCCTGGTGGCTACCAGGAGAGGCCGACCGAGACACCCCCGCCCCTTTCTTGGCTTTGGGCCTAGAGCTCTCGAACTTGGTGGCTTTTCCCTCCCCTCAAGAAGGTGAGGGTTCACCCAGGGGAGGGAAGCTTTAAGAACGTACGTGGGAAGATACTTATCATTATTCACAGTCTCTATTCTCTGGCTGCATTCGTAAAAACGAAGTTCTTTCATGGCCTGGTGTGTTTCATTTTCTTGATTATAGCCTACGTCACGCAGCTTTTAGGAGCCAGTAAATGATGGTGCGCTCTGATTGATTTCAGGCACTCATTGCAAGCTATTGGAATGATTCACTATGTAAATGCAACTTCTAAGAAAGAAAAACTTCTCAAAACACACAATGATTATGAAAGGGAACAATCGGTAAAAAGCTATTGTAGTTAGCGTGAACCTGAGATGGAGTCGTAACCAGCTATGCATGTGCTATGCTGATAAAAACAGAGATGTTTGTTAAGTTTAATGTTGAAATTTCTTTGGGTGTTATACAAATAGGAAGATGTTTCTACTAACTAGTACGCTAGTTGGACATTAGTCACTGTGATTGAATAGGGAGAAAAATTTATCTGTTATATTTAATTCTCTGTCTTGAAAGAAATTTGATAGTTTTATCTTGGTCTACTTAAATCTGTGTGTTTTGTTTGCAATCATGTAAATTATTAATGAATAAGGTTGACCAAAAAAAAAAAAAAAAGGAGGGAGGAGGGGAAGAAAACTATAACAGATGATTAACTGGGGACAACCTGGTGAAAGCTATTCTAGCAGAAGCGTGGGGTGGCACTATGTATGCATGTGCCATCACACACTGGCAGTTTCAGAGTCGAGTGGCTTCCAGGGGCCTGCACACATGTTCTCTGCATGGTAATTTTAGAAAATTAAAGGGCTATAACAGGGACAGTGGCTTCATTACTGGTCCTTGCTACTGCATACCAAGAGGGGCCACACGCATAACATCTGCTCAGTTATTTTTGGTTGCCAAAACCAAATAATTTACCAGCAGAATGCAAAGCAGTTAGGTACAGCCATGTGCAAGCACCTAGATTATCAACAAAGCAGAGTTACGTTCTTTTGACATTGTATACCAAAGGTTTTTAATAGTTTCTTGCTATCCCCTGCTTTGCAAAACAGTAATGAGACAAAAAAGCTCGTCTAATCCTTAGCTGCAAGCACAACCCAGCGTCAAGAGAGTGAATATTCGCGCACCCAACTCTGGGTTCATCAAGGCATGGCAGACTCCCAGCACCAGGGACAAAAGAATACATTAAAGACTGATTTGTACACTGTGGAAAGCCTGGTGCTTGCATTCCCAGCCCCCAGGCAGGTTGCACTGTGCCCCCAAGATGCCCACATGGTTCCTCTGATCACACCCCTCTCTCAAAGGCTTGTGGTCAGCTGCCACTATCAGGCCCACAATCCTCTGCCTGTTCATTGTCCTTAGCCCATCTGCCTGGATGGGCATCACATCCATTTCTATCCAGTAGGAAATTGAGGGTTTGAGGGACTTTTCCCAGGACTCCTGCGGGGACCGGCTTGCTTCTGGACTACCTTGCTGCCCGGGGCTGCCTGGGGAGTATCGTCCTGTACTCCACCCTTCCCTGTGGCCTCACGGACACAGTCCATCCTCCAGACCACACCAGAACTGTTTGAAGGACCCTTTCCGATTTCCGGGCACAACGCCTGGCCTTCTCTTTGTACTTCTCTCTAATCCCCCGCCTGGTTCACTGTGGAGAAAGTGGTTTTCACTCACGTTCTTGGGTGAAGCTATAAAGAGCAGAGGAGCTGATCCCTTGGGGAACCTGGGCTGGGACTCCTGATCCAACAAATGCCTCTCGCGGGCCTGGGAAGGACAGGGGAAGGCCGGCCGGAGGCAGCACAGGGACCCTGTTTTGATCACGACAAACCAACTGCAAAGTCACGTTTGAGCCGCTGGGGATTTTGATATGGATGAGACATTAGGTGACAGGAAGGAAGCCTGACTCTTGGGCTAGGCATGCAGTGGTGTTGGGTTGTGAAAGAAAACCTCTGCGCCCCGATGAAGAGCACAGGCGGGAGATGGCAGGAGCTCAGATTGGCTTTCGCTTGCTTCAGGGCCACAATGACCAAGGGAGAGGCCATCAAGGGAGCTCTCGACGGCTCCCCAGGGACTGGCTGTCCCGTCCACCCTCCTTGGTACCTGTTTGATGTTGTGATAATGTACGGAGCACCGACTGGTCCAGCGCCCAGGCACCCAGTGCTCTGGGAATCAGACTGTCACACAGCATAGAGCAGGCCAGTGCTGTCCCAGCGACAGCCTTAGTCTTCATGAGCACATCAGGACCCAGGGAGCGAGAGCAGGACGGAATGGAGGACGGAGGCCGTCCAAAAGGAGGCCCTGTCCTCCTGAGCGTTAGTGCAGGTAAAAGACGGTCAGAGTAGGGGGGTCTGTCTGTGTTCTCTCCAAGGAGAAGCAGACGTGGTCTGGCCTGTTAGCTGGATGGGTCTATCTGTCCAGCTGCAAGCTGCCACACTGGTGGTCATGTGAGCCAGCTGTGGTGAGTTCCAGATCCAGCCCATTCTCCCCTCTGCTCAGGCCAGCATCTGTGTAAACACGGGTCCCTCACCGGGGACCATCTCCCTCGGACATGGACGGGCCGATGGGGGCAGGGACTTATGTTGGGAGGAAACCTCCAATTTTGCCCGTATCTTCTGGGAGAAGCTGTGGGAGTATTCTGGGACTTAGGGGACACAGAGGCCTCAGACTGTCAGGGCCTAAAGAAAAGGCATACTCTGAACACCCAGGAAGCACCGGGCCGGGCCTCAGGAGCCTGGAGAAAACAGAACAAGGCAAGAATCTCTGTGTAGGGAAGTGGGGTGTGCAGGCCAACAGAGAGGGGCCTTTCTACCACGTGGGGTTTGCTGAGAATTTAGCCCCAGCGAATACTGGGAGCAGGTGACTCACTAGAGAGCAAAATCAGCAGAAAGAAAGGCTTGCCTTTTGGTGGCCACCCAGCCATACGCATCTCCACTAGAGTTAGAGGCTCGAATGCCTTCTGCCAGAGGCCACTCCCAACAGTGCGTGCTTCCAAGTGGCACTTTTTCAAATGCTTTGACATGGGGTGTGTGTGCATCCTGAGAGTGACCTTGGGCACTAGGTGGCTGAGTCGTCTTTAGTCCTGTCTTACTGGTAAGGACACTGGCCTTTTCGCCACCATTACAATGACGTGGGGGCAGCGCTGACCCCGAACCGGCATCTCTATCTCCCAGCTGAGGGCTTCTTCCTCTTCACATTCACTGCCCCTTGGCTGGCGAAGCAGAGCTCCCCATCCACCTGGAGTGGAGAGTCTTAGTACCCAGAATGCCTTGAGGCCCCGCAGACAACTCAGTCTGTGTAAACCCAGTGCTCACGAGGTCAGCTGGCTGCCCGAGCCGTTACCTCCGCGCCCTCCACCCGTCCTCACCGTGAGGTGCTGGTGAAGTGTTGACAGACAGTGTGATTATAATGACGTGTCCAGCAGGGCTAGATGGGCAGTCTCTGCTGCTTGGGGAGCAACGTCCTGCACCACATTCTCTTGTGGTTAAATCCACAAAGTCCTGTGCACCCCAGGAACTGGATTGTGGGGTTTATTTGAATACAGCTGCTACACTGAAATAAATATTCAACTTGAATCCCAGCCCCCGCATCTGCTTCTGGATGAACCTATCAAGAACCCCAGAAAGAGTCTGATGAGACGTACTATCTAATTGAGGGGTCCTCAAACCCACAGCATGTTAAATTACCTGGGAGCTTTTTTAAAAAGTTGTTTTCCGAGCCCAGAGATGCTTGCTTAGCTGATCTGGAGAGGGACCTGGGCACAGGTACGTTTTGTTTCTGTTTCTCAGGTTGAATTTCTGTGCATACACACAGGAGGCAGCCATCACTACCACTTCTTGCCTCTCTTTCACATGACATGCAAAAGCCCTGAGTCATTAATGTTTTTTTGCTTGACTTCAAAAGATATCTGAAAAAAAAGCTTTGCAAGTCTTTACCAGAAAAAAAAAAGGCTAAAACCGTCTCTCTTGGAACATAAGGATGTCTATGAAAATATTAAGACTTAAAAGAACTTTCCAAGGGTTGCAAAGATTGAAGGAGCCATGTGTGAGGACTGGAATTTGGTCCCAGTGCTGCCTGGCAGAATGAGTGCCTGTCACCCCAGACACTGACACCATAGAGTCCAGCCGCTGGGTTCCTGGCCTCTCAGCTCTGTTCCTATTGTGTGGTCTCTCTCCCCTGCGGCTCCGCAACCTCCCCAGACCTCCGCTGTCTCTGTGAAATGGGGCAATAAGAGGACCAAACTCAGGTTGCTGTGGAGTCAGGCACGTTAATGGCACAGGAGCCCAGGACAGTGAGTAAGCCCTGCTTATCTCCTTGTTGCAGAGAGGAGGACAGAGCGTCAGGGACAGTTTAAGAAGCTCTAGATAGAAACTCCAGCACACCCCTCAGCAGAGAGGAATCAGAGGAGGTTGACTTCAACAGCTCAAAGACATACCCAGGCTCTCGCTTATGAGCATCGGGCTTTCTTGGCTGTCCTGAAAGTTGACTTAGTAAAGCCCGTGAGGCTTCTGTTATAGAGACAGGTAATACAGATCGGCAGAGAAAGACCAGCGGTTGGCTCTTCCAGCTCACACAATGCAGTTGGTATCAAAAATGACAGGCTTCCGGGGGTATTTCCAAGAGCTGGTTTTCCCTGGTGTGATCCCTCAGATGTTAAGTGAATCCCCTCCAGACACTCAGTCACTCTGAGACTTTTCTCTTTTGAAGGATGCCATTCACATGGCGTGTTTCTCAAACTTCGTGGCAAGACTTTGGAATTTGAAAGCCCAGGGAACATTGACTGTGGGTGTTGAGGATAATCAGATGGGATGAGGAGAATTCAGACTGTGAACTAGGCGATGTCTTTCAAAAATGACACGCATTCGCAGAAGAATGTATCTTGATTCCTAGGAGGGATGGGATTTTTCTCTGCACCAAAAATACTTCCCGCGGCAGGGTGGGCCCATTGTTTCTGAGTCAGCAGTGCGGGTGTTCTGGCCCCAGGAGCAGATGCCCTCCAACTGTTCAGACCGGGGTATTCAGGGTGAAGAGAGAAGGGACGGCAGCATGGACAGGTGGCCGGCACCGTCAGCCATTGCACCCCTGCCCTCCAGAGTGGAATTCCGGATTCCACCGTGCGCCACAATTAATATTCCCGGCAGGAAAGGGCAAGAATCAGACTTACCAGCTCTCTTGGTGGGCACTTTCAGAGCCAAGGCAAACTGTGTAAGAGCACTTGGGTCGGCAGCTGGCTCGCATATATGGTACCTACTTCTGAGGAAGAGACAATTCCACACCATCACAGCTCAATTAGGTGACACAGAAACTCAGGGAGGGTCACATCCAGTGTCTTTCATCAGAAAATTAGAAAGGAAGCCGCCTCCGGAAGGTAAAGCCCCACGCACGTGGGGATGCCAAGCGCAGAGCTGTAGGGCAGTGGCTACTCTCTTCCCAGCTGCATGGTTGGTGTGAACCTCCTCTTTGGAACAGTGAGCACCTCACCGCTCTCGTTCAGAAGCCATATAACACTCGCATCCTAATTCTCAAGGGCTGAAAGGCCCCCGTTCTGTAAAGGGCATTGCTAGGCACCAAGTGGCACACAGTCACACGGTCGTCCACCATTAGCATCGTCACCAGCACCAGGGTAAGAAGACACACAGCCTTCCCTGGGCAATGCTGGCGACGTCTTGCTAATCACCGTGGTCTTAGCAGACCCCCAAGTTCCCAGTGATAAACTGTGGCACCATAATGGGGCCGTTAAGAAGTCGTAACTCCACTCTCCGCGCTGGGCTCCCCTGTGGGAGGGAGTTGGGCCCGGGCTCAGGAATCCTCACCTCCCCCTGCTGAGATTTGCTCAAGACAAAATCTGATTATGGTGCGTAATTCTTGCTTAGATTAAGTTGAATCACCTTTTCCAAAAAAAGAGGGACAAATACAGATGCTTCCTTTTCTCTTCCTTACCCATGTTTTTAGGTCTTCGGGAGAGCGTGACGGAGAGAGGACAGAACAGCATGAGGGTCAGCAGAGCCATCCCGCCTCTGAAGTCCCCGTAATGCCTTGGTCAACTAGCTCCATGTGTCCCCGCAGAGGACATTTCGTATATCTCAGGGAAATTTGCCCACTGAGGAACTCCTGCATTTTGAATGTCCATCTTCCTGATTGCTTAGCTGATGATTCCTATGTTCCCCTTTTTGCCTGGCTACTAGGAGACTCAAAGCAAAACTGACTGCTCAGTGGCAGCAGGATCGCTGGTTCTTTGCAGAAGTTCATTTACGTCCTTTAGCTGCCCCCTTTGACGCCGACTTTCTCTGTTCTGTAGGAGGTCATTGCCACCAGCCTCACTTCCACACCATGGAGCACGGGTTTTCAGGTAAAGTTGAACAGGGTCTTACTCTTCTCTCGGCCACTGTGTGTGAGTTCAAGGAGGCTTTTGCAGCCATCTGTCACCTGACAAGAGTCATGAGAAACCTCCATTCGTGTCCATCTACTGCTCTGGAACCTGTCCAGCTGCTGGTTTTAGCTTTAGTTTTGGAAGCCACTGCATATCGCAGAGGTTCAGGGACAACCTGGGAGCCGGGAATGTGGTCATCACTGGGACCCCTCACTCTGTGAATCTTGATAAAGACAACAGTCACCATTCCCAGGGAACAATCCTCCTAAAGAAAATTGAACGTAAAGGCTAGCAGGGCCAAGAAGATGCCTTCTCCCGCCCAGGCTGAAAGAGGGCCCTTCTGGAGAGGATCAAATGAGAGTCAGGTCAGTGAGCCTCAGCTGTTGTTTGGGAATTTCATTCAAATCTAGTCCATCCATATCTGAGAGCTCTGATTGTGATGCAAATCAAAGGGAATGATACTTGTGCCCCGTAAAGCAAGGGAGGCACATGTTGTGCAGATGGGCTGCGCTCCAGGTCTCTTCCGTGGAGACAGGAGGGTAAGTCGCGCGTGTACTGACCACACTTGACACCAGTCATTTTTCTTCCGCGGCAGGTGATTATCCTGTGTAGCTCTTTTCTGCATAAATTAAACCTGCATGAATTCACAGGGATGGTGTTTTCCTGCGTTTGGTGATTAAGATGGAAATGATCAAGGGATGCTTTACATCTGGGCAGGGATCAGACGAGAGTCCTCCTCACAGAACACAAGCTCTCAGGTTTGTGTCTTCTGCGTCCCCTCCCCTCTGTGGGGTCCTTGGGTCCCTGCCTCCGAGAGAGGCAGAGGCTTGTCTCTGACATGACATGGTTTATCAAGTGCCTCGCTCACTGAGAGGAAAGGGACGCCTCATTTCCCAATGACAGGGCACCGCGGTGGACGCTCCGGTTGCTTACTTGGCTGGAAAAACGGACCCTCCTCCTGGATGATGTGGGAAAGCTCCTCAGGGACACCGAGGGTCCAGAAGAACCTCGCTATTGTCTGGGTATCCATGATGATCTCAGCTGGCATGGGCGGGCAGCCAGGTGCGTTGCTGGACCACAGGAGCTGGCGGCCACCACCCCGTGAGGTTGGAGGGAGAGTGTGGCCTACAGGACCTGCTCCTCTTCAGCCGTTGCTGTGGGAACTGATGCTCTGCCTTCAGAGCCCTGTGGGTGGACAGCCTGGACTCTGATGTCACGCAGCCTGGGGTTGAAACTCAGCCCTGCGTCCTACTAATGCAGTGAGGCTTCCGCTCTCCCATCTACAAAGTGGAGACGATAGAGGTAGTTACCTCATGTTGCTGGGAGGACTCCGTGGGTCGCCACATGTGCCTGGCACGTAAGAAAGTCTCCTAAATGCTGGCTCTCATCAGCATGACCAGGGAGCCTTCTTTAGGTCTCACCACGGCAGAGGCTCTGTGTCAACAGGCAATGTGACACGCGCACATGGCATTTATCTTTAAAAATCGTGCTGGCTTCAGACTCCCTGTGTCCAGGAAGGCCCGGTCTCTACCAGCCTTCAGGACCCCAAGACGTACCTGGGGAGATGCCAGGGAAGGCCGTCTTCCTGTTGCTGGGCCCCTCTGGGCGGGACTGGGCCAGGTTCATCTTTCCCCAGCTTGACCGCAGAGGCGTGAGACCAGCCCCGAGAGAGGCAATCTGGGACCCTCGGCACGTTTTTCCGGCAGCCCCTCGGCCTTGCTCACTGTCTCCACCTTTACGAGAGCTTCTCGAGTCCAGTCACCCTGGCCGCCTGCTGCTCCGGCTATTTTCTTCCCTCAGTGGGGAGAGAGCCATCTTGCAGCAGAGAGCCAAAAAGCCTGAAAACTACATCTGGAAAATATCTTAATGTGAAGAAGCACACACTGAAGTTCTTAAAAAAGAAAATGACCCTCGGAAAAGAAATACCACGTGTCCTTGATGTCCTATTTTAGGCCAAAGATCACTGTGACAAGATTCAAAGGGCAGACTTTTCTGTTTTGGGCCTGTCGTGGGAGCCTGAAAAGGGGGCACTTCTAGACCTTTCTGATATCACCACGGGGCGGGTTTCCATCTGTAAAACCAAGGGTCCACGGAGGGCGCCAGTCAGGTAAGAAGAGCACAGCCACAGCTCAGGCCTCCTGACAATTTTGGCTTCAAAGAGGCCACATTGAGATAGGAGGAGGAGGAGGCAGAACAGAGCGCCCTCCCTCTCCAGCAGGACCGCGACCGCTGGGGAAGTGGCGAGGGGCACCCACTGCGTGGGAGACGCTGGCGAGGAGCCAGGCACCCCAGTGCCCCTGGTGCTGTGCGGTGGTCCTGGGCAGACCAGGTAACTGTCCACTGCGTGGCCTGACTGTGAGGTAGGAACACTGAGTCCCATCACAGGGTGGCCCTCAGGTTCAAATGGGATGAAGGAGGAGAAAGCTGCTGGGCTCTGCGAGAGCCCACCCAGAGGTGGGGTCCTGTCACCTGCAGGGAGGTGTGTGACACAGAGCTCTCAGCAGACCTCGAATGCAGGCTGAGGAACAGCAGCTGCCAGGCCGTCAGGCAGGCAGATAGAGAAGGGAGCAGCGTTGGCCTTTAGGGGTGGGCACTCCCCTCCTCTGTGCCCTGGGCCTCAGGTGCGGTCACTGCGGTCAGTCCAGCTGCTCTTCCTTCTCTCTCCCCATCTCCTCAGTGGGCCCTGACTTGAGGACACTCCCAAAGCAAAGATCTGCAGCACCTGGGCCTACTGACCGAGAGAGCTCTGCTTTTAAAAGGAGTTTGGATTCCTGCCTAGTCAAACGTGGGATCAGCCACTCCTTCTCAATGTTATCAACTCCGTTTTCCTCAAGCCTCCCCCGACAAATCAACCAAATATGTTTGCTTCTGATATAAAATCTCAGAATGTGCTCCTTAGGCCCATATGCGACCAAAGGAGAAGGTGGGCTTTAGGTTTGGTCATTGTGCTAGTGACCACTGCAGTGTTATTGGCCTCACAGCGAGAAATTTGACAGGGAGGATGCAAGACTGTGGTCTGAATGCTTTTCACATCTGACTGTATGGACCAACCCATGCAGGGAGACAAATCATTGTCAAATGCAGTGGCCTGAGGCCAGCTGTGAGTCGGACACTGGAGAGGTCTGGGACAGTTCTGTCTTAGGTCTTTCATCAGTTGGTAGACGTGGAGGGGCAGGGCTGGCGCTGCTGAGGGCCACCTCCTCTCTCTCTTCTCAGGTCCCTGGGGTTGGCTAGCGTGGGCTTCCTCACAGCATGGTGGTCTCAGAACAGTCAGAGCTAACAGGGTGAAGCAGCTTCAAGCTTCAAGAGTCGCCACTCCCACGACAGGTAGAAGGTGGGTCGTCTGCTGCCATCTACCTTCATCACACACTCTATCAAGACTGTCACTGTTCTGAAGGGGAGGGACAAGAACCTCCTTCCCTTCTTGGGTGGAGTGGAGGGTCATCTTGTGGGAGGGTTGTGTGGGGTAGCCGATGGCTGAGGTCACCTGCTCTAGGGATGGGCTGTCTTTTCCTGATACTGACATGCATGAGTAACCTCTCCTTCATCTCCAGACAGTGACTCCTAACATGATAGGTCTGCACCATTCTGACGCCCCCTTCCTCCCCTCAACCCCGTGTGCCTCAGTGTCTGCACACTCGCTAAACTTCGTAAGCGCCTCAGGCATCCGCCTCTGCTCTGCCACGTGCCACCATCCCCCAGAGAGGGACCGGTAAGAGTGCTGGCCTGTCCTCCTGGGCTCCCCGAGCTCCTCGTCTTCCTGTGGCAGCTGTAAGGGGCGTTGGGGGCACTCAGTGTCATTCTGACCCACCCAGAAGCCTGCTTCCCAGCATCCCCTGCAGCTAGGATTCCGCCTGTGAAGCGGGGCCCATCAGACACAGCGGCACAAGATCAGAGGTGGCACGAGAGGGAGGAGGTACGCATCCGTTTTCTGTGGCGGCTGCGGTAAAGGCCCACGAATGCACTGGCTTAAAACACGACACGCTCACAGCTCTGGAGGAGGGAGGGCGAACCGAGTTTCACTGACCAATTCAGAGGTGTGCTTCCTTCTGGAATCTCCACAGGAAAGCCCTCCTCCTCCGCTTTCCGGCTTCTGGAGGCCTCCTGCACTCCTTCCCCTGTGGCCCTTCCTCCACCTCCAGGGCCACAGCGTTGACCCTCCCTGGCTCCTTCTCCTTCGTCCTATGGCTTCTCAGAGTCAGGCTGGGCCAGGTGGGAACCTAGGGTGCTGTCAAGTCCTGCCCTTGGCCCTCCTGCCAAGCCCTCCGATCACACAGGGATGTGTATTTGTGGGTCCAGGGATTAAGGCAGGGGCATCCTGGGGGCATTATATTTCTGCCCCCTGCTTCTCCCATCGTCGCTGTCTCCAGCCACCTGCTTGGGGCTCCTGTTTTTTTTTTTTTGTTTGTTTTTTTCCCCTGGCTGGCTGTTTCCCGACCATGGTGGCCGTCCCTCACTCTGGAGCCAGGAGTGTCTTGGATCACAGGCAGCTTCTGGACTGTAGATTGGGTGGTGGGTCCACTGGTAGCCCAGTTCCACCCTGGCCTTCTAAGTCCACCCTAGTGCCTTCAACCTTCAGCGTTTCCTAGGCCTTCCTGACCCAACCATTCTGCAGCCGTTTCCCCTGATCCCTTCTCTGCTGTGTGGATTCTGCTCTGAAGAATCTACGCTGAGGATGAGGCAGCACCCGACAACACTGAGTCTTACCGGACCTTGTAGGGATAGGGACTGTACCAAAGCAAATGCTGCCCGTAGCCTTGTAAGCTAGAGGCATGGTGTGGGCCCCCACCCAGGGGTTGCCACTGGTGGTCATTTTGAAGTCTTCTTGCAGGACTGACCGACCCAGACCTTTGTACTATCAGGGCATCTCAGTGTGGGGATGTACTAACTGGAAGGTAGATGGTCCCAGCAAAGGCCAAGGTCACGTCATCCCAGAACATCACACGTAGCAGCAGACAGGGAAGTGAACTGGCCTCCTGAGGTGGAGGTGGCTCTCGGTCCAGGGAACTGTCATTCTCGATCATCCCTCCTCCTAGTAGCAGGAAGTACGGCTGCTCTTTATCTGTGCTGCTTTTGTGTTTCTAGGGTTCTCTTCTCCCTCCTGCCCTCGCTCCCTTCCAAGAGTTCCGGAAGACAAGGACAGAAGGACACAAGCCCGGAGAATGGTGACATTATTTCTTCAGTCCCTTGAGAAGGAACAGCTCACTTCCAGAGCTGGCGGTGAGGGCCAGTGGCACCCAAACCCAGAGGTAAGGAACAAACCCAAGAGGGAGCTGGAGGACCTTCTCCACACAAGGCCGTCTTGGTGTGGCCCTGTTCTGCCGTCACCACCAGCTCTCCTGGCTCACCGCCCTCCCCAGGGCCTTCCCTGCCAGGCACGCCTCCGCCCGTCCTGACCTTTCCCACCTGCAATCTCGCTCCAACCAACGTTTCAAGTCTGCCCAGGAGGGCGGCCTGCAAGCTCTGCGGGTGCAGGACAAGCTAAACAGAGCTCGGCACCCTCGGGGAGCTCCCGGTGCTCCTGGCCTTCCTGTCTGCCCGGGCCCCTTCCCTCCACTTATCCACGTCAGGCACTCGAGAGAAGTCACCACTGGTCCACCCACAGCCGTTCGCTTCCCCTGACCTTCCTCGGCTGTTTTTCTAGGGTCACTGTGTGTCCTCTTATCTAAACCCCAACCTTCTGAGTGAAGGAGACACCAGGAATGATCACGCCGCAACAACAGGTGCAGGGTGGGCTTGGGTGTGGCGTGAGCGACTCCCCAGGGTCCCTGGTGGTTCTAGGCTTGGTCTCCAGGGTGGCACTATTGGGAGATAGTGGGCCCTCTGGGAGGCGGGGCCAAGAGGCCCTGGTCAATTGGTGGCCTGGTCTCTGAGGGGATTGTGGGGCCCCTGTCTCTCCCTGTACTTGGTCCAAGAGGTAATCACTTGTTAGCTTCTGCAGGAGTTCCAACTATTTGAGGTGATGGTGTCAAGAGGTGGCCCTCACCAAGCCAGCAAAATGCCACTTAGACTTTCAGCCTCCAAAACAGTGAGCTAAATAAACCTTTATTTCCTAAGTAGCCTGTGTCAGGTATTTTGTTATAGTGACAAAAAGCACACATGGGATAAACCAGGCTTGTGGTCACCCATAAGATATTGTCCTGCATTGGTCCCTTATTCTCCCCTGTCAGACTGCACTCCCTGGAAGGCATAATCAATATCTTACACATTAATATTGAATGAGAATCTAACTTAGACCAGATCCCAAAATAGTTGCTCAGTGCACACATGCTTAAACTGAAAATAAAAAAGAGTGATATTCGCTTAAATTACATAACAGTGCAGGCTTAGACTCAAAATGCGTCTGAGGATATAAAATGATTGTTAAACGGTTCATTATATTTTAGAATGCTAAACAATCTGAAAAACGCGTTTAAGACACTTCCCTCCCTGGTCCGGCTGCAACTTCATTTTGATCTTATAGAAAACAACACAGAAATATTGCACCTTATTTGCTTTCACTGTTGAAAAAAATCTAATTTCCTGTTTCATTAGTGTAATGAAGGTGTGAAAGCATCCCTCTCCCCCACGCAGTGCTCCTTGGTGTCACGTAAACAATGCACAACAAAGTAAACCAAAGCAACTTCTGGAAGTCTATGGCGTCTGGATTTCCTTTGAGGGAGGGCAGTCCAGCAGAGAGCCACGTGTCAAATGGCCTGTCCTAGGTGGCCTGCCACACTCAGGAGAACACGCGTTACTTTCAGGGAACATTTCCAGCCCGAGTGGGATGACGGTACAGTGACAAACCCTAACCCAAACCTGGCCCATTAACCGAGAGGGAAGAGGACACGCGGGCTTCCATAGTGGTTCATTCAAGGTACAGGAGGCGGGGAGGGACTTGGTTCCATGGAACCCACACGAAGGCTTCCCTGTGCTTAAGTGACAAATATGTTGCTTCCGGAGACTGCCTGTGAGAATATGATTTGGAAGTAGGCAGAAAGGGGGCCAGAGGAAGGGCTGCTCGTGGGTGGAAATACTCCTAATCATCTCCTTTTCCAGACAGATCTCATAGTCGCCTCTTGGGGCATCTGCATGACAACTGCTTTGTGACAGCGCTCCACACCTAGCTTTGCCTTTGGGAACCAATTAAGTGCGGAGGGGCCATCCCTCCTGCTCCCCACCCCCACCCAGTCCTCTCCCCCATTGTCTGTTTGGCTGGTATTCTTTTCTGGTTGAATGGCCACAAACACAAGCTGTCTATCTCCCCCAGCTCTTGGAGCTCTGCTTGGCAGAAGAAAACAACCCTGGTAAAGGAGCTGTGCCCCAGCACGAGCCGCTCTTGGCCACCGGGGCGCAGGAAGCCCCTTGGAAAGTCAGCTCTGCCTTGCCCTGAGGAGCACCCACTGTGCAGAGGAAAGGGCTTTCCTTCCACCACCACTTCCTCCCAAGAAAGCAAGAACCGGGCTTTAGACTTCTGACTTCTTTTCAGAATAACAACAAGACAGCTTTTGATTTTTTCCAACACGTTGAATGCAGTGACCTATAAAGTAAAACACCGGCTGGCAAACTCTTCAACCCAAGAGCCTATTGTCTGCGCGATCCCACCATTTACGACCAAGTCGGAAAGCGATACTGTTCACTGTCCACAGCTGTCCCTGGCTGTGTTTGGGTCCCTTGACAGAGGGGTGAACTAATAACCCCTGAATTCACCTAAAGTGTAACAGAAGTGGCTTGGTTGCAATTGGAAAGGGCATGTGGCTGCTATGGCAGCTGCACTTTGGGGGTTTATTATGGTAACAATGTTTCCATTGCAGTGACCTCAGGTTTGTGTGGGGCACCTGGCTGTCATCAGCAGGGCCCCACTCCATGAACTTCGATACCTAAGCATGCAATTTGTACATAAGTTTAGAGACCAAGATCTGTAGACATAAGTATTTCCTCCATAGTCCCCTGGACTTCTCCAGGCCACTCTTGAAATGGGACAGGTCCCTTCTCTGCTGGAAATAACCTCGTCAATAACAAAGAAAGGGAGCCATTTCTGGAGTTTGTGTTTGGGTAATCAGAATTCCATGCGAGTCCCCGGTGGGCACTTTCAGTTTTCTTCTCTGGCTTTGTGTATCTTTATACGCATACCGAGGATAAAATATTCAGAGCAAAAGCGCACATTAGCGTGTCAGGGGAAGAGGGAAGCAACACCAATTGGGAGTCTTTAGAAAAACCACATTTGCAGGATGATTTTTATTAACAGATTCTCCAATGCTTGTTTTTAGGCTTTTAGATGCAGCACATTTTGGGACAAATGCATTGCCTCCCAGGGGAAAAGCCATTATTGGAAGGATCTCCACTGAAGGGCAGCTGGCACAGGAGGCTGATCCCCAGGGATGGCTAGAGGGGCAGAGAGAAGAGGGGAGGCCTTTTCTCTAGCGACTGTCACCCTAAGTAGACACATCCCTGCAATTCGTCCCTACAGGAGGAGGGCAGCTACTGGCTGCTTCCTGATTGACCACCAGAGACTAGCTGTGCCGATCCTGGTTCTGGGGAGTCCTTGGTTGACATTACTGTGTGACAGTAGGTAAAACAGTGTGGTGGACCTAGAAGATGTGTGTGGACAGATCCAGAGCCTGGTCCAAAAAGACTGAAAGAGCAAGAGGAAGAGGAAAATTAAGCCAATAGGAATACTGGGGGGCAGGTGGGGGGTGGGATTGCAGTATCTTCAGACCACACAAACCTGAGATAAAGCCAAAAGGAAGAAATGACTGTGTCAGGTAATCATGGGATGGACAGCTGACCACAGGTGATGCACAGACCTCTAGAGAGGGCCAGGCAGTTTCTGTGGGAATGGGGGCAATGATCAGTCGCAATCCTAGACCTGCAGCCAAGGCTCGGACACAAGGCAGACAGTGGGGAGCAGGGAGGACTAGCCCCCCGTTTCCCCAGAGGAGAAGCTCACACTGTCTCCTCTGTCACTCACACCACACACGGGCACTTCTGCTCCAGGTACTGGGCACCACCGGGCTGCACAGAGCCAGCCAGCTTCTCTTGGCACCCCACTTGCTGTCTTGCTCCTGAGCTGTCACTTTGCACAGCCCTTCGGCCACCTTAACACCTGCACAGCTTCAGCTGATTGAATTTCAAACAGTACCCTCTTCCTTCTCAAGTGAAGGGTCCCATCTATGGCCACTGCCCTGTGGGAGGAGCCAGGAGGTGACAGTCTTGGGCTGCAGATGCCTTGCTTCTGGGCCCCTCCTGCCAAGAGGCCTGGCCATGGCTCCTGTCCTCAGGAGCATCCCACTCCCCCATCCTTCCAGACACAGGTCCACATCCAGGCAACCCACTTCTCCTTTCCAGTCCCTCTCCCGGGTTCTCATCATCCCACCCGCCCCACCTGTCAGATCTGGAATTCAGACTCGGGGAGGAAGGGGCTGGTTCATAGTCAAGCTCAACTGGTCAGCCTGAGGACAAGTGAGGACTCTGGGGACGGCGATCCTACCCTGAGCTGGATCCTCCATTGGCACAGAGTGCCAGAAGTCGTCCCCTAAACCAGGGGCCACTCAGACCCCCATCCGCCGGCGCTCAAGCACCCCTCCCCACCTTCCAGCCTGGTCCAGTCCAGCGTTTCCCGGCCCCAGAAATGCTCCTGCCCGGGCGCTGCCGCCGGCTCCTCCGACCTTCTTGGCCCGTTCCTCCTCTCTCCAGGGCACCCTTCTGTTCTGCCTGCAAAAAGTGCGTGTGCCCCTTTCGCTCAGCAACTTCCCTTCTCTCCCGGAGGGCCTCAGATGCCCGAACCCGCGGGGTGGCGGAGACCTAGGACGCCCGTGTCCACACGCTTCTTAACATGCCACGCTCGTCCCTGTCGAGGACGCCCCTCCCCACCAAATCGGAAGCAAAAAGAACAAACGAAACCGTGCGCCTACCTAACGACGAACGCTCCTTGTCATGACAGGCCGACCCCCGGGCTCCGGCACGTCACCCGCTGCACCCACACAAGGCCGGCTGCCGGCGCGCGGCGGTGCGGGCAGCCTGAGCTGCTCACGCGGGTGGAGGGAAGGGCCGCGGTGACAGCCTTGTCCCCGAGCTGCCGTCCCGGCGTCGCTGCCCGGGGCGAAGTTGCGGGGCGGAGCGGGGGCGCGGCGGGCGGAGCGCGGGGCGGGGCGCGGGCGGGGCCGCGGCGTCACTGGCGGGGGCGGAGACGCGGCGGGGACAGCTGCCGGACAGCTACTCCGGGACCTGAGCCTGGCCCGCTCCAGCCGGTCGCCGCGCTCCGGGCTCCGTGCGCTCGAGGTGGAGCGATCCTGGGGCGGCCTGCAGGACGGAGCGCCCGGGAGCGGGCGGGAGGGAACCCAGCCCAGGCGGCGACGGGATCAAGGGAGGCCCCAGGGCAGCGACGGGATCTAAGGAGGCCGCGCAGAGAAAACGTGGGGGAGGGCGGGCAGCGAAGTCGGCGGGGGCTCCGGCTCCGGCGACGTTGCTCCGGAAAGCCCCCGGGAGAGGGCTGGGGTTACCGTACCGGGACTCCACCGGGGCCTGTGTGGACAGGTATCTAATTATCTTGGGGGTGAAAATTGTTTTTTAAATTTTGTTTTGGTAGATATGAAGCATACATAAAGATTTCCCTTAGGAAACTGGGTCAGCTTGGCAAAAGCAGCTCCTAAACAGAGCTCAGAGACCGGGTCTGAACTCCACCTCCATCCTGCAATAGGAACTCCCTGGCAGGCCTCGGTTTCCTCGTCTGCAAAAACACCCTGTTGAACAAATTGTGCATTTACAACATATTAACTAGAGCTGTACCCACAAATGCACCACCCCTCCCCACCCCAGGGAGGCACTTTGGGACGGCATTAGTAAGAAATCAGTGAGCTTAGCAGCTGTTCCTAGGAGAGTGTCAAGTTCCACTCACTCAGTCATAAAGGAGGCCTGGAAGGAAGCAGCCAAACCTCAGCCTAGTCATTGCACGTGCCCTCAGCCTTTCAGGGCACAAGAGGAGCAGGGTGTGCCTAAGACCTGCACCAACAAACACAAGCCCCCACTGGTCACCACACCTGTGCCTTAGATGGCAGTGGTGACAGTCCAGCCCTTCATTACAGCTGCATTTTCCAATGACCCACTCACTGGGTCAACAGCACTGATGATCCCGTGTAGACCTTCCCTTAGAGGAGAAAATGGATGAAGCACATGACTCGAACCCATGTGCCTGGCAAGTGGTTCTTCATAAGTGCTCAATGTTGGTCTTCTGGTCAATACACGAGAGTCAAGTCTCCAGTGAGTTTGGTTGACTTGAACTGAACACTGCCGAGTTCTGACCATCTCATTCTATCCTTGGGCTGCAAAGCAGTGACTTTACAGCACTGTGCCATTGACTTCTGAGTATAATCCTGCAGTAGGTATTGTTATCCCCATTTATAGATGGGGAAACCAAGGTTCAAGAGACTTGTCCAAGTTGAAATCTAAAGTTTAATCAATTTTAGATGCACATAAAAAAAAAAAAAAAAAGAACAGGTTTGGGAACCTGCAGTACCCAGGCTGTGGAGGCCAGGCAGTGGTGGCCAGGCTGTGGAGGCCAGGCAGTGGTGGCCCTACCGTCGTGTCCCCCATTCTTCCGAAGTCACAGTTAAGCCATGCTTGTATTCCTGACCCACAGAAACTGTGGGATAATAAACGTGTGTTGTTTTAGATGTTAACTTTGTGGCAATTTGTTATGCAGCAGTAGAAAGAGTGACCTTTAAAAATAGAAGCTGTTTTGTGATCACTCTCCGCTGAAAGCCCCACCTTCATTGCCTACTTGGACTGCAGAAGAAATCCCACCCTGCATCCCGTTGCCGGCCAGGCCTGGGTCCTCTCCAGCCTCCGGCCCCACATAGGCCCTCTCCTCCCCAGCTCCAGCCACCAGGCTCTGGTTCCTTTCTCCCACCTTGCATGGTGTACAGTCTGACGGCGCCACTCGTCACTGCAATCACACAGCCACAGTGGGGTCTGGGGAGAGCGTGAAGAGCTACCGCTAACAGGCTCCACAGGACACCTCGGGGGGTGCGGGGTGCGGGCTGATCCCCACCCTGGAGGGAGGTCCACTTCCCCTCTGCTCACTTCCCCTCACCGCCTTCCTCAGGCAGTGTCTGCTGGACATGATGAACAGGGCTAAGGGAGGGACGGGCAGAAGGGTGACGGGGCAGGCTGAGATGCACCCTACTGAGTGACCTCCTCAAGCCTGCCCCATCTCCCTTCCATTTCTGTCCCGTTGGAAAGGTAACGCTGGTGCTCTGAGAAGCTGAGCAAATAACTTGCTCACAATCCCAAAAGTGAAGCTGAAATTTAAGGTCAGGTGTGAATCCAAATTTAGTACTCTTTAACTTAGAATCTTCCACCACAACTCACTCCCAACTTCCCCTTTTGGGCTGGGGGTAGCTTGCTGAGGGCTGCCTGTGAATGTTGTGTGTGTGTGTGTGTGTGTGTGTGTGGTACTGGGGATTGAACCCAGTGGTGCTCTACCTGTTAGCTACATCCCTAGCCCCCCTTTTCTTTTCTTTTCTTTCTATTTTTTTTGTTTGTTTTTGAGACAGGATCTCAAACTGGTCTCCAACTTGAGATCCTCCTGCCTCAGCCTCCCAAGTCCCTGGGATTAAAGGCATGCACACCCCCCCCCCCCCCCGCTTGGCGCCCCTCTATATATCAGTCTTAATTGGAATCACTCCTGAGTACAGGTGATAGGTGTTATTTCAATAATTACCCAGAGTAATTGAGAACAGCTCAGGCACCAGGCACTCTGCTCAGGCAGTGGGTGAGGAGGGAAGCCCAGTAGTCTCACCACGTGCCTGTGAGCCTGGCGCTGGAGGTGGTTATAAATAAGTGAGGTGTGTTATGAAAGAAGAAGTGCCACGGTGCTATGGGAACCACAGTTATTTTTGGCCTCACAAGCCAGTGTATGAACTTGGGCTACTCTGGAAAGCGTCTCTTCCCATAACTGAACCTATGCTGACCTCCCCTCACGGACCCTTTATAAACCAGTGATGAACTGGAGAGCCGACTCGGCCAGGCCAGCCTGACCATTCTTTCTGCTATCAGTGGTCACCAGGAGACAGCGGGAAAGGCCCCAAGATGTAGCCACTTTGCTTTCCTGGTTGAGAACTTCAGATGAGGAGTACAGAGCTCAGAGCCTGCCCAGGACCACACTGTAAGGGAGTGGAGTTGCTGCTTAATCAGGAGGTCTTGGACATGTGCTCCTGTCCACCACCCTCTCCACTTACATTCCTGAATGTTCCTCGTGCCTGTTGTGCTGGTGGGTTCTCACCTCATTGACTAGTCCTGGAGGGAGGTGAGAGGTCGCCCGAGACTCAGTCTCTTCCCAACTGTGAGGCTCAACGCCCACGTGGGCAGCAGATCCACACCCTGCTCTGAAATCCCTCCTTTGCTCATATGACCTTTATTTAGAGGGTGGCCACCCAAGTGCAGGGCCCAGTTCCAGCTTGGAATGCCGCCAGTTTACGACTCTCCAACTCCTTTCTCACGCTCTGATACCGTGCCGCCAGCCCTCCCCCTCGACCCCATCTGTTGATTCTTCCTTTGTTGCTCTGACCAGATTTTTCTTCCTCTCTCTGTTTTCAGTTTTCTGACTCATGGAGTGCGTGAGCATCACTCTGGGGGAGAGTCTCAAAGGCAGGTCTTCAGGTCACCTCATGTTCTTCCATCAAGACCACGACGGTGCTGGACAGTCATCTTCGGATGTGCTTCGGAAACAGTAGTCTACATAAAGCCCCAAGAAGCGTCCAGCCCCACTGGCTCTGCAGTGAGGTTCTGGAAACCTTCTGGCTGTGTGCCACCCTGCTGCCAGCCACCCACGCAGGGGACAGCCCTAGAAGGGGTGCTGGACTCAGGGCAGAGATGCTTCAGTTCTATTTTAGTTGTCAATGGAGAACTTGGCAAATCTCAGCTTTTGTGGGCCTCTGCGTCCTCACGTGTCACAGGAAGATCCAGACAGCGATGGCCCAGCGGCCTGTTGCTCCAACGTTCGACATTTCCTGCTTTTTGTTTTTGCTCAGGCCTTCCTACTTCCCGGAGTCTTCCTCCTCTGCTGAGTCTTTTCCAATCACCTTCCCTGCTGCCTTTGAGGTTCTTCTCCAAGGATCCTACCTGGCCTAGAAAGCCTGGTTCAGCCGACCTCCCTCATGACATGACACCGTCACCCTTTGAGCCCTCCGTCTCCAGAACACATCCCTAAGCACACACCTGCCTTCTGTGGAGACGGGCGCACTCCTCACAAGGTCACAGACTCCTCCACACAGGAGCATAGAGGTGACCAATGAATAGCACTAAATGAGGAATGCGAGCTCCCGCTGCCCCTGCTGGCCCCCTGCTGGCCGTCACCATCTCCCCTGGAAAATGGCATCACAAGCCTGCATTTATTGGCATCCAAGCTGCACCCACAGAAGCGTGTTTCCCCCTGGGGGGCGACAGCTGGGGCTTGCTCATGCTGAGCGTGAGACTCACCTGGTCCTGCCCCTGTGTCTAGTCTGTGGCTTGTCCTGGGGCAGAGACCCCTCGGGCCGCTGCCTCACCGTCACCTTACACATCTGCTTGCACGGTGGAAGCTTGCTTGCCACCATCCGCATGTTAGCGTGTCCCAGGAATGAATGACTCAGGGTGCTGACGTCAGGCCCGGGTGCTCTGACCAGTCACCCCAATCCTAAACCCCACCTCTACCCGACTTCTCGCTTCCACACCTGGTGCCCGCCAGGCTGCACAGACAGAAGTAAGCAGATGGGAAATCAAATCCGCTCTGAGTTAGCACAGCCTCCTTCCCTCTGAGCCCTGCCCTCCAGGCTTCTTGCACTATTGTATTTCACACAGAGGCCATTTTCTGCAATAATGTAACCTAGACCAGTGGTTCCCATTGTTTTGGCCCCAGAACCTGTTCATACAATAACATAGTCTAGAGCAGTCATTTTCAAATTTTTTGGTTCCAAGACCAAAAATTTTGAGGAGGTTGGGGACTCCTGAAAGGGTCTTGGGAAACCTCAGGGGTCCTCAGACCACATTTTTTTAAGAACCAGTGATCTAGACTGACAAAAATGTTGGCAAAATGTTAATTTGAGAATCCTTATCGTTCTGAATGCCTAAGGCTGAAAGTACTCAGCTTGCATTTAACCAGTAAGTATTATTGGTTAAACAATACTTACTATTGAGTATTAATAAGGTATTCGTATGAGCATAAAGCAATTCACAGGGAAGTAGAAATGGTGGAAGCTCAGAGTTTCCTGTATGCAGAATGCCAGGTCCTTAATGTCCTTAAGGTTGGACCTTAACTTTCACTATGCAACGTCCCTTCCTTTGTCTCATCATTGGGGAAACAGTAAAGTTCAGACGTTCAGGTTCCCCACGCGACTGCTTGGCGTCCCAGATGGCTCAAGGCAGCCTCTGGCTTTCAGGTTGTCCGCTACTCCTGTCTCTTCTCCAGCCTTCTCCAGCTTGCTGTCTGTCTGAGCCCACCCAGGGACCACGTCAGAGGCTGCCCTGCCCTGATGTGTTACCTGGGTCTAGCCAATGGGCCCTAACAGGAGACAGAAGCTTGCCAGGCTTCTCCCTGTGGGGTCCCCTCGGGCTGCGCCCTTCACCAAGGGTGACTGTTCCCCTCCGGTGGCCCCCTCTGCACAGCTGTCTTTCCTCATAGGTTCCGGCAGCTTCTTCCTGTCCTTCCTTTGGTCCAGCAGTGGCTCTGGGTGCTGAGGCTGAGCCAGCCCTGTCCTGCGTCCTCCTCTCCCCTTGGTAAGCAAAACATTCCAGACTCATTCTAAGTTGAGGGAGTCATCAGTTTCTCAATAATGCCCTGATTCATACTTATTAAAAATCACCTATCAGGGCTGGGGATGTGGCTCAAGCGGTAACGCGCTCGCCTGGCATGCGCCGAGCGCTGGGTTCGATCCTCAGCATCACGTAAAAATAAAAAATAAAGTTGTTGTGTCCACTGAAAACTGAAAACTAAATATTTAAAAAATTCTCTCTTGGGCTGGGGATAGAGCTCAGTTGGTAGAGGGCCTGCCTCCCATGCACAAGGCCCTGGGTTCAATCCCCAGCACCACAAAAAGAAAAAGAAAAAAAATTCTCTCTCTCTCTTAAAAAAAAAAAAAAAATCTCCTACTGATCATTGAAAACATTTCAAACCTGACCAGCCCACTCTTATGCTATACTTCTGGCTCCTGGCTTCCTCCCTGGACTCCCAGGAATCCCGTCACCCGACAGCTGGTCTCAGGCTGGGTGTGAGAAAGCCTTGGAGGAGGGCAAGGCCCTCAAGAGCAGCCAGAGGACCAGGGCTCACTGCTCACCCACCACCTCTGCGTACCCACCACGCTGGGTGGCACAGCACACAATGGCCCAGGATGGACCCCAAGGCAGGCCAAGCGGGTTGCTAGAGTCAGCTGGAAGGGACTGTGAGGAAAAGGCTCAGAGCAAGCTCAGGGCTGGGCTGGAGTGCGGCGCGGTGGTGGGGGCTGAGGGACACACACACACACACACACACACACCACGATTCAACCCTGGCTACGTCTCCAGCCAGGCAGTCAGCTGAAAGTGTGAGACGCCCTGTTCCTTCTAATTCTGTGGCTGGCCTGCGAGGGTGACCACCATCAGCCAACCCCGCTCCTCACTGCTTTCCGGGATGGGGTTCTAAGAGATCAGGGATGACCCCTGCACTGGCCGTCCCCCAGGAGGTCTTATCCCAGAGCAGCTAAAATGCATTTGTTACTTAAAATTTTTAAAAAGGATGATGATTTTTTTAAAAAAGTCTGCTTTTATCCACTCATATTTTAAGGATGTTTTGTTATTCATGGACCTCCTGTGATTTGATACTCATCCCTCCTTCCGTTTTAGGCCAGGGATGTTGCTCCACACCATCTCCCTCTCCCGGCCCCTGAACTTGCAGAGACAGTTCCCAAGGCCGGTTCCTTCCCCTTCAGGAGCCCAGGAGGTGGCTTCAGGAGGAATCAGAGGCCCAGCACCGTGCCTTAGAGCTTTGTCACTGGTGTTCAATCTTCACCACCTGTGGGACTTTATTTGGAGTGTGATCTGCATCTGGAACTGAGGTCTCAGGGGGTTGGAGGAGCTGTTGTCACTACAGACGCCAGAGAGCTGCCGAGAGCCGAGGCACAGGACACGCAGGGGGCCCACCTGGGAGCCGGGAAGGAGGTCCCCTGCCATGCGCTGGCCTCCCCCCGCAGCTCTCCCCCTGCTCTGGGCTCTGAGTCCAGCAGGCTCTTGGTGGCTCGGAGCCCACTGGACATCCTAGATAGCCCCAGCATCTGAGGCCTCTTCCCTCCCAAGTCCCTTTCACAGCTGGCAGACATTTTATGCAGAATCTGGATCCTGGATCCAAGATCCACCCCCAGGCCCCGCAGAGTTTCCCTTGGAGAGGGGGAAGTAGGAGCCTCACTCCGGCCCACAGCTTGCGGGGCCCACACAGCCTTCTTGGTGGGAGCCGGAGCCAGATGCTGTGGCCTTTCCCCTCTTCCGCCCTCTGTCCTCACACACTCCACATCCCCGGCAGCTTAGGACAGGAGCTGTGGCAACAGGACAGAGCGCTGTCATCCTCCATGATTAGCCAGGCGAGTGAGGCTGCTGTACTGTCCCGGCATCCACAGCGCTCTGGCACCTAATGAATCATTCACGCCACTGAAGTGTAATCGGCTGGCACGTTCAAAATAGGTCATTCGCATGAAGGCTGCTGGAGGGGAGAGGCTCACAGCGATGGTAACAAATCCAGGTGCTCTGGTTTAAGCAAATCCCGCAGTCAGTGGCTTCTCCAAGCAATCCTGTATTAAATGTCTTAGTGGACCCCAGCCAGGTTTTCATTAGCAGCCACAGGGACAGCTGGACAGCTGGATGTGGGCTGGGGCGAGACCAAGGATGATGTCTCTGCTTTAACCTTTTCCCTGTTGACACCCCGCAAGGGGCCTCGAGGGGCTTCATGAGAAAGGTAAACGTGAACACCTCTGTTCACCGCGCCCTGAGCACACGATGCCCAGTCAGCATTAGCACAGCCCAGGGACAGGGTCCAGAAGAGCAAGCAGACGTGGGTCTGTCTCTGGGCGCCACATCCACAGAGAAATCCAAGTTCCACAGCTGCGGGCCGGGCGCCCCTGTGCTCAGTGCTCACTCACAGACAGCTGGCCTCTTCACCACTGGGGACACACTTGCCTCTTGTTGGTGGTAGGTACGTCATTCGGCTCAAGTGCCCAGTGCAATGCAAACATTGGGCTGGCTCCTTCAGTGGTGTGTTAGTTTGTGTTTTGAGGATAAAAGGACAGTCTTACAGGAAGAAGAGCAACTTTCCCTAAGATTAGAATAAAGAAGTGATTGAACTTGAAAGATTGGAGTTAAACTCCAGTGAATGTGCTGCACTGCTGTTGGCTGCTCTGGACGTGTGGCCAGGGAGGCTGCGAACGCTCCTTGGGGAAGGGGAAGGGGAAGGAGGAGGAGGAGGAGGAGTGGTTCTCCTGAGTCTATGAGCCACAGCCTGGAGGCAGAGGGCCAGGCTTTGGCCCTAAGAGCACAGCACCCAGTGCAGGAGAAGGAGTGGAGAGCTCACCTGCCACAGGCCTGCTGCCGAGGACGCCACGCTCTCCCCCTCAGCCGCTCACCCAGGAGCCTGCCCAGGCCGCCCAGCCCTCCCCGTGGCCCAGTGGTTGACCCGGAGCAGTTGCATTGCAGGGTCTGTGACTAGCCCATGTAGGTCCTGCTGCCCCGTCCCCCCGACTGGAGAAGGGTCTGTGGGGGATCTTCACCTGTCTGTGCTGCTTCACCGTCAGCATTTCAGTGCATGTGAGCACTTAGAGGGGTCTTCACCAAGTCACCCACTGTACACTTGACTGTCCCCAGCTGGACTCCTGCTTCCCCACCACAGCAGCCCTGCTCGGCCCCGCCTGCTCCTCCACAGCTTTCCTCATCCCAGGAGAGAGTGAGGTCCCCCTCCCAGGACGAAGCCTCCGTCTAATGGCTCTCTCTTCCCCTCATGCGCCATGTGCCACTGCACTCCGCCAGCACCAGGCCGGCAGGCTCCCACCAGCCCCTCCCCTGGATTATTCCAAGTCCTTTAGCCAGCCTCTCTGCTCCTGCTTCCTTTATCCTGTCTCCATTTTTAAAAAAACAACTATTTTTTTTTTAAAGCGAGGAGATACATACATTTGTGTGTGTGTGTGTGTGTGTGTGTGTGTGTGTGAGTGTGTGTGGTGTTGTGGTAAAATACACGTAAAATTTAGCATTTTGGCCATCTGTAAGCGTACCATTTAGTAGTGAAAAGCATATCCCCATTCCCACAAGCGGAAGGATCCTTTCGTAAGGCCAGCCAGATGACGCCTCTTTGGCAGGCATTGGCCAGTGGCTCCGTGAGTTCTGCAGAGAAGAAAAACTCTTACAGGGCTTTGCAGGAGTTGAAACCCCCAAACCTCCTGGGGTCTCATCTCCTCGCTCCCGGCTGTGTTCCCACTGTGCTCGGCTACTGGTCTCCTTGCTGTTCCTGAAACAGCCTCCTGCCGACGCCCACAGGTTGGCCTCGACTGCCCTCCAGCCTCCGGGCACTCAGCACAGCCTTCCTGCACCCCACTGCGCGCGTCACCTGTCACATGTCATGTTTCTGCACGGGTGCCTATCCACCTCCCTTCAGTACAGTACAGTGTCACTTCACAGGGGCTGGGCCTTTCCTGAAGTCACCTCTGAGAGCCGGAACTGGACTGAACCTAGCTCACGGCAGACTTTTAACAGTACTCTTTCAATGACCGAAGAAATCGATCTTATATCCTGGTGTAGCTCGTAAGCTCCCAAGTGGATCACCTCTTTCACCCAAGCCATCCTCCGGAGGAGCTTGGTTCGTGCTGATGTTGACGTGCTCATGCAGAGACCCTGCAAGGACTCCCCACGAGGCAGAAGTGCTAGAAGGCATCCCATATCAGTCTCACACACACTGTGAGGAAGAAAGGTCTTTCTAAGATTGAGTTAGATAAACCCATGGGGTTGGGGATGTGGTTCAAGCGGTAGCGTGCTCGCCTGGCTTGCGTGCGGCCCGGGTTCGATCCTCAGCACCACATACAAACAAAGATGTTGTGTCTGCCGAAAACTAAACAATAAATATTAAAAATTCTCTCTCTCTCTCTTAAAAAAAAAAAAAAAAAAAGAGTTAGATAAACCCAGCCTTGGCTTGGTATAGATTAGCTCCTGAGAATCTCTTCTATCTTTTGTGGCAATTTGGTTCACTCCTGTTAAGTGGTTTAAAGAAAAGCAATGGCTCTGCAGAGTTTTAGAAATTGCCTTGTATTTTGGTATACCCATCCTGAACTATTTTTTTTTAAGTGAGGAGACACATACATTTGTGTGTGTGTGTGTTGTGGTAAAATACACATAACATAAAATTTAGCATCTTAGCCATTTGCAGTGTACCCTGAATTAATAGTGAAAAGTATATTCCTACTGTTCTGCAATCTCTTTCATTTTGTAAAACGAAACTCCATGCTTATTAAATTAAAATCATCCATCCTCTCCTCTTCTCTGCCCCAGGCAACTGCCATCCACTTATTGTCTCAATGATGACTCTAGGTACCTCATATAAGTGACATTGTAAAGTATTTGTCTTTTTTGAGGCTGAATTTGCTTAGCACAATGTCCTTGAGATTCACCCAAGTTGTAGCAGGTGTCAGAGTTTCTCTCCTTAGAGCTGAATCGTTCTCCCTGTGTGTATGTGCCACAGTTTACATGTGCCTTCTCCCTCTAGGGATACTTAAGCTGCCTGCACCACTTGGCCGTTGTCAATAACACTCAAATACAGTGTACACATACCTGTTCAAGACCCTGCTTTCAATTTCTTGGGGCATATTCCCAAACTGGAATCTGGATCTTTTGGTAATGCTATTTTTAATGTTTTGAAGAATTGCCATACTATTTCCCATAGCAATGGCATCCAATTTTACATCACCACCGGTTACAGTTTGGATCCAGAACCTCCCCCACAGTCTCCTGTGTTGAATGCGTGTTCCCAATGCAGCCTCGTTCAGAGGTGGGACTTTTAGGTGATGGCTGGATGGGACTCTGACCTCATCAGTGGACTGATCCATTTGATGAATTAATCATTTGAATGAACTCACTGTAGGCAGGTGAGGCCTGATTGGAGGAAGTAAGTCCCAGGGAGTGTGTCCCTGGGACTAGATCTTGTCCCTGAGCCCTTCCGCTCTCTTTCAGTCTCTGCTTCCTGGCTGCCAGGAGCCGAGTCGCTCTGCTCTGCCGCACCCTCTGCCATGATGTTCTGCTTTGCCTCAGGCCCAAAGCAATGGAGCCAGCCAACCACGGACTGAACCTCTGAGACCAGGAGCCAAAATAAACTTGCCTCTTTGAGTTGTTTATGTCAGGTGTTTTGATCACAGTGATAAAAGGCTGACTAACTCACCACTGATTTACATTCCCACCAACAGCGCACAAGAGTTTCCTAAGTCTTTTTAGTAGAAAGATTTACTTCCCCCTACAGCCAGCCAGAGCTGCTCAGAGATGCCTAATAGAGCTAAACATTCCTACTTCTTCTAATGCTTAGCAACCAGGAGCCGCGCGGCCCCTGCTAAATGTGCATGGGTGTGTGTGGCAGTGCTTTTAGCTCTCTCCTGTCGCGTCTCTTTTGAAAAGGCTTCCTTGTTCTCAAATTAACATGCAGGCTGAGCACACTCATGCTGGTCTGCCTTACAGACTTGGGGCAGTGGGCAAGAGCCAGCACTGGTTTGGGAAGATCAAAACCCCACTAATCCCATGTAATCTTCTAACATCAAGGTAATGCACTTCCCATCTGTGGTTTTTTGGGAGATGCCCTTGGAGGCCTGCACCATGCTCCTTGTGAACTAGGGGACTTGCGTGTGTGGGAAAGCCCCGAAGACCGTCTTGGGTCTTGCTGGCGGATCAGTCATTCACTATGAGTAGGTCAAAGGGCTTCTGATCTCAGACCAGGGAGCCCTAGAGTCTCCTGGGGAGAGAGGTCCCTTGCAGTGGTGCAGGGGAGTAAGTGGGAGGCCCCTGGACACTTGCTGTGAGCTATCTTCTTTCACCTTATTTACTGTTGAACTGGGAGACAGATATTTGGCCATTTACCTCGTCCTCCTTCACCCTGTACATGATACCACCCCCTCTCCAGCCAGAGCACACTGCGTAGCACCCCTTATTTTTGTCACCCTTCCAACTTCCATTACATTATTACGTAATAGGATGATATGAATTGTCTTTAAGAGTTTCAACATAACCATGAGGGGGTAAGTCCCTTCCCAGCTAGAGACTTAATAAGAAGACTCTCCTAGCCCACACAAAGGCCTTCTGTCTAAATAGCCAGGTAAGAGATATTTTAGGATTTGTGGGCCAAGAGGTAAAAATGAGGAAATTACATAGATACTCATAACAAGGGGAAAAAAGCAAATTTTCACATTTTTTATTGACAAAGTTTAAAGTATAATAATTGAGTACTTTTTTGGGTAATAATGGTATACTAAAGAGAAGAATGGAATTCTTTATCTTTGAGAGACTTCTTCAATTAATTTTCAATTAATTTTCCTTAATTGAGAGTCAAAATTTGCACATTACATGGAATCAATTGCAGATGTTCATCTGTGAAGACCACTCTCTTGCTGCGGGCTGGACTTGGCCTGCAGGTGGTGGCTTGTCAGCCCCTGCTGGAACAAGAGCAGGCAGAGAGCCTCTGGCTTGCTTTGGCAGTCCGACCCACGAGTGCAGGTTCTGAAGGCATTAGCCCTGGTCTTTCTGGGCTTATCGTCAATGTCAGGAAGATACAGGGGTTCTCTGCCCTCTGCATTGGGATGCTTTTGTAAATGACAAGATGTGCTGTGTCTTCACAGATGGAAGAGGAAGCTTCTGACCCACCACCCACAGTCTTCCTTGCTGTAGGAAGGTCGGCCCTGCTACAGCTGGGGTCATTGTTAACCTCACTGGCCAGTGGTGAGCCCTGGTCAGAACAGAGCTCAGTGAAGGGTCAGTTCCCCAGGGCTGATTTTTACACACCTGCTCTCTTGCGTCTGTAGTGGTAGACTGAGCACTAGGGGCTAGTGTTTGTCCTCCTGTACATTCAGTACCATGAGCATCTTCACATGCAAATGCACGTAATGCACGTAAGCAGATGGTCCTCGTTATATACCATTGGAAATATTTAAAGAGCAAAGGAAGTAAAAATGAACACAGAGTGCCTCCAAAGGGGAAATTATAGAGGTTTCATTTAAAATCTTAGTTACTGTCCCAAGATGATGCAGTAATATGAATGTGTATGTGTGTGCGTGTGGATACATACGTGTATACATATGTAATCAAAGTTTTCAGTGGTGATGACTGCAAATTAGAAATGTTTAACACAGGTGGAAAGGTCAGCCTTCTTCAGATTACGTTCCTAAAAGAGCCCTGGAAAGTGGAGAAGAAGTTGGCAGTAACGGGGATGAGTTCACCACTGTAAATGCTCACCAGGAAGCAGGTCCTGGCTATGGCTAGAGATACTGTTAAGAAGGACCTCCACCTCCAGCACTTATGGACCAAGCAACAGGCCCCTCTCCACCAAAAACTGCCATCATGTCTTTTGCTCTTCAATACCCAAGCATTTTCAAAGGGAGAGCAGATTGGTGACAGCGAGAGAAAGTGGGGAAGAAATTGTGCCCTGCGTCTGTGCCAAGCAGAGAGGTTATTCTGAGCCCTGCCTTGGTCACATGGTGAGGATCGGGGGCAGCCAGGCTCGCTGTCTAGGAGCCAGAGGCATCTCTACAGCCCTGGGAAAGGGGGCAGTCTCAATAGCCCTGCTCTAATCTGCCGTGTGTTTGATTAAGCCAACTTGTCCCTGTTTGTGACAAAAACCAGGAGTAGAAGAGGGAAACCGTATAGACTTGGGAAGCTGGGACAACTGAGAAAATCACAGTTGAATAATAGTCGACATCTACGTGGTGAGCCCTGAATGACTTTCATTCGTCTCAAACATTATCTCCCTTAACCTCAGTTATTTTTGAAGGGACAAACACCATCATTATTATTATCATCACCACCTTCACCATCACCACCATCACCATCACCATCACCAGCGCTGCCACCATCACCATTATTACCACTATCATCATCACCAACACCATCACCACCTTCATCATTCCCAGCATCATCGAAATCACCAACACCATCACTATTATCCCCATCCCCACCATCATCATTTCTACCATCATCACTACCAATACCTCTATCATCAAAACCATCACCACCACTACCAACACCACCACCATCATCATCACCATTACTACCATCATCACCATCACTAACGCCATCACCATCACCACCATCAGCACCATAACCATCATCATCCCATCCCCATCACCACTACCACCATCACCATCACCACCATCACATCTTCACCCAATATCATTATTACCACCATCACCACCATCAGTATTGTAATCCCCATGTGGAAGGAGGAATTGAAGTTTCTGAAGGGTTACATAATTTGACTAAGGTCAAACAACTAGTAAGTTGAAGTTGATAGTTTGAATTCAAATACTTTATTTACTCTGTATCATATTGCTACTTTCCCACAGTTTGTACTCTGAATAGTAAAAATCAGAGATTGAAGAGTAGCGTAGCGTCAGAGTTTCTATATGTAAAGTACCTGGTATAGCAGCAGGTTGGAGAAGGTGCCTGGCCCTGCTCTGGAAACGCTGGCAGAGGGAGCACGCGGTACAAGCCCCAGTGGCGGTGTGCCTGTCACTCAGAGCAGCGGTACTTTCTAGAGATGCTTTTTATTAGGTTTCACGGTGGGATTTTAAGTTTTGGTGTTGAGAGATGTTAATGGAGACCCACGTCATGTGGGATAGGACTTGAGAAGATCCCGTTTCCCAGGTTTCAGTCACATAAGCTAGCTTAAGGGAGTAAAAAGCACCTTCCACAAAGCACCTGCATACTGCATCTCTGGCATATTTTCCTAAAAGCCACTCTATCCGTACCCCATGCTGTTACCAACAGAAGGAAAAGACCCACCATAGGAAAAGCCTCCGTACTTATTCCCTCTCAGCGCTTTCTGGAGGCGAAATTCCAGAGAATAAAAAGCTGAGTCCAACAGCTCAGCCAGCTGACAGCTTGCGATCTGAAAGACAGATCCTTCTCTCCTTGTGTCTAGCTCTTGACGTCTAGCTCTGATAAATGATGTCCAACAGAGTCTTGCAGAAGAAGAGTCCTCCCCGTGGGAGCCGAGTCCCAGGGTGCAATCACGGCCGCACTCAGCTCCCAGCAGTCCAGACGGGAGGGAAGCCGTGCAGAACATGAAGACCTGCAGGATTTCTTCTCTGCCCACTAGGTTCTCTATGACTGCAAATCTTTACAAAGTTGATATGTTTTCTCTTCCGTCAGTTGGAGAAACAGACACACTGCCCTCCCTGGGAGCCCACGGTTGCCTCACTTTTAGTCTCCTTGAGCTGCTATGTCCCATCATCCCCTACCCAGGACACCCATAAACAATGAAATTCAGCCACAAATATACTATTTATAGTAACTTTGAAATAAACGTCTATGCTTATAGAGTTCTATTCTTTTGATAAAAGTTACAGATAAGTGATTAGCAATAATATCCATTGTTATTATTAATGATGATGTTACATAATAAGGTTTACAGTGTGATTTCCAATCTACTTCTGGGCACCCATGTCAATTTCATTGAAATATCTGCAGAACTAAAAACATGGGACTTAATGGGTTGATTGTCCTCTGTCTGAAGCATTCATTAAGTTGAGGCATGAAAAGTCCCAGACATAGAGCTCACCTGTGCAGGAGTGAGGATGACACACACACACACACCTGGTGCCGTAAACCGGACATGACCATTGCCAGTCTTCCTTCTTCATGAGACTGGGGATGGAATCGGGTGCTTCACACCCCCAGCCTCTTCTATGTTTTTTATTTTGAGACACTGTTTCCTTAAGTTGCTGAGGCTGGCCTTGCTCTTGTGACCCTCCTGCCTCAGCCTCCCGAGTCACTGGGATTACAGGCAGGCGCCACCACACCTGGCTCCTTATCTTTGCCTTCCAATTGTTATCCCAGCATGGGTCAAATCTTTCTCTTAAAAACAGAGAAACATGAAGGAGTAGCTTGTTGTTTTCATGACAAGAGGCCCCAGATGATTGGTGGGATGTGCTCTGTCTACACCGCACAGCGAGAGGAGCTCAGCTGTGTGAACTCATGGCGCATTGGCTTGGATGGAGCTTAGGTTCTCCACTCAGCCTTCTTTCCTCCCAGGTGCACAGCTGCCTTGGGGCCCCCAGACCCCCAGGGAACAGCACAGGGTGAGCCTGGAGCCCACTGCACGTGGGGAAGCATGCGAGTGTTCAGGTCCCACCTGCGCCCTGGTTTGGGGTCCATTTTCTCTTTCGTTTTGACTTCATAGGACTGCCCTATCCTAATTTGTTTTTTCTTCCTGTCCAATTGTCCTGCTTTTTTTTTTTGGTTCTTGAAATAGTCATTTTAATTTGGCTCAACTAAGACCTTTTCCTCCTTTAGAATTACTCTAGAGTCAAACTTAATATGAAGTATCTTAATTAACCATCACAGCTTTTGGCAAACAGTCCATGGGCAAAATTTAGCCTTTTAAAAATAAATGAGAAGCTGAACAAGCTGGCACCTGCTAAGCTCAAGGAGACACCGTGGCCTGGTTGACTGGACAGGTGGCCTCTCTTCAACAGATGTGTTGGCTTGAGTGACAGGCCTCTATCGAGGAAAGGAAGATAGTCTTCCCCATTTATTCAACGTTGTTACAACTTTCACATTTCTTTTCCCATCTTTCTTTTTAAGAGATTATCACATGTGCAATGAGTTTGCACAGACTGTAAGTTTTCAGATCGAATCCTATACAAGACACACCTGGGCTCACCTTCACTATGCCTAAACAGCTAAGACTTTGCTGGCTGCTCGCGGAGATACTAAGATGAACATTCAAGATGCGTTGCCCGTGCTGTGGGGCGCCTTTCAGCACTGGACTCATCTGCATAGGTGGCTCTGAGGTCACTGAGACCATTAATCAGAGGGTGGATTGATGGCGAGGCAGACAGCCTGCATAGCTGTTGGGCCATGTGCTATTTTAGCGTGTGTCCCTGAAGTGACACCAATACTTTGGCACCATCCAAAGGAAGCTTCTTAGACATCTATGGGGAGAGGCTGTTTTTTAGTAATCCAAAGCTGCGGTCAGTCAGGAAGAATCACTGTGGGGAGGTCTGTGGGCTATGGATCCTGGGACACAGCCGGAAAGGCTTGCGCCAGAGGGTATCCAGGAGCCCCAGGGTGGAGATGCATCCATCAGTCTTGGCCAGTCGTGAAAGCAAAGAGTAATCAATTGTTTTCAGCCCAAGAAACTAGGACAACCTCGCCCTATCTTTTCTCCAGTGCCATTACTTGAGTCCGCTTGGGACCCCAGATATCCCTTGAGAAAGATTTGACATAGTTAAATAACCACAATGGTATTTGTTCACGTGACATGAAATGTAGCATGATCAAACAGACAGCTCCAACATTTTCTACCCAAGGCTCCTACACTTTCATGTTCTGTTTCTCTTACTTTTTCCATGAAGGTGTTGACAACCAATCTACACTTGCACAATTTACTGGTTTTACACCTATATTTTAATTTTCCTTCTGTTATGGCTTGGGTATGAGGTGTTCCCCAAAAGCTCACGAGTGAGACAATGCAAGAAGGTTCAGAGGAGAAATGGTTGACCGCCTTAACCCAGCCAGTGAAGTAACCCCTGACGGGAGTCACTGAGTGGTGGCAGGGGGTGTGGCTGGAGGCGGTGATTCACTGGGGGCGGGGCTTGGGTGTGCACATTTGTACTGGAGCTGAAGTCTCTCTGCTTCCTGATGATGTCAGCTGCCTCCCTCTGCCACACTCCTCCACCATGATGTTCAGCCTCACCTCGAGCCCAAAGGAATGGAGTCGGCCTTCTCTGGACTAAGACCTCTGAAACTCTGAGCCCTCAAATAAACTCTTCCTCCTCTCCATTTGCTCTGGTCAGATCCTTTAACCACAGCAGGGAAATAACCGACTAAAGTTCCTTCCTTCCTTCGTTGCCTCCTACTTTTTGGGGGGGAATTGAGCCCAGGTGCACTTAACCAGGGAGCCACATCCCCAGCCCTTTTTTATTCTTTATTTTGAGACAGGGTCTCACTCAGTTGCTCAGGGCCTCTCTAACTTGCTAAGGCTGGCCTTGAACTTGTAATCCTCCTGCCTCAGCCTCCTGAATTGCTGAGATTACAGGTGTGTGCTATTATGCCTGAATCTCTTTTCTCTCTCTCTCTTTCTTCCAATTTTGGAAGGGGCAAATGTAATTCAGTATGCAGTATCAAAATATATCAGATTTCAACAGATTGTTTAGTTGTGTATCTATTTATAAAAACACAAATAAAAACAATAGAACTACCTTGGTTTCCTAAACAGTCCATAAAAAGCGGGTAGGTATCCTAACTGCAAGAAATAATTTTCTTGACAGTCGTTTTGCAATCCTATTGCTCACTCTCAGTTCCCTTTGAAAGAGGAAGAGTCTGACGGGCAGCCTGGGGAAACATGAGGGATTGGTTCCAGTGGGTGGCCTTGTCCCAGCCCCCCTGTGGATCTCTTCAAGAGCTGCCAGCCGCCCTTGGTCCAGTGGACTTCCCCTTGCCCCTCATGTCTACCTGGAGGCTCTGCCTTTGCTGGGGAGAGGGAACTGACTTTCCCGGACACTGTTACCCAGCATGCAGGGAGTATTCTGCTCTGCTGTGGTGTGCTGAACCAGCCCCAGCGCACATTACAAGACGCAGTTCCACATGGCCACGAAGGAGATCCTAACAGGCATGCGGATATGCAGGGAACAAGTGCAGAGAAGACTTTGTACCTCTGCTGTGAGCTTGGCACATGTGTCTGGTGCTCTGATCATGACCCCCCCGGGACAGCAGATCCCTGAGCAGGCTGCAGGGGGAGGCAGTGAGGTCTGGCCTTCTCAAGAGGCCACTGCAGCTGTAACTTGCGCTCAGGAGTAAATTCAGCAGGGAGACGCTGACCGACAAGAGCCTGGAGAGGTTTCCTCCCCCACACGAATTCTGCTAGCCCTGAGCTGGCTCAGGGCTCCCCTGTGTGTGGCCCTGTGTTCTTTCTTCAGTCTCCACCCTCTCCCTGGTCGTCACCGTCACCTTTACCATGGTCACTCATCCGGCTACTTCTAAGTTCACCAGGCTGGCTGTCAGCGCCACACGGTGCCGAAACAGATAAAAGCCCTTGAATGTGATAAGTTTGAGGCAGCCAACTCTCAATCTAATTACCGTTTTGAATACCCCGATAATCAAATCAGTCAGCTCCCAGAAAGGTCACATCTACCCAAGAGTAGCTATTTCTAAATGACATAATGACATTGGTGGTGTTTAGAAAGCAAACTGAGGGCTGTGTGTGTGTGTGTGAGAGAGAGAGAGAGAGAGAGAGAGAGAGAGAGGGAGAGAGAGGAGAGAGAGAGAGAGAGAGAGAGAGAGAGAGAGAGAGAGAGAGAGAGAGAAATACTGGGGGTTGTGGTGTGGTGTGTGGGTGGGGACTGTTTTTCTCTCTCTCTCTCTTCCTATGTAACCTGCTGTGGAAAAAGAGCAGAGTTGCACACCAGTGCTTCTTCGATCTGTAAACCTTAACATTTTCTTTAACCACAGAAAATAATAGCTGAAGCAAACAGGATCAGAAAGGCAGTTTAGAAAACATCATGAGTATGACTCACCCCCCACCTCTCCTGCCCCTGAACCCCCTGTCATTATGGGATCTGTATATCTAAATGAGTGTGTATACAGATATACACACTCATTTAGTGTGTATAGTTGAATATATACACATTCAATTAAATGGACGTGAATTCTAAACTTATGTTCTTTTAGGGGACAGGGTTTCCTTTGAAAATGTGTTAGTGGCCAGGGCATATCCTTGTCCTGTTAACAAGCACCTGGATGGGTCCCTTTCTTTACTTAGAGGAAACTCAGTCTGTGGAAAGCCTTCTGCTTCCATAGGACGGAAAGTGAGCCAGTCCCTTAGGTGAGACCCTAGAACAAGGCACGAGGTGTCTAGGTAGACACGTCACCATGCAGAGAAGATTAAGTAGAATTCTGAGGTTTTAAGAAGTGAGATCTCAGAGAATGCAATCGACCCTCTGATTTGAGATGAACAAGGCTCGAGAGAATGAAGACCTGCCCAAGACCCTACAGCTATGTCGCAGCAGGAGCCTGGCTGCCGTGCAGGCTGGAGATGACTACTCCAAGAACGTTTCCACCACATTAAACTCTGAAACGTTGCCTACAAACTGATTGTAATGAATCCTGCTTTGAATCTACTAACCAGACATGTGAAAAAAATCTGATGTTCTTCCTTGAAATGTAGGGACTCAGCATCTATGTACTACTTCCATGTGTAGGTACTGTTCTAAATGCTTTCCCTATAATAGCATTTAATCTGCACACAGCCCCATGACGTCTGTGATATGCTTTATGAGAAAGAAATTCAGGCACGGAGAGATTGAGCAACCTGCTTAAGGTCACAGAGTGAGGTAATGGGCAAAGCCCAGACCTTGCAATTGCAGAGCTGATGATATTTCCTGGCACAGAGCTTGGTTAGAGGGAAGCACCAGCTGGCCAAGCTTCCAGACACCAGCCCTGACTCTGGAAACTGAAGATCAATGCACTGAACTTGCAAGGATTCTCTCTCTAATCTACGAGGATTAAGGCAAATGAGATGATCTGTTTGGACAGGGCCAACCACACCATCCTCAAGAGCAATGCAAACATCCGGAATCTGCTAAAAAGAAAAGCCGGGCAACCTGCTAGCTCTCTCTGTCCCAGCTCCCCACGGAGAAAGCCAGGCAGGCACAGGCAATGCCAGGCAGAAACGGAACTCAGGCTGGATCTCCTCTGGCCCCCGGCTTGACCCTCAGCAGGGTTGCCGAGGTTACAATCACCTGGCACTCACGCAGGCTGTGGAGAGGGGTCCTGCAGTTCATCAAGCCCTGCTCTCTTCAGGAAGGACCCCCACCACCCCATCCAGAGTGGAACCCCCAGTCTATAGATGGCGCTCTTCAACACTGTAGTTAGCCCCAAAGGAAAATTCATTGGGAAAGAAATGGGCTGGGCATTCTGGAAAACCCTTCCTGGTGTGAAAAGTGGACAATTACCAGATCACCCAGCCCAGGCTTATCTTCCTGTTGGTGCACGTTTGTAAAATTGTAAAGAGCGTGAGCATCTATGCAGAAATAACCAGAGAAGACACCCTCAGGGAAAAGTGAAAGCCAAGGAAGGGGCCTAGGATTCAACCTCGCGGGTGGCTGGCGATGCCAGTCATCAGGGTAAAGCCACAGCAGCGAAGCTCAGGTAGACATTCCCCAAATGGGTGTAAGTTGTGATGAAAACCCAAATTATCATTTTAATTATTTCTGTGGCTGGAATAAAATAAGAAAGACAGAAACCAACATTGACAGCTGTCAAACCCAGATGACTGGATGACGGGGGCATTCTTACTGTGCAATACTCTCTGATTTTTCTTCTGTGAACTTGTATTACTTGGCTAATCATCAAAAAAGTCTCACCACTGCTTCTTTGAAAAACTTACTTGATAGAAATCTTAAAAAAAAATCACTGAACCCTTTTTTTTTTTAAATGGGAAATAACAAAAATCTCAAGATCCCTGGGTCCAGATTCCCGTTTATTTAGGCGGGTCCAAATTCTAGAAAAGCTCTTGCCTATGGCCCATCTCCTAGGAAGTGTTGGCACAAGACCTCTGTAGATCACTAGATGAGCCACTTAGACTAAGAGCAAACTTCCCACTGCACAGACGATTTATGGAAGAGCTGTCAAACGAGAGTGTAAAACTAGGCGCTGCCCGTGGGTGTCCAGTGCTGCCCGAGGAGGAGAGCCAGGTCCAAACTACACAGCACCCGGGAGAACCAATCCTGGCACAGAGGCGGACTTCAGCCCACAGGCAGCCTGGCTGTGCAAGCAAGCTGGGGACAGCTTCCCCCAAGGCGTCAGACACCACCGTGCAGAGGAGAGACAGCGGAGAGATTCAGTACTGTTTTCTGACCTAAAGCAAACCTGTCTCCATCATGATTTTATAAAAAACATTTGGAGGAACCGCTTGGCAACCCTGCCCAACCTTGCCCAGGTGCCTTGGTGCCCAAGTGATATCTGTCACAACTATCTCCCTCAGAAAGCTTCGCTTCGTCATTTCAAAGTACCGCAAAAGTTCTCCTTGGTGTCGAAACAGAGCAAAGCAGATCAGAAGGGCTCCTGCCAGAAAGACCCTTTACCTTCACCAAAAACGTCATCCTCCTCATCAGCCAGAGGCTCCTCCGCATCAGGAAACTGCATCTTGGGGAGATGGTGGGCGGCAGGTCTGTGTGCCCCGGCTGTCAGGCCCCAGTGCCTGGGTGACTTCCTTCTCTGCTGCTGCGAGGGAGGGGAGGGCCCTTCCGCCTCTGCCCCGGGGCTGCAGCTTCCTTCATAGGTGAATGGGCTTCAGCGCCTTTTGAAGAGGGAATTCCAGGCAGGTAATTCTCACCGCTGAGAAGAGAGAACTGTTTGGAAGGAGCTGCAGACCAGCTGGGTCTGAATGCAGGTATCGCTCAAGGTCCCAGAGCCATGAATTCTGCTTCAAAGCACTGACTTTCATATTTTGTTAGAAAGGAAGGTGGGCTCTTGACTCTCTTGCTTATGACTTTGGACACAATGGACTGTGTTGAAAGAGGGGGTTCACATTTCTCCTATCTTGGTTTTTCTTCAATGACGATTTATCTGAAAGTTAAGCCAGCTGCTCCACTTCACCCCAGAGCAGGCCTGGGAGGATGGGAGCTTTGCTTTTTCTCAGTGATCCTTGCTTTTTCTGCTTTGCAGTCCTTTTGCAGCTGAGAACTGGAAACTTTGCATTGTCGAAGCCAAATTCAGTACAGATCCAGGCTCTCGTTCTCCGGTGGCAGATAAGTGGTTTGGTGAGATGACTGCCATTTCACAATAGTCACTTGGCCGGATAGTTCAGACTTTATCAATAGAAGAGAAAGAGAAAATATAACTGAAAAAGCCGTTCCTCCCAAAGGGAGGGTGGCCACGGCCCCTTCCTGTGGTGCTGGGGCCTCTGCACCTTGCCCAGCTGCCCCAAGTCCGCCCTGTGCGCTGGGCCCAGATCTCTGAGAGATACGGGGACTTCAGCTGGGATTTCCCAGGGTCTCTCAGGGGGCTCAGAAGCTCAGAAGATGCAAATAGAGGTGGCAGAGAGGGCTGTTGACCCCGGGGGTTATTTGAAAAGACTGCCAGTGCCACCCCCAGCCCCAAGCCAAGAACCTGTCCCCTCCTCCCCCAGCAGTGCCCCCTTCTGTTGGACGAGAGTGGATAATGGGGCTGGAGAAGCCCATCAGTGAGAACCGTCATCTCAGAGGACAGAACTGGCCACTGAGGGCTAACTGAGCACCGGGTCCCTCCTGAGCAGGTGGCTGGGAGTTCCCAAAGACGCTGCACCACAGGGTCCTGCGGGGACCCCCAGTGGCTCTCCACCAGGCCGGAGCCATCCTCAGGAGAGATAGACAGTGTGGGTGTCAGAGTTGCACAAAGGCTTGTCACTGGCACCCAATGCCTTGCTGCCCAGGGACCAGGAAGGACCAGGGGAGGAGGGACTGTCTGGCCCCAGTGAGACTCAGGGCACCTTGAGAAATTCTGAGGCAGACAGCCAGAGCCACCCCTGTCTCTGCACCTCCCCTGCTTTCCTCTGACCACTCCCTGCCCTGACTTGCACCCAAATGGTGTGTCTGGTCAAGGGCTGCAGTTAATTATATAGACTAATCAAAAATGGGCCCCAACGTAGGGAACCAGGAGACGGTGGAGAGCTCAGGTGGTGTAGTTGAGGTGAGAGGCGTGAGTGGGTTCTGATCATTTGTAGTGACACTGTCACAGAGTGGACGTCACCCTCCGTTTTACAGATGAGACCCTGGAGCCTCTGGATCTGGACCAACTCTCTTGGGATCCCACAGCAGATGTGGCTAACTAGAGCGCACTTCGTGGCCTGTGGCCTGGCAGGAGTGTGGAGGGTGCCTCTCCCCTCAGGGGGAAGGAAACTGATCAGTCACCAGGCTCCAGGCAAAATCTCAACAGCCTCCAGTCTCCTCTTCTCCAGTTCAGACATCTTAAACCATAGCTAAGAACCTCAGAACAAATACAAATGCCTCCAAGAACTCCGGGACAGCGGGAAATAGAAACCACGGTCCTTGCTCTTCAAAGTTCACAATGACCTTAGAGAGACGAGGGAAACTCGCAGTGTGTTGGCCTAGAAACCAGCAAGCTGCGGATAAGTGCATCCAGATGAGTGAGTTTCCAACACATATTGATCATATCCATACAAATGTCCCAAAGTGGACAAAATGTGAAAAATAGACTAATGATAGGAAACGCTTCTACAGTGCTGATACAGCTGTCCACGCCAGGATTCACCGGTCTCACACCAAGGCTGGGTTTTGGAGTCAACGTCTGGGTGTTAGTTAAAGCCCTAGGAGGTGACAGGAGCCACCCTAGGGCCTGACCCAGGCCCGAGCTACACTGAAGGAATAAAGGGAGGCCCTGGAGCTACCTGCAGGTCCCCAGATTCGGGCACTTCAAGCTGTTGCTCACGTGACTCCCTCTGCCTGGAAGGCTCCCCTCCCCCATCTCTATCAACCTGAGAACTATCTACTGGGTCAGGCTCAGTCTAGGAGCTCCCCCCACCCCCCAGTCCTCCCTGACTCCTGGGAGTCCACCTGCTGCCCTCCCCTGAGTCACACATTTGTCTGTGTCACTTCTTCCTCCAGTCCTCAAGGGCAGGGGCCATTTCTCTTTCAATTCTGCATCTCCAGTGCCTCAACCCAGTGAGAGGCAGAGAGCCACTGAGGCACACGAGTCGATGTGGCCAACTGTGACAGGGGTCACTTGATGCTTTGTGGCTTTGAAACTTACATTTTTTTTTTCTTTTTCCCAACCTTCTTCTGACCTTCTCCCGCCTGATCTTTTCCCTAGCCTCCTTCCCAATCCTCTTTGCCCTGATCACCTTCTCCCCGCCTTCTCCTCCCTGATCCTCTTTTCCTAACCGTTTTCCTGACCTTCTCCCCCCTGATCTTTCCCCTGACCTTCTCCTCCCCTTCTCTCCTCCCTGATCTCATTTTCTCTGACTCACCTCCATAAAATCCCCTCTTCCTGACGATGGGCAGAATCGCAGCCTTTGGGACAGGAGTTCCCTGTGTTTCTCCTTTGCTACCCAAGCAATAAACCTCTTTTCCTTTTTCTCAAAACCGTGTCCTCATTATTGGATTGGCATTGGGACAGGGCTTTCGGCAACAAAACGAACAAGGTAGAAAGCTCTGGTGTGGACAGACTGCCAAGAGAGAATCTGCAGATAAGGGAGAAAGTCTTCCTCCTTCCAATCAAACGGACAATAGATTAATCAGAAAAAAGGCATGCAAATTTTATTAATAGTTCTATGTGCAGAGGGTCTTCAGAGAAAAAAAGTGCAAACCCCAAAGAAGTGGTTAAATGTGGTGGCGTACGTACCATTTTAACAAAGGGCAATAACTTTGTGAAGAAGAGGCCATACAGAGACAGCAGGGCAGAAGGGTGGGCTCCCAGGGAGGCATATTGCTAGGAGATATGAGGTAGATAGGGGTGTTGTACACGGTTATGTCAGAGCCACCTCCAGGGACCAAGTTCGTGGCATGTGGGAGAGGGACACCTCCGCTCAGGAAGACCTGTGTCACCTCCACACAGGGAGGTTTCTACCTTGTTTTAGGCAGAGAGTTCTTCCGGCATCTGCTCTTTCTCAATTGCCTTTAGCCGTAAATAGTCCTCATGCTAAAGTGGCATGTTCTGCAGGGCACATTCTGGTCCCCTTCAAATCCAAACTAGAAAAGACACTAAGGCCGGGGAAGGCAGTGATTAGATAAGGGCTGTAGGCTACAGAGGGTATTTTGTTTCTACTGTTTTGGCACAAAGTAAGCACCATAGAGTGAAAGTTACTTTTTATTTTATTTTTGAATATGTTTTTAGTTTAATAAAATAGTTCGATTGTACCTATTTTCAGGGGCACAGTGTCACATCTCTACACCTGCACAATGAGTAGTGACCAGAAGGGACAGTTGACATCTCTGTGTCTTCAGTGGCTTAGAAGTGAGGAGTGAGTCTGAAACAACACAAAAGACCTGGCTTCTCAGTGACCGGGGCCAGCAGCTCCAGCGACTGGGGTTAAGGAAGAGAACAAAAGCGAGGATGAACCCGGATGAGTCAACTGTTTTGATCATAGGCTGGCATGTGGCAACCCAGGCTGAGTTTAACAGTAGAACATCAACGTCAGAAGCACAGGAGCCTGGCACCATTTTATACCCTCATGGCCGGCGCCCACTGGTGCCACAGTAGGTCTGAACTGGAGAGATGAGCAAGGCCTGGACCTTGCTTTGAGAAACTTTGCTTACTGATCCCTGTGTTCCTTTGTCCATTCAAACAATGTCCAATGAGGTTTCAGGTGCGGCAGGAGGACAATCCAGTGACTGAGCACGTGTGTGCACAGGGCCACTAGTTCATGGTGGGACGATCCTGGTTTACTTATTAATTTAAAACATCTCTGTCTGGCTCGCTGTCTTGAAATTTTAAAATACCATCTGTGAATCGCTCAGAGGAGGAAGCTGCCCTGATGGGATAATGATGGCCCAGTGTGGGCCCTGGTTCCCACAGACTGCGCATCTGGAGAATTTCCCACTCCTTCCGGAAGGCGAGGGAAGATACTCAACTTTCAGAGACTAACTTCAGAACAGGGTCTGGCCAAGGCAGGTGGAATGTCCAGCAACAGAAAGGAGATGGGGGGAGGAATGGCTGTCCACAGTGCTCCTGTCTCCATGTGGCAGCCCTCCAGGGCCTGTGGAAGTGTCCCCTCCGCTCCCCACCCCACCCCTGCAGCTTCAGAGCACCACAGGTGGCAGGAGCCACACCAAGGGTCACTTAGTGCAGGTGCTAGGGAAGCCTGCAGGACAGGCTGACCAAAGCCCCCGGTCGGCTTCTTCATTAGGACTAAAGATAACGGGCGATTGCCCTCTGGGTAATTCCCATTCCTTCTGCTCAGGAAGGAGGGAGAAGGGCCTAGTAGGAATGATCCCACAGCCAGACGCACACTGGCTATGGTCGGCACCGCCTGGGCCTTGGGCTGAGGGTTTAATTACTGGGAGTGTTTAGTTTGCAATTAGTGGCTTTAAAAAAATTTCATTAAAATGAGCTGGTTCTAAGGTTTGGCAGGACTGAGTTTCATCCTGGCTTTGCTACTGCCCAGCTCTTTGAAGTCACTGAATCTTCACTAAATTGTAAAATGGAATATTAAACCAGTGGCTGTGCTAAGGGAAAACTCAGTCCTCTGTCCCCAAGTTGCTTCAAATTAAAATACAGCCTGTATCGGTACATTGTCTTTGCTATACAAACAGAACTTGAGCTTCTCCTTGGCCTGAACCTTCTGTCTCAACCAGAATGTAAGCCCAAGGCCTTTTCAGTGAGTATTGTGACTGTCACTGACCACTAAAATTGACCTCTCGGGGTTTGGGGTACATTAATTGAGCTGTGAATCCTTCCCTGTGGCCCTACATCAGCTTTAGAATAGGTACAGGTTAGTCTGTCCCTCCTCCCCTTTTTTGGTACGGAAGCTAACTGTGCAAAGTGTCAGAAGCAGTGAAGAGAAGACACGGAGGGATGAAACCTTGACCAGGTAGAAGAAGCGTATCTCCATGGCTGCAAGAGACATGGGGAGAGTTTAAGAGAATCACCCCTGGGGTCTGTGCCCCTAAGAGGACATCTCCATGAACAGGAAGAAGTACTTCCATTCTGAAAGAAAAGCATAAATCTCAGCCATCATGGCTACTACCATTAGAGCTTGCTCTGTGGCATATTAAACCCCTGGGTGCCAAACCAGGGACATTAGAAAACATCATTGAAGAATGTAATGCTACTGAAGGCCTTTCACAAATCACAGGCTTTCTGATTTTTTCCAAAGTATTGAGGGAAGACTTTGTTGAGTTGTAATAAATCAGTAAAAATCTTCTTTATGACAATTCATCATGGGAATTCTTTATGACTATATATCATGGTATATAATAGAGAAAAAAGTTCAGTTAATCAGGTTGTATATCAGAGAAAATGATGTTGTAAAGACTTTTTGAAAATCCTCTTTTCCATAAAAGCAATAATAAATGCTTGGGGAAATGGTCAGTATCAACTTTTTGGAAAGGCATCCAGAAATTCAAGAATTTTTTTTTGGAAAGGCATCCAGAAATTCAAGAAAAATGGCTGAAAAATGAGTTTTGTGAATGAATACTAATTTTTTTTTTCTATAATGAGACAGGGATTAGTTATATATATTCTGATATTTTATTTTACTTTGCTAAGCAGCCAAGTTCACATATATAAGTAAATAAAAATGGAGGGAATTTTATTATGGTAGTGTCATTCAATTATTTGTGTTGAATATTTTCTAGTGTACAATTTTAATTTCCTTATCCTTTCTTTTGCTATATTCTAAAATTGATTTTCTTGGTGATTGCCCTGGGGATTATAACCACCTGATTTGGATTAATACCACCTGCATTTCAACAGTAAATAGAATCCTGGGTCAGGACTCCCCTGTCCTCTGAGCTGTTCCCATCACACAAGCTACACCCTCACCTATTGTATGTCTGTCCACACAGACACACATGCTTTACAAAGTAGTCTTTTAAGTAAGATGGAAGCAAAGAGTTATCAGCAAAAATGCATCTGTATGTCCCTTATGTTTACCAATGGCAGTTATTTCTAGCGTTTTTTTTTTTTACTTTTTCTTATAATGATAACTATCTGTATAAAAATTTCAATACTTAAAACCATTTAGTCACAAGAAAAATACACTCACACACACACACACACACACACACACACACACACATCTTTTTCTTTCATAGAAATATGGTAGACTATTAAAAAAAAAAAAAGCTTCTAAGTATAGAACTACCTTCCATCGAGAGGGGAGACACTGTCCCAAATTGGACTGTAGGAGAATTTTTTGATGGGATGCATTAGCAGGGCCTCCTGACATGCATCTAGGGTTCCTGGTAAAATGTATTGAATATCCCTAAAATATTCCTATATGTTTTCTAATGGGTTTCTTCTTTTTAAAAATTTGTTCTTACTAGTTATACATGATAGTAGAATGTATTTTTTTAAATGTGTTTATTCTAAATTGTTATACATGACAGCAGAATGCATTTCAATTCATAGTATACACATAGAGCACAATTTTTCATGGCTCTGGATGAACACAAAGTAGAGTCACACCATTCACTTCTTTATACATGTACTTAGGGTAATGATGTCCATCTCGTTCCACCATCTTTTCTACCCCCATACCCCATCCCATCCCCTTTCTCCCCTTTGTCCTATCTAAAGTTCCTTCATTCCCCCCATATTCTCCTCCACTCCCATTATGGATCAGCATCAACATATCAGAGAAAACATTCGGTCTTTGGTTTTTTTGGATTGGCTAACTTCACTTGGCATGGTAATCTCCAACTCCATCATTTACCTGCAATTGCCATGATTTTATTATCTCTTAATGCTGAGTAATATTCTATTCTTTATGCATTCATCTACTGAAGGGCACCTAGATTGGTTTCACTATTTAGCTATTGTGAATTGTGCTGCTATAAACATTGATGTGGCTGTGTCCCTGTAGTATGCTGTTTTTAAGTCCTTTGGGTATAAACTGAGGAGTGGGATAGCTGGGTCAAATGGTATTTCCATTTCAAGTTTTCCAAGGAATCTCCATACTGCTTTCCAGATTGGTTGCACAAGTTTTCAGTCCCACCAGCGGTGTATGAGTGTGCCTTTTCCCCTGCATCCTCGCCAGCACTTGTTGTTTGCTTCATAATAGCTGCCACTCTTACTGGAGTAAGATGGTATCTTAGAGTAGTTTTAATTCGCATTTCTCTGATTGCTAGAGATGATGAGTATTTTTTTGTATATTTGTTGATTGATTGCACATCCTCTTCTGAGAAGTGTCTGTCCAGGTCCTTGGCCCATTTATTGATTGATTATCTGTTGAGCTCGTTATATGCCCTAGAGATTAGAACTCTATCTGATGTGTGAGGGGTAAAAATTTGTTCCCAGGATGTAGGCTCCCTGTTCACCTCACATATTATTTCTCTTGCTGAGAAAAAAAATTTTTAGTTTGAATCCATCCCATATGTTGATTCTTGGTTTTAATTCTTGGGCTATAGGCGTCTTATTAAGGAAGTTGGGGCCTAGCCCTACGTGATGGAGATTAGAGCCTACTTTTTTTCTTCTATTAGACGCAGAGTCTCTGGTTTAATCCCTAGATTGTTGATCCATTTTGAGTTAACTTTTGTGCGTGAGAGAAAGGGATTCAATTTCATTTTGTTGCATATGGATTTCCAGTTTTCCCAGCACTATTTGTTGAAGATGCTATCCTTTTTCCAGTGCATGCTTTTGGCACCTTTGTCTAATATAAAGTAGTTGTAATTTTGTGGGTTAGTCTCTGTGTCCTCTATTCTGTACCCTTGGTCTACTTCTAATGGGTTTTAACAACGTTAAAGCCTTTCTGGAGTAATGATTTATCCTGACCTGCCTGATTTTCAGTCTTATACTGAATATAATGATCTAAAACTGGAATTCTTTAAAACAAAACAAAATTTGTCTTTTAATGGTGACCTTTTGTTTCTTGTAAATGCCTCTATCAACAGAAAATATTTATGCCAGCTGTCTTGGAATCGTTCTCTTATGGTAAGTTCGGACAAAACTTGGTTAATTTGTCTGAGAAGTTGTCTTAACAATTAGGATAAAATTCTATGTGAGAGACAGGTAGGAATATAGAATCAACAAGAGAAAGGAATAACGTAAATTTCATGGACACTGGTGATGTCTTCATACTACTCTATACATCACGCCCTTCCTAACTTAGAACTTATGATTAACTCATCTAGATATGTGACAGGCATCTAGCTTTTGACTCAACAGGCCTCACACGGAGCCAAATGAGACCCCCATAGGACTCCTAGGCCACTGAGTAAAGTCAGGGGCCAGGGGAGCCTAAGGACACTGGGACCAAGGGGCCGGGCACTGCAGAAGGGAGCCTGCTAGCTCCGTCCTTTGTGTACAGGTCAGACATCCCTTGTCTGAAAACCTGAAATCTGAAATCCTCCAAAACTCTTTGACATGATCCCACAAGAGGACAATTCTACACCTGCATCTATGATTGATTGTAGAAAGGATGCACGGCACGAAAAGCATTCCATACAGTCACCCCGGCATACGTACAAAGCATAAATGAAACATGAATGAATTTGTGTGTAATTTGTGTCCTATCCCCAGGATGTGAAGTTATGTGTATGTAAGTGTTCCCAAATGTGAAAAATTCCCAAATCCGAAACACTTGTGACCCTTGGCATTTTGAATCAGCGATACTCCACCTGCCTTGCTTTGGGAATGGGAACCCAGTCACCTGATGGTCTCTCTTGGCTTCAGAAGGTCTATCCACCGGGAAGTGATAAGAAAAGAATCTGGACTCCGGAACTTGTTAGGTTTTGATTTTGGTTTGTGTGTGTGAGAAACCCTTCCCCATGTGGCTTCTCTTCAACATCCTTGTCTCATGACTTCTGACATGTGGGGACCGAAACACAGTTTGGAGGAAGAGGTCTTCAAGCATCACAGGGAGCAGTGGAGTAGGGGAGTGCTCCAGGAGGGCAGGTTCTCCTTTGGGAAGAAAACCCTCCGGTGGCATCTGCTCTCTTAGGGTCCCTGGCAGGGCAGCCAGAGACTCTCCTCCATTTGAAATTTTGGCTCTCCTGGAAATTTGGGTTCTGGGTGCGCGTGACTGATGCTGGGCAGAAGGGTCCCGGTGACTCCTGACTACAGGCCAAGTCTCACTCCCGGGGCGTGGCTCCCCGGGGTGAGCGCCACCCTACCTCAGGCATCCAGAAAGACCCAAGTGCTCCAGGCTCTGTTTGGATGGAGGAGATGACAGGACAGAGGAGAGCCGACCCTCTCCCTGGTGCACTGGAGCGCCACCCAGGCTCGGCGCTAACGTTTCACTTTGGAATGTGAATCGCAATCTGGAGTGGACAGAAGACAAAACCCTGTGAAAAAGAGACCACTTCCCTAGAACTGGGAGATGGAAGGTCCTGCTCAGGAGGAAAGGAGGCCCGTGGGCCTGACTGGCTTCTCCATGTCCCGGCCTCTGCTTAGCTCGACAGTAACTTCTCACCTTGAACCAGGGCAGCAAAACCTGCCTCCCCCACAAAGCCAAGGTGGCACAGCTCGGCCATGGCCATGGTGGGGAAAGATGTCCCACCCGCCAGCTCCTTTCTCGCCTCCCTGTGTTGCAAGGGTGCGCTTCTGCTGAGCTACACCCCAGCCTCTTGTGTTTTCCCTCAAGTTGCCCAGGCTGGCCTTGAACTTGTGATCCTCTTGCCCCAGCCTCTTAGGTCAATGGGATTTCAGGCCTGGGCCACCTCTTCCTTCTAACTTGGAGAAGAGGCCAGCTGAAGAACAGGAGGAGGAGGAGGAGGGGAGAAGGAAGGAAGGAAGGGAGAAGGAGGGAGGGAGGGGAGGAAGAGTGGGAAGGTGGAAGGAAAGAGGAAGACTGGGGATGAAGGGAGGTGGGGCGGAAAGGAAGGGAGGAAGGAAGGGAGAAAAGGAGGCAGGAGGAGGGAAAGGAAGCCTGAGGCCCTGCCTGCGCTAAATGCTGGACGTGCTGAGCTCCTGTCCTCCTCTTCCCTCTGCCCCCAGGGGGGTCGAAATGGGCATCACAGCTATCAACCACTTTGCATATTTCAAAAACCTTTCCCCCTTTTAAATGTGAGCTCAGGCTGCCCCAGAGAGACTTTGCCAGGGCCCAGGGCTCTCTCCTCCCAGGCCCAGATGGCCCCTCCCCTGGTCTGGGCGCCCTGCTCCTCTGTGGCTGTTCTCTGATTTCAGTTGAGAGGCATGAAAACAACCTACAGTGCGTTTTATCTGCACCTCCATGTCAGTCTCTCCCACTTACCTCTTCAAAACAAGACCTTATTTTTTCTCTTCCCAGAACTGTATCTGCCGCGATAACAGGCTGAGGAGTGCCACCCATCCTCTGTGAGACCACAAACAGCTGAAGGCAGTGAAGCAGGCTCATAAACAAGGGTGTAGACCAGAGAACACGTGGGGGCCAGCAGGGAGCAAGAACAGACCCCGCAGCTCCCAGTGCGAAGGGAGCAGAAGGTCAACTCCAGAGACCAGGAAGCCCAAGCCATCAGGAGGTGGAAGGGTTCAAAGCCGTTTTCACTGTAGATTGACTTGAGACATTTCCCACCACCAGGGTCCCTGAGGGTTGAGAACCCAAATCCTTGCAGTTCAGCGTTGGGGCCTGGAGAGTCACGAGACTCCCCTATCAGTTCTGCATGGGAAGGGACTCCTGGCTCTTCAGGACACTCTTAGGGTCAGGTTGGGGGACTGTTGGCTGGGCCAGCTTTCTGGGGGCTTGGCGATAAGCAGGCAAACTTGGAGAAAACGAGGCAGAGTGGACTGTCTCTGCAGACTTGGCAGATGCCGACGGCTCAACCTCCAATGTCACGGAGACTATGGAGGTGGAGGGCAGGGGGCTTCACCCTGAGGTGAAGGAAAACTGCTCAGCAGATGTTGGGGAGGGTGCAGCTCCTTTTCCCTCAGGGAGAGCCCTGGGGAGCAGCCAGTTCCTGGAGAAGTGGCAGAACGCTGGCTGAGTTGTTTCATGCAGTCATCAGTATCTTCACAAAGGGCTCCTGAGGGGTGAGGCAGGGGCAGCCCCGCGGGCAGGTGCACCCCTCTGCATGCACTGCTCGACCCAGATACGACTACTGTCAGATGCAGGCAGCTTCCTGTGGCGGTGGGTGTGGTGCTTGTTATTTATGGAGTAGTAAGTGCCCCAGGGCCAGTTTGAACTGGGTGCCAGATGCTTGGAACAGCTCCCAGTAGTTTCTTTCATTGGACTGTGTCTTTTAAAAAATCTTTATTCAAAAGTCACCTGCTGAAATTGATTGTGGGTATTCTCTGATGGTAATAATCCTGGTAGGTTCTTTTTTGGACCAGATAACTCTGTAAGGGGAGAAAGTGAGTAATGCCTGTGCCATAAGCAAAATTCTTTCCCGTTTCTTCCTTCCTCCCTCTTCTCCAACAATCCTGTCTTTGCTCTGAGGAAAACATGGGTCTTGCTTTCCCTTCTACTCGGGAGACTCCCAGTTCTTTGTGATGGCCGTGCTAATGCCAGTAAAGGCGAGTGTGTCTTTAAGAAACTTGGAGAGTGAGAGGAGAAGCCCCAGCCAGCCCTAGCCCTCCTGCTGCATTGCAGGATTCGGGTTCTCAGGCTCTGGGCACCTCAGCTGTGGGAGAGCTTCTAGAATCTGCAGTGAAATGAACTTGACTTTCGACCTCCTAAAGGCTTCCTGAGGGTTAGTTCTGGTGTTTGCTTCTTGGTTTTGGGGTGGCTGCTTCCGGCCCCTCCCACAGTTAGAGCACATCTACCAGGCAGAGAGAGGGCCTGGGTGAGATGGGTCTGCTCTCTGGTGCTGACTTCTCAGACTGCTCCTGTGCTGGCCCCTGCACTCCCACAGGACACAGTCCAGGCGTCAGCTAGGAAGCCAGGACGCCCTGCTACCTATGAGATCCTCCAAGACAAAGGTCAAGCAAGACACGGGCTTGAGGCCTGATGCCAATCAATGCTCCAGGCACACTTTTCAAATAAATAATAATGACTTCTCTAGGTGTCAGGACCAGAGGCTCCAGGAGGTCCACTGGTTGAAGGGGTGGGGTGACTCTGGCAGGGCAGTGAGGTCACCAGGCCACAGGTGTCAGGGTGGAGGGGAAACTACTTTGTCTTACACTGAAATCTGTCCCACTGCACAAAAGGGCCAGAAGAACCCCCCTTCGCTGGGGCCAATCAGGGCAATTGGGAGGACTTGTGTTTTCCTCCATGTGGTCAGTCACTCTCAGTGTCCACGGGAAACTGGTTCTGAGATCCCCATGGAGACCCAAATCCACGGACACTCCAGTCTCTTCCATAAAATGGCAAGTTAGATGTCTGTAACCCCACCCCCCCCGTCTTCCTGCACGATTCCCATCATGTCCACTCACAATGCCCAGCACAATGTAAATGCCCCACACTGAACATAGGATATAGTTAGCTGCCGTATTGTTTAGGGAACAGTGACAAGAACAATTCTGTGCCTGTACAGTAGAGTGGCAATCTTTAAAAAACATTTTTAAATATTTTTAAATGGTTGACTCTATGGATGCGGAAGCCATGCAGATTTTCTCATGTCCATTCATCAGCTGATCCAAGAGTGTCTCTACACAGGGTCATCTGCAGTCCTGTGGAACAGGAGTCTTCAAATTGAGTTGACAAAGATAAGGCTTCCATGAAAGGTCCCCTTGAAAGTAGCTTAATGACGACTCCTACGCCTGTCTCTCACGGTAACAGGGTTTCTCCCCGACTTTCTCTCCACTTCCTGGGCCTCGCCATCGGAGGCTCAGTTCTTTCTTTCTCTGGTCCCATCCCATTTTCATGGACTAAAAGGAAACTGTATCAGAGACACTTCGTGGGCATATCAAAAACTGGACCCCGCGAAGAGCATACGAGGGAGCATCAGGACCGCTGTGAGAGGAGTGAGGTCCGTCGTGGCGTCCAGCGTTTTCTGGGCTTCCTAGCACAAGCATGGTCAGCTGTGGGCGTCACCCTTAGTTCCCTTTTCTGTAGATGCCCTGGAACCAGAGGCATGTGAGAACGGAACTTGTGGTGAAGACTACCTTGCCACAGAAGGCCCCCACCCTCTTACCTTCCGCTGGACCCAGTTGTGACTAGGTGGTGTGTGGTGGATATGCACAGCGCACTGGGCATTGCCACACCAGTATCTTCAGGGCAATGAACCGGAATTTACAATTCACACCTCTTTTGAAATGTGATGAAGCAATGCAGAATTCAGCAATGGGATGAGCACATTTTCTGTACTGTATTGCACTCTTTTGCACAATGTGTAAGAACGCAGCACAAGAAACCCACAAGAGAAGGAAACGGAACATCGGAGACTGCAGGCTCAAGATAAAGGGCAGACCTGAGCGCCCCACCTGGCATTGTCCGCTTTTTTCCTGTTCTCATCTCCAAGCCTCTGCTGCTTTCTCTTTCCTGTATCATTCCTTTCTATTATCCATCCACATGTCTGCTCATCCAGTCAACCATCTACCCATCCATCCACTCACTCATCCATCCATCCATCCATCCATCCATCCATCCACTCATCCATCCATCCTTCACCCATCCATCTATCCACCCACCTGCCTAGGCCCCCAACACACTAGCTGCTGCTGATACAAATTCAGAGTGAGGTGCTAGTTCCTGGGTGGGGGTGCTGACTTGCAGTCTGTACTGATTGCATAGTGCAAATACTCTCAAGTTACTAACATGACATAATTGAACAAAAAGCTGTGCAGTAGCACACCACTATTCAGATGTGACAGAAATAATCTCTAATGCACAAATTATAGTAAAATGCATTAATTAAGAACTGATGGGTTTTAATCATTTATTAACATTTTTTTAAAAATATTTTTTTAAATTGTACAATTACTGGATTTAAATTTTTAATATGTATTTTTTAGTTGTAGGTGGACCTTTATTTTTTGTGGTGCTGAGGATCGAACTCAGTGCCTCATACATGCCAGGCGAGTGCTCTACCACTGAGCTACACCCCCTGGATTTAACTTTTAATTATGGTTCTTTTAACAAATAGCTCACAACATTTCTGAAATTATAATAAAGCCTGGTTTTTTTTTTGGTACTGGGAATTGAACTCAGGGGCAATGAACCACTGAGCCACATCCCTGGCCCTTTTTTGTGTTTTATTTAGAGACAGGGTCTCACTGAGTTGCCTAGCTCCTCCCTAAATTGCTGAGGCTGGCCTTGAACTTGCAATCCTCCTGCCCCAGCCTCCCCAGCCATTGGGATTACAGGTGTGTGCCACTGCGCCTGGCCTACCAATGTCTCTTATAAGTAGGCATGCACTGGCTGTAACACACTGCTGGATAGAAGTAAGTAATGCATGTTGTCTGCTTTATGAAAGTAGTTTTCTTTTTAATTTAGAAGATATATACGACATATGTAGATAAGAAGTAGCTGTACAGTTGATGTGATGGTACAGTAGGGGAAAGAGTTGGGTATAATATTAGTGGGGAAGGAATGTCCCACCCCAAAGGCATATGTGGAAGCCCTAGTCCACAGTGTGGCTGTATCTGGAGTAAGAAAGTTAATTAAAGTTAAATATAATTGTAAGGGTGAAGCCCTGATCTAATAGGATTAGTGTCTTCATAAGAAGAGACATTGGAGAACTCACCCTCTCTCCAAGAACACGCACCAGGAAAGACTGTGAACGCCAGTCAGGAAGAGCGCTCTTGACCAACGTTAGGTCTCCTTGATGGGCTCTGGGACAGCAGAATATAGTACCAGACACTTCAGGGCACAACATCAAGGAGCTCACACCTCCCTCACCCTCCCCCTCCCTGAAGCAGGTTAGAAGACCCTCACTGGAGAAGCACCTTCCCTATACCTGATCAAAGGAAAGTTCTATTCTAAGACACAACAACAAAATATCGGAATAAACTGGCCTTGCTCGGGGGCCCAATTTATTACACTCCGCCCGCACCCCCATTGTCCAATCACTCATGTGCGTGGCTGTCTCTGTTTTGGGGGTTTCCGTGTCTGAAGGCTCCTGTGTCATGGGAAACATGTGAAATCATTCTGTATGTTTCTATCTTGTTGATCTGTCTTGTGTCAGAGGGGCCTCAGCCATAAACCCACTAGGGGAAGACATTTCCCCTACAGCTGGGAACTTATGTTACGGTTTGGGCCTGGAAGTCCCCCCAGGTCTGCTGTGCTGGAAGCAGGGTGCCCAACGCAGCAAGGTCCAGAGGTTGGGCTCTAGGCACCGATGGAATCCCGGGGGCTCTGACCTCATCAGTGCCAGCTGGGGGACTGCTGGGAGGCGGAACTTACTGAGGCGGTAAGTCACGGTGGGGCTGGGGGGTATACCCCCAGAGGGTTTAGGTTCTCCACAGCCTCTTTTGCTCTCACCTCTGTTTCTTGGATGCCAAGAGCTGGGCAGCTTTCCTGCGCCCTTCCCTTCCACCCTGATGTTTCTGCAATGGAGCTGGCCAACCATGGACGGAAACTCGGGAACCATGGGTCGAATTAAGTCTTTCCTTCTCTGGGTTGTTCTCAGGTATTTGGGTCCCAGGGGTGAAAAGCTGACTGACACACGTGGTCTTGGACTTGCAGCCCCAAACCCTAGAAGAAAATAAGCCTCTGTTGTTTGAACCACCCAACTGATGCTGTCTTTTCAGGACAGCCCGATTACACTATGCAGAGCCCTGAAATATGATTACCTTGGGAGGATGTTGGTAACTTGAGCTCAGCTGAAGCCCCTGATAGAGCACAGAGGACTGATCTGAACTTGACAGGTGGCCCCTCCCTGTTCAGACGCAAGCACCCAGCACAATGGCATCCTTAGCCAAGTGTGGGCCTGGCCAGAGAGGACTCCAGCACTGGAGCCCATGCTGAGAACGGCAGCAGGGCAGGCAGGGCTGGGAGAACAGAGGCCGGGAGCTGCTTCATACAATCATGTCACACTGCTGAGCCAGGAAGGCCCGGTCACTGACAGTGACTTCCCCCCACAACAAAACAAATAGCATAAATTAGATTACTAACATTTTCCAGTTCCCAGGATTTCTGACATTGAGAGCAAAATGTATGCCCTTAAGATGTCTTTGAGATTCTTAGACAATTTGGTGGCTGTGGAGAACTTAAGAGAGCTCTTCCTAATGTGAACAAATTGCAAACAAACCTTTAAGAGTCAGGACTATTCACACTCTGATCTATAGAAGAGGTAATGCCATACCTGCCAACTGTTGTGTGTGTCCAGAGAAAAAATGCCGGCCGTAATGTCAGCAGGCGTTTATCTCTGGGGGATACGTTTTGGGAGGAGAACTTACTTTCATATATTTGCTTGAGTTGTTTGTATTCTTAATAGTTTCATCTTCAACAAACAATACCACTGAGTTAGTCAGCTTCCCATTACTCTAACCAATACCCCAAATAACAAAGTTATAAAGAGAAAAGGTTTATTTTGACTCATAGTTTTTAGAAGCTTCAGTTGATGGTCAGTTTGCTGTTGCTTTGGGGACGGCAGCTCCATGTGTTGGGAGCTTTTGGTGGCGAATCAAAACTGCTTACCTTAAGGTTGGGAAATGAAAGAGACAAAGGAGAAGGGGCGGGATCCCACAATTCCTCCAAGGGCACCCCCCACAAAGACCTAAAAGCCTCCTGCCAGGCCCTACCTCTAAAAGTTCCACTACCGCCCAAAAGTATAGCAACAGGGACAAACAGGGCCCAGGCTCTGTAAGGCCTGTCAGTTCTTAAAAAGCCAAGGAAACAGATGACCACCGTGGATGTTCAGTGTACAGCCCTCCAGCTCTGCCATCGGGGGACGTCCTTGCCAGGGTCCAGCAGTCTCAGATAAGCAGTTCACTTCCAGGGCGGTGCTGCTGAGCTCTGGGGCCCAGGCTCCCAGCTCACACTCCGAAATTAGCTCTTCCACACAGGCAGCTTCAGCCTGCGCCCCACGTGTTCTTTTTAACCTTTCTTTCTCAGTCTCCACAATCATTTCAAAGCTTAAGCCCCTGTCCATCTTTCATCCTGTAGTGCAGAGAAGATACAGACCATCAGGTGCGCCTCAGGTTCTCGTCCACCTTTTAACCTGTGACCCACTCTTTCCTCCCCCTGGATCAGATTGAAATCTGTGTTTTACCTATTAAGGTCCATGCTATTTCTCAAAACAAAACAAAACCAAACCACACTTTTACCCCTGGCATTATAGGTAATTATAGTCAATTAAAATTTTAGAAAATATGAGAGGAAATAAAAATTAGATGTAACTCAAACATGGACACAATTGATGCTAATATTGTAAATTCTTTGTTTTTTTCTATTTGTGGTTGTGTGTATCTGTACATTAAATATGGTTTTTTTTGGTGGTTTAAATCTGTATTTTTTGTAGAATTAAAATTATTCTGCATGGTATTTCATAAATCGTTTTTTCTCTTACAATAGATCATGAATATTTTTGTGTGACCATAAATACTCAACAATGAGATTTTAAAACATTTTCTCCTCCTCCCTCCTCCATCTTTTTTTCTTTCGTTGTTGCTGGAGATGGAACCCAGGGCTTTATACATGGCAGGTAGCACTTCACCACTGAGTTACACTCCAGCTGCAAAAATGATATTTCAAAATTGAAAATAATCTTGTTACTTTAAAAACCAGGGCATTGTTGGGCTGCCATAAATAGGGTCTGAGCACAAGGAGATCAGCATGACCCTTAGCCTTGAGCAACGGAGGTGCCAGGAACAGGTGGACGGACCCATCTTCACTCTGCAGGGGAATTATAACTCTGGGAGTGGGCTTCACCCCCCTGAAACCCAATCCCTTGCCTCCTTGGGTGGAACTTCCCCTCAATAAATAGGGCTGCAGGCATGCTCTCTCTCTCTCTTTTTTCTGCCTCTTTTGCTTCCCTGTGGGAGCCGGGGCTGGGGAGCCATTGCTGAACCCCAAGAAAAAGGTTTATTCTCTGACTCTGTGATTATTTGGTGCTAACTCAATTCACGTGGAGTGACCCTGACTGATTAGTCATGGCAAGCTTATTGTAGAACAGACTCCACAGTTAAGAGGAAGAAAAACACAAATACTATAATCTCCCCTCTGAGGTATTCCCAGCCAACGCAATTTTTATATACTTCTATTCTACAAAGTCACTTGTGATACACAAATATTGTTCCATCACCCTCATTACACCCCATATTATTAAGTAAGTGATGTGTTCAAAGTCTTGCTTACATAAAGGTGGGAGGGATGCAGGTGGCATGTCCCCTAGGCGGGTCCTGACCCACCTGTGCAGCTTTGAGCTCACAGAGAACCTGTCCACACCAACAGACATCTCTCCGTGCAAGCTTGCAGAGATCTGCACACCCCAGCAGCAGGTGACTGCTTGTGTGTGTGTGTGTGTGTATGTGTGTGTGTGTGTGTATGTGTGTGTTGCTGGGGATGGAACCCAGGGCCTCAGGCATGCTAGGCAAGGGCCCCACCATGGAGCTGCCCCCCCAGCTCTCCTGTGCTTTTAAATAATTTTTTCTTCTCAATTACTAGTTGCCTGTGGAGCTACTTCCTTTACGCTGAGCGGATTCTCACTTCAGCTTTTCCCCATAAGCCTGACGATCTGAGTTTTTATTTGTTGAATAGCCTATGATACCTCCACCAGTACTAAGTGCTACCTTTGTTTTGGCTTCTATTTTCTCTTGTCTTCTTTGGAAACATGCCTCATTTATTCTCTGCTCTCCCCACCAGGTCTTGAAAATCAGAGCTAGTTCTGAGTTACCTGAGCATGTGCCTTCCCTTAGGTACTCATTTAGGCAACCCATCGACAGGAGATGCAACAGGAATAAAATAAAACATCTCTTGGGACTTACAACTCTTGTGTTACAACTCTTGGGACACACAACTCTTGTGTGTGTGCAACGCTCTTAAACACACACACACACACACACACACACACACGCTGCTGCACTTAAATCATCCCAGGCACTGCTCTCTGTGACTCACAGACACTGTCTCATCTGACCCTCACAGCACGGCTATGCTATGGGGACTATTTTTATCCCCATTTCTTACAGGAAACACAGAAACTTGTCCAACCTTTAACTTTGAGGAAAGTTAATAGGTAATTCCAATGTTACGCAATGGATGTTTATCGGAGGGGAAGTAAGGGTTCTATGAGAACTCTTAGCAAGGGCCTATGCCAGGCTGCAGAGTCAGGACAGACTGTTGGCCGGAGTAATGCTGCTGGGTTCCCTGAGCAAGAGACAGAGCTGACTCTGTGCAGGGAGGCCTGCGGAGTCAAGGACTGGAGGAGAGAGATGAAGGCTGTGCCCAGGGCCTGGGAGGAGCTATGAGTGTGGGGCAGAGTGGGGTGGGCGGAAGGGCGCTGTGGGAAGGGGCTGCAGAGGTCCTGTCTCTGGCCTCCTGAGATGCCTGAAGGCATGTTCACTGTGCTCTGAAGGAGAGGCGCCATTGAAGGGCATTAAGCCGGAGAGACATTGACCTGGCTGCTGGGGAGTGGTATCACTGGGGCAGGAACGTGGGTATGATAGGGGTCCCTGCAGCAATCCAGGTAGGAATGATGCTGTTGGTGGCCAGAGCAGTAGGAAGGGCTGGGGAAAAGGCAGGTGCAGGAGCGGCTTTGGAGGAGCTCGGCTGGACATCAGGTGTAGACAGGGAGGCAGAGACATCGACCAAGGAGCTGCCCACAGTAACATCCTGGTCTCTGATAAGTGTGGGAGTTGACAGCTAGACTTGGATTCCAGGAGTACACCGAGGAGAGAGGTTACTTGAGGGCAGTCTGATCATGGGGTGTCTGTACTTCTGCTCACCTGGCCCTACCCTCTGCGGGGAAGGCCTGCGGAGTCCACAAACAGGGCACATGTCTAGAGTGGCCTCTGCGGGGGACCGCTGTCTCCGAAATGGGTGTTTATTAGGGCTTGATGAGATAGGCTTAACCTACCCACCTCACGTGCATGGTCAGTGGCTTCAGGGTATCCATGGACTTGACCCACCATGGCCGCGATCTAATTCTGGGACACTCTCAACACCCTGAAGAGACCCGGAGCCCATAGCAGCCACTCCCCAGTCTGGCGCCCAATCGCCACTCGCCTGCTGTCGGCTGGGTTTGTCTGTCCTGCACCTTGTGTGTAAGTCACACCTCACCGCAGCCTTTGGCTTCCCCTGCGGGGCCCTGGCGACTGCACCAGCAGCGCCTCGCGCCCTCCCCCGGCTGTGCTTCGTGCACTGAGGTCTCGCGTTGCTCGGGCATGCGCCAGGCTCCGTGCACCGAGGTCTAGTGCTCCTCCGGCATGCGCCAGGCTCCGTGCACCGAGGTCTAGTGCTCCTCCGGCACGCGCCAGGCTCCGTGCACCGAGGTCTAGTGCTCCTCCGGCACGCGCCAGGCTCCGTGCACTTGTCCTCCCCCCACACTTACACCAGTGGGTGCCGAATGGCATCTCGCTGTAGCTTCGATTTGCATTTCCCTGGGGACTGATGGTGTTGAACGAGTCCTCATGTGTCTGTTAGGCATTTACATACATATCTTCTTTGGATAAATCTCTATATAAATTATTTGCCCATTTTTAAATTGAGCAGCGCTGGGAAGCACTTTTCATATATAAGCCCCTTGTGAATAGAAGCACCTTACAAATCATGTGATTTACAAATATTTTCTCCCACTCTGTGGGTTGTTTTCTTGATCGGGTCCTTGATGCATAAATGAAATCCTGTACCTACCTCCTGACTTGTGCTTTCTGACTCACATGTGAGAAATCGGTGCCTAACCAAATGTCAGGAACATTCACTCCTGTTTTCTTCTAGGAATGCCTATACTTTAGGCTGTGACCCATTTGGAACTAATTTTTGTGTACGGTGTGCATAGAGGTCCAAATTCTTTCCTTTGTGTATGGCTATTGCTCATGACACTGCCATTTGCTGAAAATCCTTCTCTTTTCCCATTGAATTGTCCTGATAAGTACAAGTTAATTTTGTTCTTTATATTTTTTCTTTCCCAAACTAGTTAAGAATTATCTACACATATGCTTAATTGGCGCTCTTATTTACTTATTCAAATAAGTGTATTCAAAACTACCCTCCCCCCCAAAAAAAGAAAAGAAAATTTGTTCTCTTTTCTTTTTTGATCAAAGAAGCAGTAGATCATGCCAATTGCTTCAGCTGAGTTGGATTTAACTGGGTTTCTCTTCTGACACTAACTCAAACTATCCCTCTTCTTCATTGTGTTGCCAAAATAGCCAACCCTCTCCCAAATCCCACTACCTTAGAGTTTGTGACAACAGAGTTATTTGGTCAATTTAATTGTTCAAGCAAAGTTAAAATCCATACAAATAATAAATAATGTCCCTGTGGACCTTATAGGTTATACATGATTGAGAATGTATGCCCTTATACCAGGGCAGGAGACACATGTCATCTAACTGTAAACATTATTTGATCACAAAGCCTCGTGGAGAAGAATGTCACATTTAGTAGTATAATTTGTCAAGTGCGACTTTAAAACAGCTGAATCTTTCAGATAGCAATGGGAGTGACGTAAAGGGAATCAGTCACATGTATCCCTGAGGTGCTGGAGACTGAATCCAGAGCCTCTGCTGATTTAGAGCCCAGCTCTTCAAAATCTGATGTGCAGGTGAACCAGCAAGGATCCGAGTCAGCAGTGGGGTCTGCTCTCACTAGCGGCTGGGCAGGATGCCCAAGAGTGTGCATCTCTCACACTCTCCCTGGAGATCAGCTGCTGCTGGTCCTTGGGCCCCCGAACATCCAGGCCTGTGCAGGTGTTCTGACCTGGACCGGCGTATCAGCATCTGGGGAGCACATGCAAAGTGGACTAGAAACCCCAGGGCAGAGCCAGAGAGCTGTGGCCTGAGGTGTGGTGTGAGAACCAGGCCTGGAGCTCCTTGGTGTCCTCTTATGGTGCTCTGTAGGACTGTCCACAGCAGGGAGGTGGTCGAGATGCTGCGGGAGGGGAAGGGAAGGTGCTGGGGCAGTATAAAAGGCACCATCTCTGAGATCTCAGAGAGCTGCAGCCCTTCCGTTCAGTTCAGGAAGGGGTGCAGGCAGGGTTTCTCCTTACAGCTTGGGCTGCATAGTCCCCTGTGGCTGGAGTTCATCCTGATCATTTGGATGCTAGGGGTGAAGCCAGGAGGCAGGTGGGGCTCACTCCATGCCCTGCGGGTACAGCGTGGCATTCACAGTCTCTGAGTCCTACAGCACCTGCCCAGGATGTCTAGACTGTGCCTTGATTCTGTTTAGCCAGGTATCACCCAAGAGGTGCCACTGGCAATCCTTCATCCCCACCCTTCCTAATTTTTGACCACAGAAAATACCTCCAGACATTGCCAAATGTCCCCTGAGGAGCAAAACTGTCCCAGCTGAAAGCCACTGGTATAGTAGAGGCACAGGATTTGTAACAGTTTCTCCTTTAGAGGCGGGGTCCCCAAGTAGGGACATTAGCGGGAGGAGACACAAGGACATTAGCGGGAGTAGGACAAGGATGCTGCCCAAGCCTGAGTGGCCCTGTTCTCCCTCTCCATGGCAACAGTAGCTCAAGTCCTTGTCAAGGACGGTGCGACAGGAGGCTGCACTTGAAGAGGACCTAGAGGGTGGAGGGGAAGGGGCCACACCTGACGCACACAGGCTTGGCTTCCTACAGCCAGGACAAGACAGAGGCCAGGGCCTGGCCTGAGCTCCTGGTCTCCAGGTCTAGTGCATGCCCTGGCCACACAGTCTCTAAGTCACATGACTTCTCGTGAGCCACAGTCTCCTCATTCACAAAAGAAAATCACTGAAACTCTCTCCCTTACAGGAACAGCCTGAGGATTAAATCAGATCACATTTATCTCACATGGAAGTGACAAATATGTTCCTTACGTGATCCTGTAACTTCGCTGGCACAGTGCGTCACATGGAAAGTGGGACCAGGACATGTCAGGTGGCTGGGTGGCAGGGACCCCCTGGCTGCTCACAGTCTGTGTGGTCTTGGGCACCTTGGCCAGTCTTGACTTCCTCATCAGAAAATGAGGGGTTGGGGCAGCGGGCCCCCGAGGCCCTGCTTGCTTCCAAAAGCTGTGACTGAGTGTGACCTGTCAACACACCTTCACACTTCAGCTGCCCCTGGACGACAGCTTAGGGCAAACTTCCTGATCTTCCTTGGTCCCCACACGCACTCAGCTGCACACAGCCTCCCGCAGGTGCACTCCCAGGGCTCTGTGACATGGGCTTGCCCTGCTTCCCCAGGCCACAGCACACGTCCTCCACGCTGAGGCCTGAAATTCCACCACCATAGTGGTGGTTGTTCAGACTCTGCTGGCTTTCTTCCAAGCCTTCTCCAAAGACTGACCCGCTGCCCTGACGGGTACCAACTCCTGGGAGATGGACTCGCCGTCCCCACTGGACACTCCTTTGCTTGGCCAGTCACTCCAGCCAATCTCTAGAGCCAAGAGGGAGGAAGCCACTCCTGTCCCCATCCTCCCAGCCTCCAGGTCTGAGGGTCATAGGTAGCCACAGGGGGCACCCCACCCTCCCGCACCCTCCAAGGGTTGACATGGAGAAAGAGACCACCATCTGTGGAGCTCTGGCCATGTACCAGACCCTGCCTGTTAACCCGCTTGGATGTAGGTTCAGCCAGATCAAGTTCTTTTCATGGCCCTTCCCCAGGGAGCCAGGAGGGCAGGTGACTTCACGCAGCTCCGGGCCTGACACATCTCACCTGGCCTTGTCGTGTGGGCCACCTAGCAGTGCCCTACCCTGATCACGCCTCGCTCTCCACCCTCCTTCCCACCGGGACGAGGCTTGCAGCTAGCTGACTTCATCATGCACGGTCGCTGGATGAGAACCTCCGGCTGCATAGCTACACAATGGCGCTGATCACAGTGATTAAATCAATCAAGCCTGATTTCATAATCACCCAATGTATAATTCCCCAACTCGGCAGGGCCCCACACGTGGCATCCCAGCTGCCTGATACAGGAATCAAAGACGGCAAGAAAGGAAACTCTTGCGGGAGGGTTAGGGAATTGTGTAATCTTAATACCATATTCATCAGGATGGTGAGGCTCAGGGCTCTGAACATCTTGCATTGTAACAGTGAATATCTGGTCCACGGTTTCCCAGGGGTGACTGACTTCAGCATCTCAAGCGTGAACACACACCTTACTGCCTGCCCCCAGCCGGGGTTTATGATCAGAAAGGCTTGTGCAGTCCACAGTATGTAAGGAAAGATTGATGTCAGCCAGGGAAGTCACTCCTGTCCTTTAAAGCTCTTGTGAAAGCACAGATACTATAAAAACGTGGCATATATAGTTATATGAGGAGCCCTGCAGAGAGCTTGATCCGATTCTGTCTCTGACTTATGATCCCGGTGAACTGAGAGCTGTGAGTGTCGAGTTTGAAGTGAGGAGGCTCACACAGGAGACGTGGTCTCATAGCCTCTGTTCCTTCTCCAGAGTTGGAAAGAACTTGCCCCTGACCAAAGGAGGAGGAAGAGAGAGAGATCCTCCTTTTATGTTTTGTGCCCAGTCCCACTGGGTTTCTCCATCAGGCCTTTATTGTCCTGCCGCGGGTGATTCTGTACGTGTCCCGAGAGCTCAGTTCCTTCCCTGGTACTCATGTGAGAGGCTCCAGACTTGGCAATCTGAAGCCCTCGTGAAGCAGGAAAATGAATCTGTCCACAGTGCCTGGTGTGTGGCGAGCAACTCTGAAATTTGCTGGTTGGGACTGAGAAGCCCAAGGAGGGACATCTGCAGGGCCCGTCAGAGTTGACTCTCTGAGAGCTCAATCCCTAAACAATTTGTGAAAGAGACTAGAGATGGCAGAGAGAGGCTCATGAAAACTACGCAAAATAAAATGATCAGACAGACTACAAAAGGGTCATGTTTGACTTACTTAAAAAAAACACAAGTTTGAAAATATACGCAGGAGACTAGAAACTATAGTGAATAAACTTGTGTGAAAATTCTTATTCACAAATATTCTTATTCAGATAAGTTTGAAAGACAATAAAATTGTACTTGGGGAAATAAAAATATAATAACAGAATAAAACTCACTGCTGAGAAAAGAGCTCATGAAATACAAAGATCTGAAGACAGCGCTGGGTACGTGGCTGGGCAGTCAAAGAAATAGAGAATGTGAAAGAAAAGAGAAAGTTAAAAACAAGACAGAACAAAGGCAAGGTCTTTCAAAGGACTTTCAAAACTTAAGAAAATAAAAACCTGATTAAAAAAATGAGCAGAAATCTGAATGCACCTCACCAAAGAAGACATGTGGATGGCAAAAGACATGAAAAAATATCACTCAAGTAGCAGAATAATTATTAGGAAAACTCAAGACCAAGATAAGCTATTTACTGTGCAACTGTTAGATCAGCTCAGATAAAAAAAATACTGGTAACACCAAGTGCTGGTGAAGATGAGAAGAAACTAAATGTTTCTCACATTACTGTTGGGATGGAAAATGGTGGCCACTCTGGAAATTAGTTTGACATTTTCTTAAAAAACTAAAGAATCACTTACCATATGGTCAACCAATCACACTCTTCAGCATTTATGTCACAGAAAGTAAAATCTGTATCCACGCAAAAACCTGCACACAAATCTCTGTGGGTTTTCCTTGTAATAGTCAGATACTGAAAAAGACCAACTTGTCACTCTGTAGGTGACTGGCTGAACGGCCTGCAAATCCAATCTCAGATCAAGGCTCTGCAGAGAAGGGAAGGGACCCTTGGCACACGGTGACCTGCTAGGAGAAGCAGCGTTTCGACAGCCCACCTGCCACCGTCCATCCCTACAACATTCCAATTAGTAGCTACCAGGGATTGGTGGGGATTGTGAAGGGGGAGCAGGAGAGACCTTGGTGGAGAGGCATTGTTCTACGTTCTACTGGGAGGGGATGGGGGTCCCAAGTGGCATCTAGCATGTCTGATAAGGTGGCATAGAGCCGCACTCACATACTGCGTTCATATCATCTGCCTGATTTTGATACTGTGCCACAGTTATGCAAAATGTAATCTCTAGGGAGATGGAATGAGGGTGGTATGGGACTTTCCACTGCTTTTTTTTTTTTTTTTTTGCGACTTTGTATAAACCTGTAATCATTTCAAAATAAAAGGGAGAAAAAGAAAATAAAAGGTAGACCTAAAGGCGGCATAGTATTCTATCTAACTCCTGTCTTACATATTAGCTGGAGACTCAAGACGCACCGAACTTATTGAGAATGTCGTGAGCATCCCCCTTCTCTACTGCTGGGTATGACGAGCTAGCTAAGTCTGCTCCCGTGTGGGAGGGTGGAGAGTCAGAGGGAGGACTCGAGCCTTCTCTGCAGTAGCCTTCTAGCCATCAAAGGAAGGGTTATATGCAGGAGGACACACAATCCTGCCCAGTGGCGTTTGGGGCTGCAATTCTACTGACCTGCCTCCACCAGCAGAGGCACCTTTGGAGCAGTCTTCCATTTCCAGACCCTGGGTCCCTAGCAGAGATCCCAGCAAATGGGATCTTTCCAAAAGCCATGTCCAAAAGCAACTCTTTCCAAAGCCCCCGTTGAAGATTTAAAGAAATGCATCTCTAAAATGCACATCTCACTCCTGAGATTTACACAAGACCAACCTGGCCAGAAAGGTTGGATCACCTTTTCACATGCACCTATTGATGATCTCCTGCTTTAGCTTTTCAAATGCATTTTGCATGTGTGGGCATTAAATCCAGGGCCTCGTTCACACTAGGCAAGTGCTCTTACTGCTGAACTCCACATGCTATCTTTTTTCCCTTGGCTACTTTTAATTTTTATTTTTTTGGTACCAGGGATTGAACCAGGGTTGCTTAACCACCGACCCACACCCCAAACCCTTTCTTTATATTTTATTAACGGCAGGGTCTTGCTGAGTTGCATAGGGCTTCGCTAAGTTGCTGAGGCTGGGCTTGAACTCACGATCCTCCTGCCTCAACCTCCTGAGTCACTGGGATTACAGGCATGTGACCCTGTGCCCGAATATAATATTATTTTATTTTTTAGTTACACATGGTAGTAGAATGAATTTTGATATATTATACATACATGGAGTATATCCATGTGCTATTCTTAAAACGACCAAAAGCTCAAAACCTACCACAGTGAACATGTATGAAGTTTTCTTCATCCTACCTGCCCCAGGCAATACGTATTACCATAAAAACCAAACAAAAAGACCATGCAGCCTCTGGCACTAAATGCCAGGACAGACTAGTGTAATAAGTTTTTTTTTAATGGACTTAATATTCTTCCCTTAGTTCTATCTTTCAAATTTGTATTCTTCTTTTCACCCCCGCCCCCCCCCTTCCCTAGACACAAATCTCTCATCCCTCTTTAATTGGCCTCTCATACCCCACACTCTCTCCTCTTCAGACCATAATTTGTGTCGCGGGGAGAACAATCTTGAAATGGTTTCGCTCATCTCTACTGCAAGGCCTTCCATGGCCACACAAAACCTATGATTTTAAGTCTCCATAACTTTTTCAAGCAGCAAAGCAGAAAACTGGGAAGAATTCCAGGGGCAAGACACTCTGTCTTCCTGAGTCTGGTGTTCAAGTTCATCCGGCCCCAGGCCCCTGGGAACCCTCCACCTCGAGCCCCCTCCCACCAAGGTCAGGAGGGCCCTCTCTGCACAGGGCTGCCTGAGTGCGCCCAGCGGCAGGAGGCTGCCTGGGAGGCCTAGAGGGAGGTGCTCAGCCTTGCTGGACCCCACGTTCCACAGCATACCCACTGCACGGGGCTCCCTGAGGATTAAACAAGTTAACGTTTATGTGCTTAGAATGGCTCCTGTCCCACAGCAAGCACTAAGTAGTCCTCTCCCTCACTCTATCCCCGCCGGTGAAGGCCCTGACCTCACAGGCTTGGAGAGGGCAAGCCACCCTCCCCATAGCATGCCACAGTAAGGAGTGAGCTGGAAAGCCAGCCCAGGTTTCCAGCTTGGAGCCCACCTCCTGACCAGCCCGTCACTCTGTGTCCCCCAGCCCCCTGGCTTTGCATACAACAGGGACCCCATCAATACTGCTCAGGTTGCTTACTAAAGTACCCTGAATATCCTCCCATGCCCCTTCCCACACTCCCCGGCCTGGACACCGCCCACCTCCCGGCCTCCATTTCCTGACATTCTGGCTTTTCTTCTTCCTCTGGGTCTTTAGGGCACTGTGAGGGCCTGTGAAGCTCTGGCGCAGGCCACGCCTCTCTTGTGTCTCGACTTGTCTTTTTCACGTGCCTCGTTCTGCCACCAAACCCATCTTCTGTGAGACTTTGGTCTGAGAAAATTCTGGAACGAATCAGAATAGCCCAATCATGAAAGGAGCTCCCGCATCACCAGTGATTTCTCTTCCCTTAAGGAGACATGTCGAACCGTCACCTCCAGTAACCGCAGGATGGGACTTCGTTTGGAAATAGGGTAATTGAGAGCAGTTATAAGGACGTTACGGTGCAGAGGGAAACTGGATTTTCTGCTGTCAGGCTGGCGGGCCCTGCCTGTTCATGGGACAGCTCCTCTGTCTCCGGCCAGCCGTTTCCTTCTCTCTCGAAGTAGAAGAATGAAATCCACAGACCACACCTCCACTGTGCAATAAGCCCAGTCGTTTCACACTCATTCCAACCTAAGAAACTCGGGGCCACATGTCATAAGCACCCTCTG